>NC_090445.1:1437490053-1437792553 GCF_031143425.1 Pleurodeles waltl
GGCTGTCAAAATAGAGGGTGGCTCTGTTCCAGATCTGCGCTTCACCGGCACGGAAGGAAAAGAACTGATGTGCGCACGCCTGGGTGTTGCCTTTATAGGCGATTGTGATGTCACAGATGGCTCCAGCGATGCCACCTGACGGTGCACAAAAGGGTCTTGCTCAGCAAAAGTTCTGTATTCAAAGCTGACACCTGGCAATTCTAAGTAAGGAATCTGCAGTTAGAAGTCTCTTTCAGATCAATTTGTGCGTAGTCTTATGTGCAGCTGAATAGTATGTGTAGATCCTAGAAGATGGATATAATTGTCAACAAACATCCTGCAGTCCAGAGTCCGCAAGCCAATGAAGGCCTGCAACTGAAAAGGCCCCAGTTTAGTCAGAGCGTTGTCCAGAGCAGTCCACCTCAGTGTCCATAACCAGATTCATGACCCCCACAGCCCCCACCCACCCTCCAGGTTTGCTGCAACAGGGGTCTCAAGCACAGAGGCCAAGGAACTCCTAAGGAAGGACTCCTGGCATTCGCTAGTGGCATAAACATTTGCCAGGGTAAAGTGAAAGGAATCCACCCTAAGTGGAAGCACTAGGAGGAACCCTTTTAACTTCTGTTATTGTAGATAGGATTTCACCCTTGAAGCCACGTGAGAAAAAATGGCCACCCCTCCTTTCTTCACAGGGCAAGAAGTCCAGAGCTAGTGCAGAAACCAGCAGTCCTGCATTTTATGGACATCCTTAGAGAGTAAGTAAGTCTCATGTAGGAGACAAATGTCACTGCAGGATCGCTCGAGGAAAGAAAGAACTGCCAACGTTTTAGTGGAGTTGTTAAGGTCCCCTACATTGAAGCTAATAACTTTAAGCTCCATGATATCAGATTAAGAGGGGACAGTGCCAAGAAGATTCCCACTGGAAGCCAAAGGGGCATGCAACACAGAGCTTTGACCCCCACTTCGATATTCCACACAGTACAGAGTAAGTAGCCAAGGGATGACCATGTTAGACATAGAAGCCAGAACAACCATATAACCACCCCCAACAAGCAAAATAAAAAAACAAACATCAAATACTTGCATCAGTCCACTAATCATGGAAACAGTGAGCAAAGTATGGTCCAGGCGGGTGAGGGCATAACCAGGAAAGAGCCTTGAAGAGGAGAATCGTACCATCAAGGAAGAGTCGGTTGGACCAGTTCAAAATTACAAGACCCCCGTGACCCGTCCCTGCCTCTCGCAGCACCACCTGCCAGAGGAGAAAACACTGGAGCTAAGGACCCCAACTTCAAGGTGCATCAATTTTGTCAGTATCTCCAGACAGAGTGTCTAGCACAGATTTCCTTTCCAATGCAATAATCTCTGGGTCAGAACAAATATCTTCTGTGGTTTGTTTAGGCCGATGCCAGCGTTGTTGCCTTTTTGCGCCGTCCAACTCTGTGGGCTGGTCGATCATCCCCCCATGGAAAGGATCCTTGATGCCAAGCACTCGGCAGGCCTCTTTGAGGGATCGGAGCTGGTGGAGCTTGCTGTGAAGTCGGAAGATGATCCAGAACAGATGGCCACAGGAGTAGGAAATACCGGCGTGCCTCAGGTGTGCAGAACTCGCGCCGCTTCTGAAATGTAATTATCGCTGGGTCCTGATACAGAAAAAGTGCATGGCCCCAGATCTGAAGCGATTGGATATCATGGGCCTTGCACAGGATGGTTTCTTTCACCTGAAAATCATGAACACATTAAAATTTCTGCAGGAGGGCCTTTCGCTGGTTTCGGTGGAACCGGTCAAGCTAGGGACCCCTCCGATGCAGATGTTTTACCACCTAGAACATTTCTAGGTCCTCAGCACGAGTCTATAGGTCTAATTGTTGTTCCCAGAGCCCAAGCATCTCCTGCTCCAGCTTCGATCTCCTCACTGCAATCTTTGTTCTCCAATGTGGAGACCCTCTCTCCTACCCCACTCAGGTCATGGCGTACTTCTCGAAGGTGGAAGTAGAGGTCTTTCTTGACTGCCTGCAGATTATCACGCAGAGAAGTGAATAAAGCCTCCAAAGAAGAGCGTGCCACAGGGCTGTCAGAGTCATCTGTCTCAGGGTGGTGCTCAGTCCCCACCATGGGTGCTTTCTCCTCCAGAGGCCCCCCCCAGTAGGCTTTGTTAGCATGTCCCAGAGAAAGCAATCCTTCTTTGCCCTGGCCGCAGACATGGCTGCGTTTCCAATGTAGAAACTGCCACAGCTGCAGCTCGCTGGAAGATGTCCGAGTCCAGGAGGTGGGGCACTCCCACACCGAGAGTTCTTTCCAAGAATACACTCCAGAGGTTAGGTCTGGGACTAGCCCCAGGGCTGTCCTGTTATCTAACAGTGCCGCTACAATAAAGAGGTGGGACCGGCGATTTTGGGGGGGGATGGGAGATCACAGAAGACCCTCGATGGTGGCCCCAAGGTCTTCGCAGCTCCCATTCGCTGAGCAGAGCCCATGTGCATGTGTAATCTTCTCAGGGAGGGGTAGGAGAGGGGGACAAAAGGCACAGCCCACCCACAGTCAGGAATCCCAGGCCTTAAAGAATAGCTCTTGCCCCTAGGCAATCACAGCAGGCAGACAGCTAGGAGGCTTCCAACTGACTGCTCTGGCAGCCCTAGGGGTGTGCCCGTTATTAGCCGCTCTCCCGGCATGTGTGACCATACCCAGGGCTTGCAAATGTTTAGAGGATCCCCCTCCTCCTCGATTTTCAGTCCTAGCCAGTATGCAGGCCAGCAGGGCCCCAGCACACCAGGCCCCGGGAGCTCATGCCTGCCCGCCTTCTCAGGTGAAACAGGTTGTGCTGCTCTCCCAATAAAGGCGGGCCCAGGTCCTCTGTCTCCTATGCCTCAACAGGAGACCCCGAAAAGCACTTCAGGCCCTGGGTGGCACAACGGTGACCACCTCGGGCTAAGGGCACAGAAGCCCAACACAGACTGGCCCACACCCACGAGGGAACTCCTGCCGCAGGCCTCACCTCTTCCTGCGGGGTCCGTGTCCGAGGCCTCTCAGTCAGCAGGTCCGGCCGGGTGCGAAGGGCCTGCGTGCTCCTCCACGAGGATGCAGCTGAGCCACCCGGCCCAGTTAGTGAGGTCACACTGCTCCCTAGCAGCTGTCGGCAATCACCATCTTGCAGCCCATCAAGGCCCTTAGCTCTCAGAGGCCCCGCCGTACACAAGCAGTCTCTGCACCTGGAGAACCATTCACGCCGCCGCAGTGATCTGTAGTGAAATGTGTGTTTTGACCACTGACTTCGTGTTGCACCACTTTGCACCTGGCTTAGCTGTCCAGTGATCACCAGTTACAAACTCCATTTTGTATTCAGTTTAGGCTTAGCTTTATTCTGCCTATTGACTTTATCTTAGCGTTCTGCAAGTGATTTTCCACGTTGTACACATTCTGTCTTGTTTTCGTGATTCTTTCCACCAAGGGCTTTGGCTGATAAGAATGTAGGCCTTGTTTTGAATTATCACCTTTGGATTGTGGCCAAATCCCAACGTGTTATTTTCAAAGCATACCTAAACTAGGCAGCATGTTTGAATACTTCTTGTGCAGCATGAGGGGTTTTTCCATAAAGCTCCTTCTTTGTTTTTTTTTTAAGATATAAAAGAGACCCAGATCGACAGTAGGAGATTCAGAGATCTCAATCAGGATTCAGACGTCGGATGCCTGATTAAGATTTCCCATGATGGTAGTGATCTCTCTTTCCCGCAGTTGAACGGGGTCATCGGCTTGCCTGCAGGAGAAAGATGAAGCCCCTGACAGGCCCTATGGTGACGCATTTTTAATTCATTATTTGCTTTGCATTATGATATAGATACAAATATTTGCTGTGTATATTGCAGTGGAGAATTATTCGTGTATGTTTCCATTTCATTGTTGGGACTATTTTTAAAGGTGTGCTTTCAACATGCCAATCTCCTTTTGGGAACCTTGCGTAGTGAAATAATAAATATCTTCTTTGGACTAAGAAGCGCATTCCAGAGATTTTTGTCAGTGCATGAGTGTTTCAGCTCAGTCATTAGTGAAAAGCAAAACATGATCGCAAGCACATCTCCGCAGGCTAGTACTGTTGTTTGGGGGGTCAGTATATCCAGCAGGCAGAGCGCTGGGCGATGCTTTCAGTGGTGAGGATGGAAAGAGTGAAAGACGTCTTAGTCGGCCGCCATCTTGGCCATGCGCACCTAAGTTTGTTTAAACACTCACTTTAAAAAAAATAATACTAAAGCATCATGCAGTAACACACTGGCCCTCATTACGAGCCTGGCGGTCTGTGACCGCCAGGCTCGCGGTTGGCGGGAGCACCGCCGACAGCCCGGCGGTGCCCCACAGGGCATTCTGACCGCGGCGCTTTGGCCGCGGTCAGTGCAGGAAAACCGGCGGTCTCCCGCCGGTTTCCCGCTGCCCGTTGGAATCCTCCAAGGCGGCGCAGCTTGCTGCGCCGCCTTGGGGATTCTGACACCCCCTACCGCCATCCTGTTCCTGGCGGGCACAGGATTGCGGTAGGGGGTGTCGCGGGGCCCCTGGGGGCCCCTGCAGTGCCCATGCCAACAGCATGGGCACTGCAGGGGCCCCCGTAAGAGGGCCCCGCTTGTATTTCACTGTCTGCATAGCAGACAGTGAAATACGCGACGGGTGCAGTAGCACCCGTCGCACCTTCCCACTCCGCCGGCTCGATTACGAGCCGGCTTCATCGTGGGAAGGTTGTTTTCCCCTGGGCTGGCGGGCGGCCTTTCGGCGGCCGCCCGCCAGCCCAGGGGAAAACTTGGAATACCCTCCGCGGTCTCTGGACCGCGGAGCGGTATTTCTGCCGCGCAACATTAGCGGGCGGCCTCCGCCGCCCGTCAATGTTGGAATGGGGGCCACTGTCATTTATAGACCGTAAATTTCCAAGAAATGTCCAAAAACCTTCCCACTAACTTTCAGCTTTACTAATAAAACTATATAGTGCATTAACAATATTCTGTAAAAATTGGGTTTCAGAAAACATAGTGATCATTTGCATATCACCAAGTAAAGTATTCTAATTTATTTTCATCCTATTAAAGTGTTTTTTTTCATCACACCGAAGTACAAAAAATAGACTTTCACAACTACTGACATATTTTGAAATGTTTGTACAGTTAACTTAGTTATTTAAATGTGTGTTAAGAAAAACCGGATGCTTTATAGCCTTTCATTTCACACTTTTAACAGTAGGTCAGACAGTTCACCTTATAAAATCCTGGAACTCTGCAATCAGAAGGGAAAAAGACAAACTGACTTTTGACCTCTGACTCTGAACACAGAGCAAATGTTACAAGAACAAGATTTAAAGGCGTCTTTATTGCCCCTTCACTTTCAGACAGAAGAGAACACCTGTCCTTTGTCAACCCGCCATAAGGAGAGAGTAAGCCCTAAAAATAGCTTAACCTGATAAAATACATGACTCGCCATAGCGAGTGGGCGAGTAGATATTTGGAGGCCTGCAGCAGCACAAACTCACACAGCCTCCAACAAAAATTCTTTAGACTGCCTACTGATAGTTTTCGTTCTATTTCAAAAAGTAACTACCATATATTTGACCTCTTGATAGACACAGAACCTGGCTTAGTGTTCGTTCTATTTCAAAAAGTAACTACCATATATTTGACCTCTTGATAGACACAGAACCTGGCTTAGTGTTCATAATTGAATCACGGCTGGTTGGAAGGATATGACAAGAGTATTACATGGAGCTGTTCCAGCAGGATACCAAACTGTACCACAAAATCGTGTATGCAAGAAAGGAGGTGGCTTGGCTGCATATTTAAAGAAAAAAGAAACAACAAATCTCGCCAAAGCTGAGGATGTTTCCTGCAAGGAAGGTTTCACAACCTTATAAGCATTCAGCCATACCCCAACCTTTTCATGCGACTTCCTTCTTCTCCACAGACCACCACTCAGCAACGCAGCACTCCCAGACACATGGCTAGATAGAATCTCTAACTTTTTTACAATATTCTTAAACATGTGTATCCTTGGTGACCTCAACAGATGATTTGACAAACCTACTATGTCACAACTCAGAACCATCCTCAATGGATTAGACACCCACGACGTACAACAGATTGCTCCCAATCCCACACACACTGCTGGACATACTTTGGGTATCATCTCCACCGACCCAGTCTTGTCATGTTCGAAACAATTACTCCAGCCACTTGGTCAGACCACTACCTTGTTGTCCCCCAACACTAAAAAAACTCACTCCACCTAAAATCCTCTTGTCCTCAACTACATAGTGACCTTGAAGCAAGCTAAATTTGGAGGAAGAAGAAACCCTCCTTACCTTAAACACAGGTCTGATCACAATCAATTCTATACAAACTCTCTATGGATGGCTCCAGAAAACTTTTGATCTCCTAAATCCGTAGAAAACATCAATGCAAAACAAAAGAAAACACGCCCCTTGGAGAATGAAGAATTAAAAAATATCGAAAATTCAAACTGCTAAACTTAAAAGCATCTGGCTCAAAATCAACAACCCTCAAGGCAAGATATGTCTAAACAGAATATGCAAGTCCACAATCAAAAAAAGACAAAACTATACAATTCCAAATAAATACTTATTGAAAAGTGTGCTCATAAAGACTTCTGCAAAATACTGATAGGATTCTACAAGCCAAAAAGCACAAAACCTACCTATCACTCAAACGTTTTGTGACACATCGGCAAATCATTACACAACTAAACCAAACATGTTGTTTTTTTAATTAAACAACAAGAAAGCAACAGTCCCAAACCACTGCCTTCAAAACCCTCTTGGGAAACACAGCCTTGACGCTCCTTCAAAGAACTATCATCGACTGAATTTCTGGATCTTGCCGAAGTGAACAAGCCAGAAGGTTTTCCCTTGAACCCTTCTCCAACTCAAGTATTTAAAAATGGTATATCAACTTCTGCAGCAATAAGACTCATCAACAACTCTTTCACAACACGAGTTTCTCAGAAAGCTTGAAAAAGGCATATATATACACCCATAAATATTTTTTTTTTAAAACATACTCTGGACAATCAAGACCTCAACAACGGCAGACCTATTTGAAAATGGACAATTCCGAGGAAAACTTCGAGAGAGCAGCTTTCACCCAGCTGTCACAATTCATTGGAGAGAATTCCATTCTTTTTGAATTGCAAACTGGATTCCTTGCAGGAAATGGAACCAAATCAGCACCTATGTCTATCGGCGTTGACCTTAAAAACATGGTAGTCCAGAACATGGTAGCTGCCCTTCTTTTGTTTGACCTTGCTACAGCCTTAGACACAGTGGATTATGACACACTAATCCAAAGACTTAAAAAATGCCAGAAAATAAGGCACAGCCCTCCCTTGGATCACACTGTACCCACACAATAAAACAAATAGTGTACGTACTCCTCCACTCTCTTCACAACCATATAGCATTAAAGCAGGGGGCCCTTGAGGCTTCATCATCTCATCCAAGGTTTTCACCATCTATATTAAATCATTACTAGGTCTGATCAATGATTTTAACTTCACTTGCTATAACCATGCAGATATTTGTGAAATATGAAAATTCAAAGGACATTGGAACATCAAAAATCTTAAATTGCCTCTGGGTCGTTGACCAATGAATGACATGTAGCCACTTTAAACTGAATGCCTCCAAACTGAAATACTCAGACCTGTGACAATTGGAAAATCTATAACCCTCTCTGTGTCTGGCCTGATGGTCCTGGATCACCACCAAAAATATCCAAAGGGGTAAGAAACCTCAGAATTACCATGGATGCCAAGCCATCAGTGAATGCACATGGGACGAGGTAGACAAATCAAGCTTTATCATAACAAAAACACTGAGTTGTGTTTTCCAGCACCTAGGTTTCCCTCACAAGACTCAAGCTACCATATCGCTTGACCCATCTAAACTGAATTACAATAATGGTCTATATCAGGCTCACCTCTGTCAACTATGAGAAGATTACAGAGAAGTCAGGACACTGCTGCCAGAATATTCCTACATGTAAAGCCATACCTCCCCTGCATTGAGAGCCCTATACTGGCAGAGCCCTATAGTTGTCGGAAGATCCACTTTCAAGCTTCACAAAAACACACACAAACCAATACATGGCGAGGGACCATTCTTCATCAGAAAGAAAAATCAACACATACTTAACATCCAAGGAACCTACGCTAAAGAATGTCTCCCATTCCTACGTACAAGACAAAAACAATGTGTGGAACATCTTCCTCTTTTCAAGCAGGAAAACTATAGGATTCACTACACACACACACACACACACAAAATCCCCTACACACATACACACACAAAATCCCCTTATAACCATCTAAGCTTCAGAAGAGCGGGATCTTCTCCACGACACATATATTAATAACACAAGAGTGTACCACAACAGTATATTCAGACATGTCCAACTATGCTTCTCATGGTATAAAGATGAAGTTGTTGTAATACATGTGTCATTGTACATTGAACTATGCTTCATGGTATATGCATACATATGGTACATGGTACATTCATATAAGGAGAGAAATGTATATTATACCACAAGAAATGTGCATATCAAACAATGTCATGATTGCTGCTGTGTTGTGTACATAAAGGTGCATACCCAGTAGAGTTTATGTCTGCTACCAAAAAATTAAGAAAGGTCATGAAAAAACTGCAAAGTTCACCACAGGATAAATGTGCATCTCCGACCATATATGAATTACTGTTTTTGGTGCACATATAGATATTGATGATATAGAGGGGGTTTTGTACTGCCAATACAACCGTCCCAAGTGACATAAGCATATGTATGTTAATTTCAGTTTTTGTTAGATAAAAAAAATTCTTCCAACCTTTGTCCCATCCCCTCTCTCTTGACTCATCCCAAACCTTTCTGACTACTAAGAACGTCCAAACATTCTTTTCTAACCTTTCACTCCTTTTTTAGCCATTGACAGTCACATGCGACCACTACTTACTAAAACAATATACTACTTCCTCTTTCAAATCCATTCCAATCATTCTATCACCACTCTAAACTCTTATAAACACACAAGCGATCAAGAGCACAAACCTAACTCTTATTATAAACCTCTAATCTTCGGGTATAGACAGCAACAGCTTCAACGCCTGGACGGGGCAGTAAGTGCTATATAAATATAATTTACAATGACATTGACCAAAAAAATGTTGTCCTTGCAAATTAAGCACGCTCTCTTGAGCAAAAGGAACTTGTAATCAACGGCAGGGGCTTAGGAAGTAGTACATGAAACGCAATGTCTGCCAGTTAAAGGCGATGAGGATAGTGAAACGAGGCAAAACGCAACAGTATATTCAGACAGACAGTACATTCAGAATGGAAGGGGACAAGCGCATAGAGGAAAACAACAATTTAAGAATTTAGAAAGCAGACCACGGTCCTAAGGGCAATGCTTTCGTTAATGGGGAATAGCCTGATACCACCGTGACTAAACAAATACCATAAATCAAGGAGGTTTGATGAATGATAGGGGTCTTTTAAAGGGAGCAGAAGAGGGACAGGCTTGAATATAGAGCTTCGAGAGAAAATTGCATTAGAATAAAATGATTAAATAGGGAGAAATATGGCAGCATGCAGGCAGTTCTGAATCGGGAGGGGTGTGGCTTTATAAATATGAAGGCCTTATGGAGAGGAGAAGAGTAAACGAACACAATAACGGAGGCGTGTACAGAAACACACAGGGAAGTAAACTGCCTCTCTCTGTCACGGTATCTCCCCTCGTTATGATACCTCGAGGCGCCCCTGAGTTGCCCTGCGGCTCCAGCTCTCCTGTCCCTGTGCGCAGGACTCCGCAGCCCAAAACAGCTTTCAGTCCTCAAAGACTTCAGACCGAATGGAGCAGCACACTTGCCCCGGGTTTGGGGGCGGGGCCAGGAGGAAAACGTTGCGTTTCAGGCCTCGATTTCACATACACGTTCATAACCGAATCTTAGGCAGTGCTATGAACAGTTAGATACGAGTCTAGAACAGCGGCCATGGCAAGGTCAGGCAGCCAATGAATGCCCGGAAATCATTGAGCAGGCGAATTTTATGACAAGACCGGAGGATCCTATTATGCGTTTCTTTTCTTACTTTAATAAATAGCAGCAGTCAAGAAACATACTACGATTCCCAGAAGGCTAAAACACAACGGCCAATGGGAATAGAAATGTAGTCCAAACACTGTACACCAATCACAAGTATGCAGAGGCATTGTGACATCACTTGACTGCGAACAGCCCTCTTTTCTTGCTGCTCGCAGTCAAGCTAAGTACCATTTTATCTTGTCTCCGTGTAATTTATCTCATTTTACTACTTTATATATATATAATTGCAATTTTACTTGTGTTGACCTCGCGCTTAGCAAACGCGCTCTTTACCCGTGTATTTTCCTTTTGAGCAGTCGGCATGTTGCCGCATTCCTTGTAGCACCCTTGTGCTCCCCTAACCGTCTTCGAATTCCTTCTGCGCGCGTCAGCGCGCGCTTCCTTCATTTTAACGGGTTTCCTCAACGTCAGTTATTCTCTTCGCGTTGAGGAAACCCGGCGTCCCGAACAGCGCGTCTCCTCACTGCAGCTCCCGGCAGTTATAAATAGCCGTTTTCAGCGCTCGTGTTGAGCGCTCGGCTTTTCCTTCAGTAATTCTGCTATTATCAAACCGGTGAACGTGTTATTTGACCTTACCTCCTGCCTTCACACAGGAGCCCCAGTCCTCCTCCTCCTCCTCCTGTGTTCCCCTTGTCTCTGGCAGCATTAGCGACGCCCACAGGCGGAGCTTTTCATTTTTCCTGGTTTTGTTAACCCTTCACCTCCCTGTTTTTTCTTAGCTTCATTATGGATTCAGATAATTCTCCTTCTATGGAAGTTGAGGATATCAGGCACGAGTTGTCTGCATTTATCAAAACTTCTGTTCAGCAAGCAGTTTCTTCCTCTATGCAGAAAATTTCTAAGAATTTAGAACTTTCCTTCTCTGACATGATATCTAGGTCCATGTCGGCCCAGGCTGTGGGGGAATGCAGTCAGCGCCTTTCTCCCATAAAGAAATCCCCAAAAATCAAAAAAATTGGCGCAAAAGAAAAGTGAGTCTTCCTCACACGTGGCAGAGGACGCGGTTCCTCAAAAGGCTCCCTCCAAGGAGTATAAACATTTGGACATTGGGAAACCTACCTCAAAGTTAAATTTAAAACATAAATCCAAGCAAAAAAATGTTATTGCTCCTTTGATAATTTCGTCTATCCCTGATATGGATGACGACCTTCCTGACCCTGATTCTGACTCCGATGCGTCCTCCCCTGGGGATGATGGTTCATGTCCCCCCCCCCCTCCAAAGAAATCTAAACCATCTTCCCTTCAATCTTCCAATATCCTAGACCCTGAAGGTTTCCCGATGTTTGACCCTTCCAATATCCTTCACCCCAACTCCACAGAATGGGTTCCTGCAGACCATGTCGCCCAATATGTCTCTGCTAAAATTAACTGTCCTCTGGACAAACAAACCAGGGCAAAGTTAAAATCGGAGTGTCCTCGCCCCTCCCTCTCCGGTAATCTCTCCGTTAGATCCTCTTCTCATTCCCAATTATTAATTTCGTTCAGAAAACCCCACTTTCCTGTTTCGGCGGCTACTTTAGCCAGGTGGGTCAAATGGTTAATGTCACTGGCAGGTATAGATACTTCTATGTTCGGAGCCCATTCTTCCAGAGGAGCCATGGCTTCTAAGGCATTCTGGGCAGGCTCCCGATTAGAAGATATTCTTAAATCTGCAGACTGGTCTAATGACAATGTATTTAAAGTATTTTACTGCAAACCTATTAATAATGTCTCTCTGGATGTAGTTAATATGCTTTAAACTCGCATAATAGGAGCCTCCGGTCTTGTCATAAAATCTAGATTTTCCTAGTCTTATGACGGAAAGTCTTAATTTTATTAAAGACACGGAGGCGAGTATTATCCCTCCTCTCATAGTAACTTTGTTTTATTCTTTCCCTCCCTTTTTCAGCACCACTGGCCATCACTCAAGCTTCCACTTAAGTCTCGGACTCCAGCTTGGTGGTCTTCTCTTCAAGCTTCTCTTTCCGCTGGAACTACCTACCGGAACCCGTCCTGGCTCCCTCGGATTTTGAACTTTTGCTCCGATGTATTGTCTTTTATTATGGCAATTCTTATTCTGTTTTCTATCATTCCATTGTTTAACTTTCATTGACTCTCTCGCAAGAAAAGAGGGCTGTTCGCAGTCAAGTGATGTCACAATGCCTCTGCATACTTGTGATTGGTGTACACTGTTTGGACTACATTTCTATTCCCATTGGCCGTTGTGTTTTAGCCTTCTGGGAATCGTAGTATGTTTCTTGACTGCTGCTATTTATTAAAGTAAGAAAAGAAACGCATAATACTCGCCTCCGTGTCTTTAATAAAATTAAGACTTTCCGTCATAAGACTAGGAAAATCTAGATTGTGCGAAGGAATGAGAAATTTCCTAGCTATCGTGAAGGAAAGTTTCAATACTATTAAGGACACGGAGGCGAGGATTATGCCTATCTTTCTTCACTTTTTGTTAACAGCAAGTTCAAAGTGCAACATAAAAAACTACAACACCCATGGTACATGTAGCCATGGCAACTAATGTCCAATCATAACAGTATTCAACAGTGAAAAAGTTGCTAGCTTTCGCGCCAAGAATACATTTTTTTCAAGCTTACGCGTTAAGAATTTTCAATTCTATTAAGGACACGGAGGCGAGGATTATGCTTCTCTTTCTATGCTTTATTTTCCAACAGCAGCCAATAAGAGAAGATATTGTCAAAGAACTACATATCCCATAAATCAAAGTATGCACAGTAACCATAGAGAACAGGGTATAAAACACGAAGAGGCTACGAAACTTCCTCTTTCTTTGCGAGAGTTCAGTCAGTAAGAGTCAATAATTGTAACATCATCAAATCGAACAAACAGGATCCAAACATCCAAGAAACAGGAGCTCCGGAAAAGAACAGATGCCACCATCCAGATCAATACCTCCTTGAAACGACAAATTTCAACTCTGATCCACACCTGTGAAGAAAAGAAACGAAACTCATAATAATATGTGTCATAGAACCATCGTCTACAAATTACATGCATTGATAACAACACAGGGTGGGCGAACAATGAGACGTCAACTGAAAAGAGAATACTTAACTCGTAAGCAGAAGTCTTATTGTCCACTTGGGAGGGATAATCCTCGCCTCCGTGTCCTTAATAGAATTGAAAATTCTTAACGCGTAAGCTTGAATTGTTTTAATTCTATGTCAGGACCGGAGGCTCAGATTATGCTAGTTCAAAGCTGATCTACCACGATCGATGCAATGTCCACAATGGGCTTATGATAGAAGGTCTTAAAAGTAGATTCCGACGACCAGTCTGCCGCCCTCATAATATCCTCTAACCTCATGCCTAAACTAAAGGACTTAGAAGCCATAGCTCCACGGACTGAATGAGCTCCAAACATGGAGACGTCAACCCTGCTTCAGAAAGAAGCCACCTAATCCATCTTGCTAGAGTAGCTGACGATACTGGCTTAAAAGGCATCTGTAGAGCAATCAATAACTGCCCTCTAGGGTCTGTACGGAATTCCTCTGTAGCCGCTTCATAGGCCTTCAAACATTGTACCACGCATAGCTTGGGGTTATGAGGGAAAGCCGGGTATGACACCGAGTTGGTACCTTTCTTAGTACGTTTGGAAATCGAAAAAGAAACTCCCGAAGGAGAAAAAGCCCTGCCCTGCAAATCAAGGGAGCGCACATCCGATACTCTCTTGCATGAAATGAGGCATAGCAATAAGGTCAATTTGGCCGAGAGTTGCTTACGAGAAAGGTATTGGTTATCTGGCCAGGACAAAATGAACGTAAGCACTACGTTGACGTCCCACAGAGAGGCATACTTGGGACGCGGGGGATTTGACAAACGAATACCCCTCATTAGTTTGCATACAATATTGTGTTCACCCATAGGTTTGCCCTGAACTGGAGAGTGACCTGCGGAAATGGCAGATCTGTAATTATTGATGGATCTGAAAGCCAGGCCTGAAGCCGCCAGTGAAGCCAGAAAATTGACCACTAAACTGACATCAGCGTTAAAGGGATCGGCACCCCGTTCCTTACACCAATGACTCCATCGCTTCCAAGCAGAGGCATACCGCTTGAGAGTATTGGGGGACCAGGCCTGGAGGATGAATTTAGAAACTTGTTCTGAAATGCCTGGCAGGAACCAATGACGCCTGATATTCTCCAGGCTACCAGCCGAAGCTTTCCCTGAATTATCAAGGGGTGCGGGGACCCCAGAGGGTCCCGGAGAAGGTCGTGAAGATGAGGGATTAGGAGAGGGAAATCGCACAGTAGGGCCAGTGCTAAGGGAAACCAGGCTTGAGCCCTCCAAAGGGGGGTTATCAACACAATCTCCATCCCCAGACGTCGGACTTGGTCAATGACTCGAGGAATCATGCTGAACGGAGGGAAGGCATACGCTCGATGGGGAGACCAGTCCTGGAGAAAGGCATCGGTGGCTACCGCCTCTGGATCTGGTCTCCAACTGAAGAATAGATGCAGCTGTCGATTCAATCTCGAGGCAAAGAGATCTATCGAGAAAGGGCCCCACTTGTGGTTGAGAGAGGCAAACACCTTGGGGAGTAGCATCCAGTCGCTGGAATCCCGTAGGAATCTGGAATTCCAATCGGCCACAGTGTTGCAAGTCCCCGGGAGGTACTCCGCAATCACAGAGATGCGATGTTGGAGGCAAAATTGCCAGAAATCCTTGGCAATGCGAGCTAAGGTCGGGGATCTCGTGCCTCCCAGCTTGTTCACATACCTGACCGCGGAAATGTTGTCCATCCTCAAGAGAATGCAACAATCCACCTTCAGAGGAGAGACACTCCGGATTGCAAAAGATCCGGCTAAAAGCTCCAGGCAGTTGATGTGGAGGTGGAGTTCCTCCTCCGACCAACGGCCCCCGGTGGTGACATTCCCGCACCGGGCTCCCCAGCCCCACCTGCTGGCATCCGATTCTAGAATGACATCTGGGGCAGGGCCGAAGATCGCTCGCCCGTTCCAGGCCTCCATGTGCTCTAACCACCAGGTTATCTCCGAGCGGGCCTCTGGACTCAGAGGAACTAAGTCCGTATAAGACAAGCTCTTCTGTAGATGAGAAATCTTGAGTCGTTGGAGGGCTCTGTAATGTAGGGGGCCCGGGAAAATAGCCTGGATCGAGGAAGATAGAAGGCCCACCATCCTGGCTAAGTTCCTCAAAGACACCTTTTGTCTGGATAGAAGTAGGCGCAACTCCTTCTTGATATTGCGCACCTTCAGAGGAGGGAGGATCAACTGGGCTGTCACCGAGTCTATCCTGAAGCCCAGAAACTCTATCTGTTGGGACGGGTGGAGACAAGACTTGGGTTGGTTGATTATGAAACCCAGATCCTGGAGAAGCTGGATCGTCCAAGACAAGTGGACCTGCAGGAGAAGTGGGTCTTGAGCCATAATGATCAGATCGTCGAGGTAGACTATCAGACGCACACCTCTTGCCCGAAGGGATTCCACTACAGGCCTCATAACCTTGGTGAAGCACCAAGGAGCGGAGGAAAGCCCAAAAGGGAGTACCTGAAACTCGAAGCACTGGTCTTGCCACAGAAACTGAAGGAAACACCGATGAGGTGGGAAAATAGGGATACTTAGGTACGCGTCCTTTAAGTCTAGACGCACCAACCAATCCGCTTCCTACAGTATATCCCTGAGAAGATGGAATCCTTCCATCTTGAAATGTCTGTAAACCAGCCATGCGTTGAATTCCTTGAGGTTGAGGACTAAGCGCGAACCTCCCCCTTTCTTGTCTACAAGAAAAATGGGGCTTAGAAAACCCCTGGGATGAGGAACAGTTCGGCAAATAGCACCTTTCTTGAGGAGCGCCTGCACCTCGGAGTCTATGATCTCGATATTGTGACAGGAAAAACGGGGAAGAGGAGGAGGGCTTTGCTGAAAAGGGGTCTGGTAAAATTCCAATCTGAACCCCTGAACGGTTTGTAACAGCCAGGGATCTCTGGATAACTTTTGCCATTATGTCAAACAAGATTGAACCCTGCCCCCAAGAACTACCTTGGAAGGGTGGATTAGTCTCACCTGAAGTGGTGTGATCCTTGGAGTCTCCTTGCTGAGCTCTGAAGGAGGTCTTGCGATAGCGACCTCTATCTCCACGGGGACGCGTGGGATAGAAGGTGGAGCTTGCCTGTTGTTCCCTGTAGTAACCGCAGCCTCTGGAGAGGGCCTCACGTCGGGGGCCTTGGTAATAGGTGCGGCCAGACGAGCGCCCCCGCAGACGTCCGGCTCTCCGAAAAAGAGTCTCCCTGAAAACTTTTTTGAGCGACAGTTGTGCCTTGTCCATGGTGTTGAATGTCGCAGCAAACTTGGCCAAATCCTTGATGAAAGGAGCCCCGAATAGCAGCCCCTGGGCCACCGGACACGCTTCTGAGGAGGCGAGTTCAGTAAGCTGAGGATCGATTCGCATGAGGATAGAACGTCTCCTCTCTGTTGATAAAGCCACGTTGGCATTACCCAAGTGGCAAATGGCACGTTGAGCCCAGGCTACCAAGATGTCAGGATTGATAGGGGACTGCGACTCCTTGGCCACGTAAGCCATCTCTAAGATCTTGGCAAGAGGACCCGAGAGGTCAAGTAGCTTGTCTTGGCAAGATCGCCAAGCTCGGTCGAGGCCCTTTTTGAGGTCTTTCGCCCATTTCTTTAAAAAGGTGACCATAGTCGGGTCCACGTCCGGTGTATCTGTAACCTTACCCTCCAACTCAGGGCGAGGACACTCCGCACGAAGCCAAGCCCTCACATCCTTATCAAAACTAGCCCTGATATGTTTTTGGAGGTATTCAGCCAACTCGGGTGGAGGAACCCAGCTAGAAGAGCGGGGTGGACAATCTCTTCCGGACTGAACGTCAGTACCTTAGGTGTCTTGGTAGGAGGGGCTTTGGTAGACTCCGACTTTTTGCGCTTGACCGCGCCTGGCTTGGTACCGAGATCCTCCTCAGAATCCGACCCGGAAGATGATTTGGAGGATGACTGGTCCGAATCCGAACCATAAGCGTCTTGAGCTTGGGAGGAGCTATAACCATGTTCCTTATGGATGAAAGAGGCCAATTTTTTTAAAATATCGGAGTGGGCCCAAGATTTGGCCTTAGCCTTACCCTTAGAGGTAGAGGGCTGGTCCGAAAGCGCTTCCTCCGAAGACGCAATAGTGGGCAACCAACCTTTCTGGCGCGCAAAGCTCTCGAAATGAAGAGTGAGGGGACCCAGAGCCCTCTCCAGTGCCTTATTTATAGAGAGCTGCACAGTATTGTCCAACGCGCCAGCGTCTCATCAAAAAAGGGAGGCTCATCCCCAAAGTATTCTTCGTCCTCATAAGAATATGAATGGGCCATTTTATTAGCGTCACGCTAGGCAACGTGGATTCTGTGAATTTCTGTCACGTAAAACGTGAATTATGGGTAGTCCAAGACTACAGTCAGGGGGAGTGCACACCCCGGCAGGCTGAAAGCAGTAGAAAAATGCCAAAACTGCTAAAATGACTTAGAGCGTGGAGGGAGCCAGCCTGCAGCACTCTAGGCAGCGCCTAATCCAATTATACAACCCTGGTCACAACGTGAACCTAGGGCGTCAGGGAGTATAACTGAGGCGAACCGGCACAGTCAGGACACCGAAAATAGCCAAAAAACCTTTCAAATCTGACTGCAGGGACGAATCTGAAGAGAAACGGCACTCGCGCCTTTCCGTTCCTCCGACAGCGCGTCTAAATGAGACGGTTGTCAGGGCAACAAGAAAGCGCGGGCGCGTGAGGAAAGGCGCGCAATAACCCTGGAAACGCGCAATGCTAATAAATGCCGATCCGCCTCAACAGAGAATTCTGAATCGGAAGAACCGACACTCCCGCTCCCGCTCCACAAAACACAATCAATTAGCGGCACGCGCTCGAATCTAAACAATCACAATAACAAAGAATAAAGGAATACACTTAGCTGTCTGCGGAAGCAGCAAAGAAAGAGGAAGTTTCGTAGCCTCTTCGTGTTTTATACCCTGTTCTCTATGGTTACTGTGCATACTTTGATTTATGGGATATGTAGTTCTTTGACAATATCTTCTCTTATTGGCTGCTGTTGAAAAATAAAGCATAGAAAGAGAAGCATAATCTGAGCCTCCGGTCCTGACATAGAATTTTCAATTCTATTAAGGACACGGAGGCAAAGATTATGCTTCTCTTTCTTTACTTCTCAAATATCAGCAGCCAATAAAAACACAAACTACATTTCCCAAAAGCAATGTAACAAATGTCCACAAATCAACAGTCTTTTACTCATATTAGAGTCCATCAACGTCTCGGGACTTCCTCTTTCTTTGCGACACGAACTGGATAGTAAGAACTCCTAAGTCGAACTTGATTAACGCCTGAGAACATTTAAGCTGAAGATAACATTCCACCAGCAGACCAAGCCAGCAAGCTTCCAGGGGTACTGTGTCCTACTCTCCTTTCTGGTCCAATCCTAGATAAACAAGAAAGATCGTAATAATAACGAGAAAAGGATAACAACAACCAAAAATATCTTTAGCATCAATAAGTATATCTACTTCACCGTAGAATAAATTTGGGAGGGAACATGACGACATATCTTAACAGAAAAAACTGCATTAATGAGAAAGTAATTGCTTAAACACCACAATCCTAGGGCGGGATAATCTTCGCCTCCGTGTCCTTAATAGAATTGAAAATTCTTGGCACGAAAGCTAGCAAATTTTTTATTCTCTGTCAGGACCGGAGGCTCAGATTATGCTAGTTCAAGGCTGCCTGAAACACACTGGATGCAAAATCACCCACAGGTTTATAATAAAATTGCTTGAACGTGGAATCTGAAGCCCAATCTGCTGATTTCATAATGTCCAGCACCGACATACCCAAACCTACAGCTTTTGAAGCCATGGCGCCTCGAACAGAGTGCACACCAAATACCTGCGTATCAATACCTGCTTGAGCCTTGACAAAGCGCAACCATCTAGAAATGGTAGCTGTAGATACAGGTTTGAAAGGTTTGCAAAGAGAAATCAATAATTGACCTGTCAAATTCTGTCTGAGAGATCTAGTCCGTTGTTCGTATTCCTTTAGGCAAGCATCAACACACAATTTCCTAGAAAAGGGAAAAGCAAAGTAGTCTATACAAGACGACATAGTTTTTGTTCTTCTAGAAATGGAAAAAGAGACACCGTCCGGTGTAAAAACTCTACCTGAAAGATCTAAGGCGACCACATCTGAAGAACGTCGACAAGCTGCTAGGCACAGCAGCATAGCCAGTTTCGCCGACAACTGCTTTATAGAAAGGTCAGAATTCTCTGGCTAACTCTCAAAGAGCTGAAGAACCAGATTCACATCCCAAAGGGAAGCATACTTAGGGGAAGGAGGCTTAGAAACCCTGACTCCTTTTAATAACTTAACAACCAAAGGATGCATACCTACCGAAACACCATCCACTTTAATATGGCCAGCCGAAATAGCCGAACAAAAATGATTTACTGACCTGTAAGATAATCCATCGTCGGCTTTCTGCGCTAAAAAAATCACAATGTGGGCAAGCTCAGCTGCCACGGGATCCAAAGACCGTTCCAGGCACCAACCGCTCCATGCTCTCCAAGCGGAGAGATACCTCTTTCTAGTGGAAGGCGCCCAAGCACCACTGATGAATTTTCGAGCTGATTGCGAAAGGCCTGGCAAGTGCCAGTGTTGCCTGAAAGCCTCCAGGCCATCAGCTGCAGCCTCCTGTCCAGAACTAGAGGGTGTCTTTCGCCCTGCGGTCCCAGAAGCATGTCCGGCAACCAAGGCAAAAGAAGAGAATAGTCGCACACAAGTGCCAACAGCAGCGGGAACCATGGTTGTGCCTTCCAGAGCGGAGTGATCAAAATCACCTCCGCCTTCTGGCGTTTGATTTGCGACACCACCCTCGGAATCATGGCAAACGGAGGAAATGCATAGTTGAGGGGATCTGACCAGTCCTGAAGAAAGGCATCCGTCGCCATCGCCAACGGATCCGGCCTCCAACTGAAAAACAGCGGAAGTTGCTTGTTTAGGCGAGAGGCAAAGAGATCCACTCTGCATTGACCCCACAGTTGTTGAGTCAACTGAAACAGCTGAGGCAGAAGCCTCCAGTCACTGTAGTCCGTGAGATAGCGAGAGTGCCAATCCGCCACCACATTGATCTGCCCCGGCAGATACTCCGCTTTCACTTGTAGGCGATGTTCCAGACAGTAATGCCAAAAATCTTTGGCTATCTCCACAAGGAAAGGCGAACGTGTGCCCCCCAGCTTGTTGATATACCTGACTGCCGCCACATTGTCCATCCGAAGGAGAATGGAACACGAAACTCTCTTGGGCGACTAGGTCTTTATCGCAAATGACCCCGCCAATAACTCCA
Organism: Pleurodeles waltl; assembly: GCF_031143425.1. Classification (NCBI taxonomy): domain Eukaryota; kingdom Metazoa; phylum Chordata; class Amphibia; order Caudata; family Salamandridae; genus Pleurodeles; species Pleurodeles waltl. The sequence continues at coordinate 1,437,510,543 of NC_090445.1, forward strand.
GGCAGTTGATATGCAACTGAAGTTCCTGCGAAGACCATCTCCCCCCGTTGAGACGTCCCCGCATCTTGCGCCCCAGCCCCAAAGACTGGCATCCGACTCTATCACCGTCTCGGGTTGGGAGCTGAAGATGGCTCTGCTGTTCCACGCGTCGACCTGGGACAGCCACCAGCTGAGTTCCGCACGGACTTCCTCAGTCAGAGGGACCAAGTCCGAATATGACAAGCCCCTTTGGAGATGACATATCTTGAGTCTCTGTAACGCTCTGTAATGGAGGGGACCTGGAAAGATCGCCTGGACTGAGGATGCCAGGAGACCCACAATCCGGGCGATCTTTCGCAGGGACAAGGACGTCTTGGACAAGGCCACCTGAAGCTCTTTCTTGATGGCTCGAAGTTTGGTCTTGGGAAGAACTAGGAGCGATCTGTCTGAATCTATCTGAAAACCTAAGAATTCTACAGTCTTGGAAGGGACCAGGACTGATTTCTTGTCGTTTATGACAAATCCGAGATCCTGAAGAAGAGTGACAGTTGTGAGACCTTGTTGCCTCAACAGGTCCTGGGATTGAGCCATGATCAGGATATGGTCTAGATAGACGATCAAATGAATCCCTTTCTCCCTCAAAAATGCCACTACTGGTTTGAGCAACTTGGTAAAACACCAAGGCGCCGACGAGAGCCCGAAGGGCAGAACCAAGTACTCCATCCAAGTACCCCTCCACCTGAACTGGAGGAAACGCCTGTGGGGATGCCAGATGGGGATCGTCAAATAGGCATCTTTGAGGTCTAGTCGTATCAGCCAGTCTCCCGGCTGAAGGAGGTCTGGTAAGAGATGGAGACCCTCCATTTTGAAATGCCTGTAAACTACGAAGGCGTTGAAGTCTTGAAGATTTATAACTAAACGGTGGCCTCCTCCCCTTTTCTGAACTAGGAAGATATTGGTGCAGAAGCCTAACGGATGGGGATCGCACAGAGCAATGGCTTTTTTCCGGAGCAGCATTTGAATCTCGGATTCCATGATGCTAGCGTCTTGTTGGGAAAAATGAAGAGGGGGAGGGACCCTCTCCTGTATTGGAGTCTGATAAAACTCCAGACGGAAACCTTGAACGGTTTGCAACACCCATGCATCTTGAGTAACACGAGACCAATTGTGAAGGAAAAACTGAACACGACCCCCCAACTGAATGAAAGAATCGTCTAACGCTCTCACCTGTAGACAAGGTTGATTGGGAGGTGGATCTGGCACTGCCTCGTTGACCGCGCCGCCGGGAGAATCGGGAGCGTGAGGGGAAGAAAGCACCTCCTCTGTTATAATCCTGGCCCCGGAAGGAGCCACGTTGGGAGCCTTGAAAGGAGGGACGGCCTGACGAGCGGCCCCTACCTCGCCCGGCCCAAAACACCAGAATGAAAAACCTTTTAAAAGGTTTGCTTGTGCCTTATCCAGGGTTGTAAAAGTAGTTACATACTTGGCAATGTCTTTGACGAACTTATCACCAAAAAGACGGCCATCAGCCAGGGGCCCTGCATCCGCCGCCGCCAACTCCGTTAATGTCGGATCAATCCTCATGAGGAGGGACTTCCGGCGCTCCGAAGAAATAGCGCAGTTCGCATTCCCCAATAAACAGATTGCCCTCTGAGTCCACTCTGCTAGTGTATGGGGGTCAAAAGGCTCACCAGACTCCTTAGCTCTGAGGGCCATTTCCCAAATTTTTGCCATAGGACCCGCGAGGTCCAAAAGTTTGTCCTGGCATGAGCGCCAGGCCCTGTCGATCCCTTTCTTGGGGTCCTTGGCGAACTTCTTGAGGAAGGTCAGCATGCTGGGGTCTATATCCGGTGTCTCTGCCACCTTATCCGGGATCTCCGGCCTGGGGCACTCAGCTCGCAATCTGTTACGGACCTCCTTGTCAAAACCCTTCCTCAATTTGTCATGGAGATAATCTGCCACGGCCTGCGCTGGGGCCCAATCCGCAGAGCGAGGATGAATAATATCCTCTGGGTTAAGTTGGAAGGGGTTAGAGGGCGAGTGAGACCTTTCCTTGCCTTGAGAAGAGCTGGATTTATGAGCTCTCTTGCGCTTACGCAAAGTACCGCTGGAGTGAGAGGACTTAGAGGAGGTTGAGTCCGAATCGGATGAATCTGCCGCCTCTAGAAGAGGGCCCTTAGAGGTAGACGGCAAGGAACAATACACATGGTCTGCGGAAGCCTTGGCCAACGCTGACAAGGCACCATCATGCGGCCAAGAGGAGACCTGGGGAGTAGTCGCTGTCTCAGGGCCTTCCCTCACCTTCTCCTCTGGCAAGGGGGCCAACCCCTGCTTTTTGACAAATGAATCGAATTGCTGAGTGAGGGGCTTGAGAGCTGCAAGAACAGCTTGGTTAATCCTCTGCGGTACAGACACCGCCAATGCCCTGCTCAAAGATTGTTGTACTGAGGCATTAATCACCTCAGACAAACCTGCTCCCAACTGGGGACCGAGGGCGTCCTCAAAACCAAACCCAATCTCCTCCTCCTCAAAGGGCAGCCACTCGGTCATGGTTACACCAGGATGCAAAAGCAACTTCACAAAGTTCAGTCTGAACACTGAATTCAGGCAGGTAAGGGGGATAGCCCAACCCCTAAGTGCAAGAAAAAAAACAAGTGCTCAGGCTCCTCGGCACAGCCGTAATATAATTATTGCAGCCCCTTTTAAACACAGCCAGGGGCGTATATGAGAGCCACAGAAAAACTTCCAAATAGCGTGCACACCACTAAATAATGCAGGGCAAGCTCAATTATTGCAGCCAGGCGTGGGACAGCCGATGACAGACGTGCCAGGAATGCTAAACGCGCAAACCTGACGTTCTGTCAACGGCTGGAGGAGGAGAAATTGACGACGGAATGCATGTAGCCCAACTAGTGGAACTAGTAGGATTTGGGCTACGTGCACGTCACGCTCTCAGAGTCGGGCCGCACAAGAGAGAGGCACCGATCCAGCGCATTGCGCTAATTATTATGGCCAGGGGCAAAAAACCCCGAAGAAAAAGCACCAAGGAGAAGAATAAACCGATGCGGGAGCGGACACTCCCGGAATGGGAGTCCGCTCTGCCCGGCACACGGAGTTGTCGGAAGAAACACCTGCCAGGGAAAACTCCAAAGGGCAGTAACAGCGGAGAAAAACGAAGTGCGAGCGGAGGTTCCCAAAATGGGAGCCCGCTCCGCTCGGCACGCCTGAAAATGAAAGAACAAAGCAATGCCAACAAAACTAAGCAAGCGCGCGCTCTTAACAGCACAACAGTAACGAAGCACTTATCTCAGTGAGGAGCAGCAAAGAAAGAGGAAGTCCCGAGACGTTGATGGACTCTAATATGAGTAAAAGACTGTTGATTGGTGGACATTTGTTACATTGCTTTTGGGAAATGTAGTTTGTGTTTTGATTGGCTGCTGATATTTGAGTAGTAAAGAAAGAGAAGCATAATCTGAGCCTTCGGTCCTGACACAGAATCTGTGTATATATCCCTGGAAGCTGGTGTCCTTCCTCGTCTTCACTGCAACCGGAAGTTAGTGTGTTCCTAGGTTGGTGCAGGCTCAGTACCTGTGAAAAAGGAGAACAGTGAGATAGGGAACTAAGACCTGCAAGTATAGGCAGGTACAGTAATTCACAATGGAACGAAAACCCATTCTCACCCGCAAGAAAAACCCAACAGCATGATTTCATCGCAGAATTCAGTTATGTACCATGTACAGTATCACAGTAATTTCACCACAAATAACAAGAGATGTATACCACCTCCAACATGCCCGTTCGTTCCGGGTGGGTGACATTTCCTAAATGTCGAGCGGGATAATCCTCGCCTCCGTGTCCTTAATAGAATTGAAACTTTGCTTCACGATAGCTAGGAAATTTCTCATTCTATATCAGGACCGGAGGCGAGGATTATGCCTGTTCAAAGCTTACTCACCACTAGTGAGGTGGCCTTGTGGATCGGTTTAAAATAAAATCTCTTGAACATAGACTCTGACGACCAGTCAGTCAGCTGCGTTCATGATATCTTCCAGCCTTCCTCCTACCTGGATGGCTTTCGAGGCCATCGCTCCCCGAGTGGAGTGCGCTCCAAAGACCTGCACGTTGATGCCAGCTTCCATCAGAAACCATCTGACCCACCTGGCAATGGAGGGGGAAAAAACTGCTTTAAAGGTTTTCCTTAAGGAGATCAATAACTGCCGCTCCCTTGGTGGCCGAAGCTCGGCCGTCATTTCCTCGTAAGCCTTCAGGCATCTTACTACACAGAGTTTGGAAGCCTGGTCGAAAGCTGGATAAGATACCGACCTGGTATTACATTTCATTCTTCTGGAGACAGTGAACGTTACTCCTTCCAGAGAAAACACCCTGGCTGAAACATCCAGGGCTCTCACATCCGAGACTCGCTTACAAGAGATGAGGCATAACAAGATAGCCAGCTTTGCTGACAGCTCTTTTCGAGAGAGATATCTGTTGTCCTGCCAAGAGGACAGAAGTCGCAATACCAGGTTGCCGTCCCACAACTCTGAATATCGGGGTTCAGGAGGACGGCTTAGCCTGATACCCTTGAGTAACTTGCACACCCACGGGTGTTCTCCTATTGGGTGATTGTTGATTGGGGGATGTCCTGCCGAAATCGCCAATCGTGCCGAATTAATCGAGCAATACGCTTGAACAGGGTCCACTAGGTCCGCCAAGAAGTTTATGATGTCTGTAATTTGGGCCCCCATGGGATCAATATGTCTTCCCACACACCAACGAGCCCAGCAATTCCAGGCCAATCTGTATGATTTACAAGTGCTTGGGGCCCAGGCCTGTCTGATAAATCTTTCAGCTTGTTGTGAACGTCAGTGGTCCGACCAACGAGACCTGAAATCCTCCAAGCTACCATAGAGAGATGGCCCTGAAGGACCAGCGGATGACAATGTCCCTCCAGATTCGAGAGAATGGATGGAAAGTTCGGTAGTAGAATCGGGCAGTCACAAGAGAGTTCCAGAAGTGCAGGGAACCATACCTGGGATCTCCAGAGTGGGGTGATAAGGATCACTGACGCACCCTGTCGACGTACCTGCAAAGTCACTCTCGGAATCAAGAGGAAGGGGGGAAATGCGTAGCCCTGTTCCCGCCCCCAATCTGGAAGGAAAGCATCCACCGCTGATGCCCTGGGTTCTGGGCACCAACTGAAGTACTGCGGGAGATGGGAGTTCCATCTGGACGCAAAGAAATCCACTGCGCAGGGACCCCAATGCTTCATGAGAGCAAGGAAAACCACTCTGCCCAACCGCCATTCGCTGGAGTCCTCCAGGAACCAGGAATTCCAGTCCGCCAAGGTGTTCTGGGATCCCGGAAGGTACTCCACCATTACCGATATCTGTCGCTGTAGGCAATAATGCCAGAAGTCCTTTGCCAACTCCGCTAGAGCTCTCGAGCGGGTGCACCCAAGCGGTTCACATACTGCACCACCAAAATATTGTCCATCCGCAATAGAATGCAGCACGAGACTCTGTCCCGCGTCAGGGACCTGATGGCGAAAGAGCCCGCCAGGAGCTCTAGGCAGTTGATATGAAGATGGAGCTCCCGCTGGGTCCAACATCCCGCAAAGGATACATTCCCGCATTGAGCCCCCCAGCCATAGCGGCTGGCGTCTGACTCTATCACTAGGTCCGGCGAGGCCCCGAAGATCGCCTTGCCGTTCCAAGCCTCCATGTGATCCAACCACCATTAGATCTCCGTCCGCGCCTCCTGGGAGAGGGAAATCAGTTCAGAGTACGTGAGGCCCCGACGAAGGTGATGAGCCTTCAGACATTGAAGGGCCCTGTAATGGAGTGGCCCTGGGAAAATGGCCTGTATCGAGGAGGAGAGGAGGCCTACTATCCTGGCCAATTGCCAGAGAGAGATCCTGTCGCGCCGCAAGACCTTCGACAGTTCCTTCTTGATTTTGGTTATTTTTGAGCCCGGGAGACTGAGATTCGCCGTCTGGGAATCGATGAGGAAACCCAGGAAGGTCATGGATTGGGCTGCTAGAAGGTCGGGCTTCTGGGCGTTTATGACAAATCCCAAGTCCTGAAGGAGCTGCATAGTTATGTTTGCATTGGATACCAGCCGTGTGCGCGACTGGTCCAACAGCAGAATAACGTCGAGGTAAATGATCAATCGGATCTCCCTCGACCGAAGGTGCTCCACCACTGGTTTGAGCAGTTTCGTGAAGCACCAAGGTGCTGACGACAGGCCGAACGGCAGGGACGCAAACTTGAACACCCGATTCCTCCAGATGAATTGCAGAAATCAGTGATGAGGGGGAAATATTGGTACCGACAGGTAGACGTCCTTGAGGTCGAGGTGAATCATCCAATCTCCTCGCAATAGCAAGTCCCTGAGCATGTGTATGCCTTCCATTTTGAAGTGGCGTTAGACCACCCATTCGTTGAAGGCTCTGAGATTGATGACAGGCTGAAACCCTTTGTCCTTCTTCTCAACCAGAAAGAGGTTGCTTACAAACCCCCTGGGATGTCTGACCGATTCGCAAATGGCCTCCTTGCGCAGGAGATCCTGCACCTCTGCGTCTATCAATGCGGCGTCTGACTCCGAAAAGACGAGCGGTCGAGGGAGGACCTCCTGCACCGGGGTCCCCCAGAACTCTATGTGGAAGCCCAACACTGTCTGGAGAACCCAGGCGTCCGAAGTTAACTGGACCCATTTGTGCGTGAACAAACGTAGCCTGCCCCCGATCACCTGAGGGGAAGAAATGGTAACACTCACCGTTGGTACCTCCGGGGGCGTTTGCTGCACCGCGGGCAACTCTTCTGCCTTTGCCTCTACCCCGACTGGGGAAGAAGGCGCCTTGTCTGCCATCTCTCCATCCACTGTTTCTCGCTGGGTAGGAGTTGGGGCCTTGTTGGAACGAGCGGCCGGAGGAGCGACCCCTGCCTCTTCCGGCCCCTCCAAAAACCTTCCCTGGGAAATTCTTTTTGATGGAGGTTTGCACTTTATCCAGCGCTGAAAAAGTGGCAACAAACTTGGCCAATTCCTTTACAAAGGGGTCCCCGAAAAGGTTCCCCTGGGCGATAGTCCCTGCTTCTGAGCTGGAGAGTTCTCCAAGTTTCGGGTCAACCTTGATGAGAAGGGACCTTCTCCTTTCTGCAGAAAGTGCACAATTCGCATTGCCCAATAAGCATACCGCCCTTTGGGCCCAACTCGCCACAATGTCTGTGGGCAGGGGAGAATTATTGCGTTTTGCGTGTTCCGCCAACTGTATGATCTGGGTGAGGGGCCTGAGGATATCAACAGCTTGTCCTGGCACCCACGCCAGGAGCGATTGATACCCTTTTTAGGATCCTTTACGTATTTAGCAAAAAACTTACAAATCATAGGTTCGATCTCCGGCGTAGCCGCCATCCTGTCACATAAAGTTGGGCGCGGGCATTCCGCCCTCAGTTGGGCCCTAACCTCTTTGTCAAGAGGCTGCCTGATCTTACTGGCGACGTAGTCTGCCACCCGTTTCTCAGGACGCCATTCCGAGGACCTGGGGTGGTAAATGTCCTCCGGTTGAAACATGTCTGTGTCAGAGGTATCAGCCTCCTGCGGGTCTGAACAAGTATAACTTGGGCGCCTGAATCATGTTCCTCATCGGAGGAAGAGTCCCCTTCCGTGTCCCCGCCGACCCGCTTGGGAGACCCAACGTCAGGGTCCGATATATGGTGGGCCACCTCACCGGTCTCTCTGGGGTCAGAACCCTCCCGGAAGGGTGGACGCCTGAGCCTGCGCGCACTCTTGTAGAAGACTTCAGTAAGGGTGCTGAAGCCTTCAAGGTGCCCCGTGTCACGCTTGCGTACAGTCTTGGGGCCCACCGAACCCTTAACCCGTTAAATGCGGGCGTCGGCCACTGGCCGACGCCCACACTCCCTCCCTGGTGCGGGTCACGACCAGTGGCCGACACCAGGGAGGGGGTTAAAAATCCTCCGGTGCAATGCACCGGAGGATTTATTTATTTTTTTTTTTTACCGTAGGAGACGCGGAAGAGCTTCCGCGTCTCCATCCCACCCCCCTCCCGCCCCCTTATGACGTCAGCGCGCCGCGAGGCGCGCTGACGTCACATTTTTTCCCCACCGGAGAAGGAGAGACGGAGGTAAGCGTTCTTTCCTTCTCCGGTGGGGAAAAAAAGGCCAAAACGGCCTCCCCAGATGCCAGGGAGGCATCGATGGAAAGGGGAGGCTCTCCCCTTTCCATCGATGCCTCCCTGGCACCGTTTCCTGGCCGTGGATCGCAGCGCGGCTGCGATCCACGGCCAGGAAACGCCACTAGGCACCAGGGATCTTCTTTGGGGGGGTCGGCCCCCTCGTAAAAGGGCCACCCCCCCCCCGGCAATATTTTAATTATTTATACTGTTTTGGGGGGCGATCGCGCCCCCCACAAAAAAAAAAAAAAAAAAAAAAGAAAAAAAAAATGGCGGGGTCGGCCCTTGGAACACGGGCCGACCCCAGGGGAAAAAAAAAAAACGTAGTTTTGCCTGGGGAGGCCGATCGCCCCCCCAGGGTAAAAAAAAGCAAAAAAAAACAAATTGTTGGTGGTCAGCCCTTAGGGTGACCATCAATGGGGCCATTTTTTTTTTTATACATGTGTGCTTTGCCGAGGGCAAGCACACATGTATAAAAAGAAAAAGATTTGTGACATGAGTCTCATATATATGTGTATATATGTATACACATATATATATCTATATAGATATATATATCTATATAGATATATATATATATATATATATATATCTATATAGATATATATATCTATATAGATATATATATAGATAGATATATATATTTTTTTCAGGACAAGCATTGCAGCGTCCATGTGCTGCTTTTCTGACTTGTTGGTGTGTATCTGGGCTTCTAACAACGCCCACCTCACGCCCATCACTACCACTCCTTTGATGGCATTGGAAAATGATTTACCTTTGTCCCTCCTTGGGGAGGTTTTGCTACCGCCTTGGCCATCGCCCCTGGTACATGGCTAATTGCACTTTTGCTGTTACGTTTAACTGCGAGCGAACTTCTTTTCCTTTTGTGTAACTCTTCACATGATGCTCATGGTGGCCATGGCGCTGTGAATCGGCTCTCTTATGTGAAAGAGTTTAACTTTAAATTATCAATTTATGTGGCAAGAAAAGTTGGGTTAGGAGTTTATAACGCTAATAGCTCTAACTCGAGCAGATGCGAGACCCATTGCATTGTAAATGCTTGTTATTCTTGTGTGTGTTGTTTTATAATGGTGAACAATTTCACCGCACTCCACGAGGACCGTGATCAAGACTCCTTGGTGAGTTGAAACACGTTGGTGGTTATTGACTGCAATAAAATACACGTTTATTTGTACTTCATGGAGTGCGGTGAAATTTTTCGGCATTAGATAATTTCTAGATTGGTCTTCCCTGTCACTGGGCACCGGCAGTGAAGTGTGCCGCCCAGCAACCCTTCAACCACTTTGTTTCTAAACATATAAATATATATATATTATTATATATATATATATATATATATATATATACACACACAATATGCATGCATGCATGTCTTTTCTGTAGTGGCAGTTTTGCTGGATAGTACTGAGGGAATTAGAAGAGGAGGTAATGGGAGGCAGAGCACCAAAAATGACTGTTGCACAGGGTGTGTGGTAAGGTGAAGTAATACATTCTTTTTTTGTTTTTTTCAGTGTTTTCAGAGAATCTGCAGAATTGGAGAAGAAGCGAAGGTAAGGTGACGACATTTCCTGTTGTACACAACAAACATACCAACAAGCAATTTTGTGACTATCTGCCTTCTACGTAGGATAGTAATTTAGAGGGACAGTTTAGCCAGTTGCAGAGATGGCGTCTCGTTGGATGACTGCTGATCAAGCCCTAGCTCGGGTTATGGAGGACAGTTCTGATGTAGGCTCAGAGACTGAGACAGCAGACACTGAGACAGCATCTGAGGGAGAGGACAATGGGGCAGATTCTGGGAGTGATTTTTCAGTCGGCGGAGTCCCATCTGACGACACCTCTTCCAGTGAGTCTGAAGGAGACAATGACGACATCCGTGCTGTCCCTTCGCAAGCACATTCTGGGCAGCGGGACCACATTGGGTTAGCCGAACCCAGAGAGCACGTGCTTGCTGCCGCAAGCACAGAACGAGTGCTCTCTTGGCAGCCCCCCTGTTTGGTTCAGCCCCAAATTCCACCTTTTACTGGTGACGCTGGATGTAAAGTCGATACAGCTAACTTTTTGCCAGTCGACTACATCTATCTGTTTTTGGATGTTGACTTTCTTCAGAAAGTTGTGCAGCAAACAAATTTGCGTGCAGACCAATTTCTGAGGGAGCGCGGAGGCACTCTAGGGCCCCGTTCTAGGGCACGCCAGTGGACTCCCACTTCGCTGGCGGAGTTGAAGATATTTTTGGGCCTTACCCTCAAAATGGGGTTAGTACAGAAACCCACCTTGCAGTCCTACTGGACGACTCGCACGGTTTGGGTAACTCCCATCTTCGCACCATACATGAGCAGAGATCGTTTTTTGCTACTGCAGCGCATGCTGCATTTCAATGACAATTCTGCTGCATTGCCCCGGGACCATCCAGATCATGACAGGTTGTTCAAAATTCGGCCTGTCGTGGAACATTTGTCTGCCAGGTTTCCAGAGATCTATACTCCTGGAAAGAATATAGCAGTCGATGAGTCCTTGATCCTGTACAAAGGACGGCTGCTTTTCAGACAGTACATTGCGAGCAAAAGAGCTCGCTATGGCATAAAGCTGTACATGCTGTGTGAGAGCTCTACTGGCTATGTGTACAGCCTGAGAGTGTATACAGGAAAGGATTCTACCCTAAACCCTGTAGGTTGCCCTCCCACGTTAGGGGTCACAGGTAAGATTGTATGGGAACTTGTCCATCCACTTCTTCACAAAGGTTATAACCTTTATGTGGACAATTTCTATACAGGAGTAGAGCTGTTCAGTGAGCTCTACAAAGCTGGCACTGTGGCCTGCGGTACAGATCGTTGTAACCGCAAAGGATTCCCGCGGGAGCTTGTTTGCAAGAAGCTCCAGAAATCACAGAGTACTGCATTGCGTTCTAACGAACTGCTCGCAGTCAAGTTCCTAGATAGACGTGATGTATACGTGCTCACTACAATTCATGATGAGAGCACTTCTCCCATCACGGTTTGGGGTCAGATGGCCGAAGTCCACAAGCCCATCTGTATACTTGATTACAATAAGTACATGGGTGGAGTGGACAAGAACGACCAGGTTCTTCAACCATACAATGCGTGTCGTAGAACTCGCACTTGGTACAAGAAACTGTTTACCCACCTGATTCAGATGGCAACATATAATGCGTATGTTGTTTACCGTCAGACAACAACAGGAAGACTCATGACTTTCCTTGACTTCCAGTTGTCTGTAATTGAAAGCCTCACTGCTGTTACTGAAGAAGCAGCAGCCTCCACCTCATATGTTCTGGAGGATGTGGCAAGGCTGCAGGAGCGACACTTTGCTGATCGCATACCTAAAACACCCAAAAAGGATCGCCCATGTCGTCGCTGTAAAGTGTGCTCAAAGCATGGAAAGCGGCAGGAGAGTCGGTATTACTGTCCCCAGTGTCCATCACAACCAGGCCTCTGTATCCCTACTTGCTTTACGTTGTATCATACTAAAGCAAAGTTCTGGGAAATCGACTGAGGTTGAGCTGCTGTTGGGTAATCCTTTCAGTGGCAGTGCATGGATACCGAACGTCCATGGGCCACTGCTTCGTTAGGCAAGGAGCCACAGAATTTTACTTCATCATGGACTTCCTTTTGGCGTGGTCGGTGTTCTGTTCAATTAACATGCATTTTCTTCCCCCTACTGCATATACTAGTAGACAGAACATATGCCACATTGCCACGGAGTACCCTTTCTTCACCTGCATGTCTTCCTTACTTTCAACAGTAGATATGCTCTCTCAGTTCGAGAAATCACTTTGTAGGGCATACTTGGAAGCCCCCAACTTGCTTCCACAAACTAGTATAGGTTCACTTGGCTATTATACAGGATTAGCCAGGACTCTGATGAGAACAGAGACATGGATGGGTAAGGAAAGCTTATGGTAGGAGTGCCTTCACAGGGTTATTGCACAGGTAGAAGGCAGATAGTAAAGGTAGTACAGATGTACATCATCTACACCTATGGATTCAAACCCATTGGTGCCATCCCAGCACTAAAGGAGAATGACTTGTATAGGTCAGTGTTTGACCTGCTTTTCATGTTCATCCTCCATCAGAACTTAGTAGATGTTCAGTTTGCTGTATAAGTGCATTATAGTCACATCACTGCACATAATGTTGGCTGGGACATATGCTACGTTCTCATGGACTCCCCTATGTACCAAACACTACCCTTTTCCATAGCCTATGACCTTCTCTTTAGGGAACATCATGAGAAATCCCCAGCATGTCTCCCTTAGTTTCAAAGGTAGATATGCTCACTCAGTTCGAGGAATCGCTTTGTACGGCATACTCGGACACCCCCAACTTGCATCCACAAACTGGAAGGAGTTGGATTTAGCACAGAGATTGCGCTAAAGGCGCATGAAAAACATGTCTTCCTGAGCCTCAGGTGGCTGTCACAGGAGTCATTAGTAAAGGTTTGTTACGCATGCATTTGGTAATGTTAAGGAAGAAGGAGGCAGGTAGCCTATGACCTTCTCTTTAGGTAACAGCATGAGAAATCCCCAGCATGTCTCCCTTAGTTTCAAAGGTAGATATGCTCACTCAGTTCGAGGAATCGCTTTGTACGGCATACTCGGACACCCCCAACTTGCATCCACAAACTGGAAGGAGTTGGATTTAGCACAGAGAGTGCGCTAAAGGCGCATGAAAAACATGTCTTCCTGAGCCTCAGGTGGCTGTCACAGGAGTCATTAGTAAAGGTTTGTTACGCATGCATTTGGTAATGTTAAGGAAGAAGGAGGCAGTTACTTGACAGGTGGTAAAATGTAGTCAAACTTAATCCGTTCTGTGGCGTGTGAATGTGATGGGCCCTTGTCTGGCAGCGGTAAGTTAATGTGAGTGGAGTGATTGATTGGATTGGGCCCGTGGCTGGCGATATGAAAGGGTTGTTTGTTGTGCGTGAATGGCGTGTGAATGGACCATAAAGAGGTTGGTGCCTGGACGCGGCTTTATGGCCCACCTTCAGAAGGCTTGGTTTCAACATTCAGATACTTTGATAAGTAATCATGCTTTAAAACCATAATTTCTGGAGGTGCTAAAACCAACCAGTGTGAGTGGTGGGTTAACTTTAACAAACTAGTACCAGGGGAGACCAAGGGTGCAGGACTTGCATGGCTTTCACCAGTTTTCCTTCACCCAGAATCCCCTTGAAATTACATTATGTGCTTAAAAAACACATTTTCCTTGCATTCCAATGAGCAGAAGTCCAGGGATCTGCAGGTATCCTCAAAATTCCTACCACCCAGTGTTTCCCCACTTGTCCTGATAAAAACACAACCCCGCTTGTGTGCCTGCGCCTAGTGCCTGCTTCAGGAATGAATCACTCCAGGGTTAACAGTAGACCTCAAGCAAGGACTACCATTGACCCTTGTGTGATCCATTCCTGTCGCGGGCGCTAGGCCTACCCACACAAGTGAGGTATCGTTTTTATCGGGAGACTTGGGGGGACGCTGGGTGGAAGGAAATTTGAGGCTCCTCTCAGATTCCAGAACTTTCTGTCATCGAAATGTGAGGAAAACTTGTTTTTTTAGCCACTTTTTGAGGTTTGCAAAGGATTCTGGGTAACAGAACCTGGTCAGAGCCCCGCGAGTCACCCCATCTTGGATTCCCCTAGGTCTCTAGTTTTCAAAAATGTACAGGTTTGGTAGGTTTCCCTAGGTGCCGGCTGAGCTAGAGGCCAAAATCTACAGGTAGGCACTTTGCAAAAAACAGCTCTGTTTTCTGTGATGTGTCCACGTTGTGTTTTGGGGCATTTCCTGTCGCGGGCGCTAGGCCTACCCACACAAGTGAGGTATCATTTTTATCGGGAGACTTGGGGGGACGCTGGGTGGAAGGAAATTTGAGGCTCCTCTCAGATTCCAGAACTTTCTGTCATCGAAATGTGAGGAAAACTTGTTTTTTTAGCCACTTTTTGAGGTTTGCAAAGGATTCTGGGTAACATAACCTGGTCAGAGCCCCGCGAGTCACCCCATCTTGGATTCCCCTAGGTCTCTAGTTTTCAAAAATGTACAGGTTTGGTAGGTTTCCCTAGGTGCCGGCTGAGCTAGAGGCCAAAATCTACAGGTAGGCACTTTGCAAAAAACAGCTCTGTTTTCTGTGATGTGTCCACGTTGTGTTTTGGGGCATTTCCTGTCGCGGGCGCTAGGCCTACCCACACAAGTGAGGTATCATTTTTATCGGGAGACTTGGGGGGACGCTGGGTGGAAGGAAATTTGAGGCTCCTCTCAGATTCCAGAACTTTCTGTCATCGAAATGTGAGGAAAACTTGTTTTTTTAGCCACTTTTTGAGGTTTGCAAAGGATTCTGGGTAACAGAACCTGGTCAGAGCCCCGCGAGTCACCCCATCTTGGATTCCCCTAGGTCTCTAGTTTTCAAAAATGTACAGGTTTGGTAGGTTTCCCTAGGTGCCGGCTGAGCTAGAGGCCAAAATCTACAGGTAGGCACTTTGCAAAAAACAGCTCTGTTTTCTGTGATGTGTCCACGTTGTGTTTTGGGGCATTTCCTGTCGCGGGCGCTAGGCCTACCCACACAAGTGAGGTATCATTTTTATCGGGAGACTTGGGGGGACGCTGGGTGGAAGGAAATATGAGGCTCCTCTCAGATTCCAGAACTTTCTGTCACCGAAATGTGAGGAAAACTTGTTTTTTTAGCCACTTTTTGAGGTTTGCAAAGGATTCTGGGTAACAGAACCTGGTCAGAGCCCCGCGAGTCACCCCATCTTGGATTCCCCTAGGTCTCTAGTTTTCAGAAATGTACAGGTTTGGTAGGTTTCCCTAGGTGCCGGCTGAGCTAGAGGCCAAAATCTACAGGTAGGCACTTTGCAAAAAACAGCTCTGTTTTCTGTGATGTGTCCACGTTGTGTTTTGGGGCAATTCCTGTTGCGGGCGCTAGGCCTACCCACACAAGTGAGGTATCATTTTTATCGGGAGACTTGGGGGGACGCTGGGTGGAAGGAAATTTGAGGCTCCTCTCAGATTCCAGAACTTTCTGTCATCGAAATGTGAGGAAAACTTGTTTTTTTAGCCACTTTTTGAGGTTTGCAAAGGATTCTGGGTAACAGAACCTGGTCAGAGCCCCGCGAGTCACCCCATCTTGGATTCCCCTAGGTCTCTAGTTTTCAAAAATGTACAGGTTTGGTAGGTTTCCCTAGGTGCCGGCTGAGCTAGAGGCCAAAATCTACATGTAGGCACTTTGCAAAAAACAGCTCTGTTTTCTGTGATGTGTCCACGTTGTGTTTTGGGGCATTTCCTGTCGCGGGCGCTAGGCCTACCCACACAAGTGAGGTATCATTTTTATCGGGAGACTTGGGGGGACGCTGGGTGGAAGGAAATTTGAGGCTCCTCTCAGATTCCAGAACTTTCTGTCATCGAAATGTGAGGAAAACTTGTTTTTTTAGCCACTTTTTGAGGTTTGCAAAGGATTCTGGGTAACAGAACCTGGTCAGAGCCCCGCGAGTCACCCCATCTTGGATTCCCCTAGGTCTCTAGTTTTCAAAAATGTACAGGTTTGGTAGGTTTCCCTATGTGCCGGCTGAGCTAGAGGCCATAATCTACAGGTAGGCACTTTGCAAAAAACAGCTCTGTATTTTGTCAAAAAATGGGATGTGTCCACGTTGTGTTTTGGGGCATTTCCTGTCGCGGGCGCTAGGCCTACCCACACAAGTGAGGTATCATTTTTATCGGGAGACTTGGGGGAACATAGAATAGCAAAACAAGTGTTATTGCCCCTTATCTTTCTCTACATTTTTTCCTTCCAAATATAAGAGAGTGTGTAAAAAAGACGTCTATTTGAGAAATGCCCTGCAATTCACATGCTAGTATGGGCACCTCGGAATTCAGAGATGTGCAAATAACCACTGCTCCTCAAAACCTTATCTTGATCCCATTTTGGAAATGCAAAGGTTTTCTTGATACCTCTTTTTCACTCTTGATATTTCAGCAAATGAATTGCTGTATACCCAGTATAGAATGAAAACCAACTGCAGGGTGCACCTCATTTATTGGCTCTGGGTACCTACGGTTCTTGATGAACCTATAAGCCCTTTATATCCCCGCAACCAGAAGAGTCCAGCAGACAAAACGGTATATTGCTTTCAGAAATCTGACATCGCAGGAAAAAGTTACAGAGTAAAACATAAAGAAAAATGGCTGTTGTTTTCAGCTCAATTTCAATATTTTTTTATTTCAGCTGTTATTTTCTGTAGGAAAACCTTGTAGGATCTACACAAATGACCCCTTGCTGAATTCAGAATTTTGTCTAGTTTTCAGAAATGTTTAGCTTTCCGGGATCCAGCATTGGTTTCACACCCATTCCTGTCACTAACTGGAAGGAGGTTGAAAGCACCAAAAATAGTAAAAATGGGGTATGTCCCAGTAAAATGCCAAATTTGTGTTGGAAAATGTGGTTTTCCGATTCAAGTCTGCCCGTTCCTGAAAGGTGGGAAGATAGTGATTTCAGCACCAGAAACCCTTTGTTGATGGCATTTTCAGGGAAAAAACCACAAGCCTTCTTCGGCTGCCCTTTTTTCCCATTTTTTTGGAAAAAACGAAATTTTCACTGTATTTTGGCTATTTTCTTGGTCTCCTCCAGGGGAAACCACAAATTCTGGGTACCATTAGAATCCCTAGGATGTTGGAAAAAAAGGACGCAAATTTGGCGTGGTTAGCTTATGTGGACAAAAAGTTATGAAGCCCTAAGCGCGAACTACCCCAAATAGCCAAAAAAGGGCTCAGCACTGGGGGGGAAAAGGCCCAGCAGCTAAGAGGTTAAGGCCGGGCCCCGTCCCCCCCACTGCACCTGTCCCCTTGAAAACATGATCGGAGAGTTTGGCCACGCTCTCCCTCAATGGGCCCAAGGCCCTGGAAATGGCCTCTTGAGGAGGACGTCCACCTCAGGAGGCAGGGTCCGTTGGAAGGGGGAGGGGCCCTCCCCAGGGGTCCTGCATGGACTGCATGGGGTAGGCACAGAAGGGACTAGACAGGAAGAATCTCCCTGAAATATATATTGGAAAGCCCCCGTGCTCCTGTCAAGAAAAAAAGGGGCGGAGACCAAGTCTCAGTCGTGACGCGCTATCACCACGTTATGCCCACTAAGTATTGTAATCCACTGAAAAACGGTGTCTGCGCGGGGTTGGAGGGTTCTGGTGAGCAAAAGCCCACTGGAACCCTAGCGCGTCACCCCACAGCGAAAACTAGCGCAAACGCGGCTCAAAAACGCTGAGAGGACGCGTCGGGAACCGGAGCGCGCGAAAGAGCGCCCTCTGGTGGACCCGACAAAGATTAAATTAATCTGCGCTCGGGGGAAGGAAAAACGCCTGCAGCGCGATGTGGTTGCTAGGCAGCCACTAACAAACACAGCGAAAACGCTAAAGAAGCTTATCAAGCGAGAAAAGCAAAGCACAATGCAATAACACTTTCTGTTACTCAGAGCAGTAAAGGGATTAGCACTTAACTGACACGTGAGCAGTGAAGAAAGAGGAAGGACACTGGCTTCCAGGGATATATATACGGACTGTTGAATACTGTTATGATTGGACATTGGTTGCCATGGCTATGTGTACCATGGGTGTTGTAGTTTTTTATGTTGCACTTTGAACTTGCTGTTCATAAAAAGTGAAGAAAGATAGGCATAATCCTCGCTTCCGGTCCTGTTATAGAATATGGCGGTACCCCCCAAAACAACGCAGTACAACAGCATCCGTCGCTCCATACGAAGATGCTTCAATTAGTCTCCAGCTCCATGCGCCATACCGATGATTCGGTCTCTAAGCCCAGTGTTTTGTATTGTATGTTACGTCTAAGCAGGAGAGAGTGTGTTTGTTAGTTTATGTATTTACGGCCTCTGCTGAGTTGTGTGTGTATCCGGCGTGTTTAAGGGTACAACGTGGGGAGGTAGCCGTGTTCCGAGCATTTAGTGTGAGATGTGCGTGCACTTCTTGGTCACAGGTTTGCATTACAATAAATAGCTCTAGGCGTTAATGTGTCTGCTGGAAAAGTAAGCTCTGTGTATTTGTGTTATGCATCCCAGAAATGCAGGCCACAAAAATAACCCAGTTAGAAATGCACGTTTTAAGCAGCTCTGTGTAACCAACAAGACAGACGTTTGAAATCGTGCAAGTTTTAAATCATCTTTCATTATTCCAATGTTAACAATATTGGTTCTGACTAGTACTAATAAACTTATTTCATGTAACTATAGAACTAATTTTGATCTATTAAAAATGTGTCAACCGTTTTGAACATTTTCAAATGTAAATGAAAGCACCTCATTTTGCAAAATTGGGAATGACTTCACGAGGTCTGAACTAGGCCTAAACTTTTTTGTGGATTCTAACGCAGCCGATGCATGTTTCATTGCTCCTCTCATTGCACTTAAAATGAGTACTTGTGGAATGGAAGGTGTACTTGAAGAACTCCGCATTAAGCCTTTTGCAACAGTCAAGGCTCTTCCTGTTTGTGGTACTGTGGGTCTATTTATAAATGACACTCGTTGTTTTGAATGTAACTAGATTTGTACCGACACATCCAGTGGTATTAGATCAAACGGGTTGATTTAATATTCAGTTAAAGGATGGTGCTAGATGATGCTGTATGACATGTTTGTGTTCCAATTTAAATCTGTGAATGATCACCTTATGCTGACAGCGATTTTCACAGTGTATTTTACTATGCAAGGCCTTGAAATTGGAGGTGAGTCACTGGTTTGCTCTGACTCTTTGAGGACAGAACCAAGCCACTCGATCTGTTAATGTGGACATACAGTATTTTCACTTTGAGGCTTGACTTCATGTCATACTCTGCTGCATCTGATTGAGCCTTATGCTAATTCTTCATATTGATTCATCGTGTATTTTGACTATTACATTTGCCTTCTGTATTGCTCCTTAATAAACGTTCATGGTTTAAACATCTAGAAGGCTCAAGTTCCTTCCCCATTTAAAACATATTTAATTAACAATGCTGTTTTATTTAGTGTTGAAACTGTTATCTGCTGGTGCACATTGCATCTTTTGCTCTTGAAGTTAACACAGCGTCAACAGTTTCAGTGGAGAATGCAGATACCAGTTTAAAGGAGATCTATAGATAATTCCCATTTCATGGAGTCTGTCTCTATTCTCATTCCTATAGTCTACCCAAAATTGGGTTATCTGCAGTGTTCTGGGGCAGGGGAAAGTGAGTAGCAATAAAGCAGATGTATTTTGATGGATTGTGGCTTATTCCGGTGCATTGTGACACGTTATGGTTTGAGATTGTGATATGTATTGATATTCTGTGGTATCATGAATTATACTGTGCAAGTTCTTTACTTATACAAATCTCATTCACAGGATTGGTTACTGTGATTCTGTTGTATTTATAAAGTTAGATTGGGTGATGCACGTTTAGCTGTTGTTAATTGTGTTGAAATTCAGTGATTAGACCCATCAAAGAATGCTGAATTTTTGTGAATCTTGTCGATTTTGTTTTTGTTTTTGGTTTGTAAACAGATTCGTTAGAGTCCAAGATCTCGAGGTACATTCATTTGTTGAAACTTCTCTGCAAAGTGAGTTGGAGTTGTGAGGCACAAGAAGATAGGGCTTTTTTCTGAACTTCTAAAAGTTAATTTTGGATGTGATCTAACTTAGAGTAGTGGTTATCCTTTGGTACAAAGGGCCAAATGTTGTAATGACATCTGTATTTAATAACTGCTCTATCTTGACCACTGACTCCACTTTGTACTTAGCCTAGCTGTACAACATCACATTGGTGGCCACCAGCTCCATTTTGATTACAAACTCCATTTTGTACGTAATTTAGCTTTAAACACCATGCAGGTATTTCTCCATGCACATGTTATGCAATGTGTTTTTCGCTAATGTTTTCACTCTGCATGTTCTTTCTCATCACGGGCTAGGACATAATATGGGGGAGTCAGAGACATAAGGATCTACCAGGATGATGTTTATGGTATGGCAGGGAACGGTTTCGTTTTGGGGGATCTTGGCCACTCTCAACTTGTTTCTTTTGAAACTGACCTGATGTAGCCAGCATTTTGAAAAACAATTCACATGATGGGAAGGGTTTTCTAGAATTCTCCTCTCTGGCTCGTTTAAGGTATATAAGAGACAGAAACCAGATTGCCGGGAAGTGGAATAAACTCTGGCAGGATCGGGAACCTGATGCCTGCTATTTTTCCTGGAGGGTAGTTTTCTTTCTTCACGGTCAACTGGGTTCACGACCTTTTGCTGGCAAAGAGATAAAGCTTATTCAACTTTGCCCTATGTTGATGATTTTTTTACTTTATTTTCTGCTCTGCATTGTGCATGAATGTATACATCTATATAATTGCGGTTTATAAATTGAAGTAGATTATCCTTAGCGCATATTTTCATGATTGTAATTTTATTTCTTTGATTATTTTTTAACATGCACTTTTGGTTGTACACTTTTAACCTTCCTCTGCGGACCTTGCAGAGTGCCGTAATAATGCAATTCTCAGACTAAGAGTGTCATATTTAATAAATTCCTTTCTGTGTTTGTGTATTTCCTCTTGGTCTGTAGTGAAGCAAAACACTTTCACGTAGTCGGCAGTCTAAGGAAGGGGTGAATGAATGAAAGTGTACGATTTAAAAGTGAAATATGTTTGGCAGAAAGTCAAAAACAGCCTTGCCTTCTGCATCTAGAAATGTGTGTGAGAAAAGCGTGTGTGGAATTCCTGAATGGGTTAAGGAGCCTTATAATGTTTTACCAAATGAGTGCTCTTATTTATCCTGATTGTCTCAATTTTGGGATGAATGTTTGGGTGAGGCAGAACCACAAAATGTATTATGTTTGATGAAGGTACCTTTTGAGGGGAAGGATGAAATTTTAGTTCTTGGCAGACGGGTTTGGATCATTTTGTCTGCCTACAGGAAAATGCATGATAGATGCAAGCAGTTAGGACAAGAAAATCAACAATTAGAAAAACAGCTTGTTGAAAAATACTGTAACTATGTTGCCTTGTCAGAATAGGTTATTACAATACACAGCCGACACACACCAAACCATAGCTCAGAGTGCAACAGTTAAAGTTGCCCAGAACAAATTCCGTACACGCAGAGGTAGAATAAATCTGAAAAAGGTTCATTAAGCCATTGCCAAGGACTGGAGCCCAGATTTGGGGGACACAAAAGTCTGGGACAGTGGTGATTTTTTAAAGCTCTGGTAAGGAAGAAGTTAAGCAAGCATTTGGAATGCAATGGGTCTTGCATTTGCTTGAGTTAGAGCTATTAGCGTTGTAAACTCCTAACCGACTTTTCTTACCACATAAATAAAAAATGAAAAGTAATACAGTTTCACATAAGCAAGCCAAATCGAAGTGCCACGGCATCAGTGTGAAGGAGTACACAAAAGGAAAAAGAAGTTAGCTCGCATTCAAACGTATCGGCAAAAGTGCAATTAGCCATGGAACAGGGGCGATGTCCAAGGCGGTAACTAAACCGCCCCAAGGAGGGACAAACGTAAAGCATTTACCAACAAAAATAAATGATTTTTAAAGGGCAAGCCCTTGAACGAGTGATAGTGATGGACGTGGTTAAAAGCCCCTATACACACAAACACGTCGGAAAAGCAGCACTTGCGTGATGCTATGCTTGACCTAAAAAGGTGGGGGCCAATGTGAGCCAAGGGGACACAGTAAGAACGTGGTTCGCACACAACCAATATATAGACGGAAACTACAGAGCAGCCCCCAGAATTGAGCAGGAATTGCACTACATGCTTTAGAAGGTTATACCCAGCAAGAAATAAATTACATAATAGATTTAAACAGCGAAGTGGGGATTCATTACTTGCTTGGGTTGTGAGATTGTTTGAAACCGGAGCTTCTGGAGTGATGGTGGATATAGGAGACTCTCTTAAATTTTGTATTTTAAGTTCTGACCCAGTAGTACAGGAACAGTTTAGTGGTTTTCAAGGGCAACACCAAACTACTTTATTATAACCAGTTGTTGATGGATGTAATTTGAAGTATCCTACAGATTCAGAGTGCCCCCCCAATGACAAACACTGGTATACTTTATGAGATGCAATGCAGAGAATTAAAGAGGAGACAATGAAACCTGCCATTTTCCTAGGTACTGCACATCAATTGTCAGACGGACCGCTTACCATACCAATAGGAAACAAAAGAATTCACCTTACTCCACCTGCCTACAAGCAAGTAATAATGACTCTCTTAATTAATCAGGCAGGGCAGGCTTTGAAAGAATTAGGTGTCTAGAAAAACCAGAGATATTCAAGCTCTGAGGGTCTCATAGATAACAACAGAGTATCCAGGAGAGATATGTTTATGGCATTATTAAAGGATGGCGTCAGCAAGGGCAAATTGATGGGATGGATACCAAAAGGTTGTGGGAGATGTACCGTAAAAGAGGTTTGGATTGGAAGGAAGATAGCAGAAAGGTAAACAAGCAAGATAATAAACGTGGAACTCAGAGCCAGCCACAGTTGCCAGAGGAAAGGAAAGAAAGGGAGAAAAATGTTTCTTCACGAGAGAAAGAGGAAGAATGTCTGGACAGTGACTGGTTAACTTTGGAAAACAGGGATGGAGGCAAGCCTGCTCGCAAATATGAAAGCATATATCCATACCTCACATGGGCAAAAGTCAACTGGTTTAAATCAGACTAGGAAACTGGCCAAGCTCTAGTACAAGGTTGCGCTCGTAAAGATAAGAGACACCATGTTGATTTAGAAATACTTAGGAGACACAAAAATGTGCAAAAAGTTCGAGCATTGGTGGATACTAGAGCGGAGGGCTCTCTAATTTATGGAAAGCCTAAGAAATGTAATGGGCAGTGCTACACCATTACAGGGGGGGGGGGGGGGGGGGGTGACAGACCCCCGCTGAGCAAACTACTGTGCAAATGAAAATAGGGAGAACACCAAAAAGAGAATATACTGTTTTAATTGTGTCACTTTTGGACTATATACTGGGAATTGACATTTTTAAAGGAATTACTTTGTATTTGGATGATGGTTGTTATCAGTTTGGGTCAAAAAGATACATTTCAGTGGCAGCCATGAGAGTGGGTTATCTGAAGATACCCCTAGTGAAGGTGCCCCGGCAACCAAGGTCATTCACTTGAAGCAGTACCGCATTCCAGGAGGGCACAAGGAAATACGTGAAACCATAAAAGATATGATTGAAGCTGCTGTAATAGCTCCAACCACCGCTGAGTGGAACAATCCCCTATGGCCCCTGCGTAAACCTGACGGGTGTTATACAATGACAGTTGATTACTGTGAGCTGAATAAACATTCCCCCTTTGACAGCAGCGGTCCCAGACACCATCACTTTGATTGAACGAATACAGAAACATTAAGGGACATGGTATGCCACCATTGATATTGCCAATGTGTTCTTCTCTTGGCCCCAGAATGTCAAACGGTTTTCTTTTTCACATGCTGGCAGACAATTCCGGATGCTATCTTTGCCTCTGGTGTACATCCATGGCCCCACCATCTGTCACCGGTTGGTGGCAGAACACCTGGATGAAGTATCTATCATTCCAGACGTGCATTTGACCCATTTCATTGTTGATGCGATGATTCAGGGAGAGACAGAAGCACAGGTGCAGACTCAATTGGAGCGGGTGGTGGAACTCTTGCAGAGGAAAAGATGGGTGATTAATGCAGACAAGACACAAGGACCCTCTCAAAATGTGAAGTTTCTGGGAATTTAGTGGAATCAGGAACATAGAGGGGCGTTGCTGCAAACGAAACAAAAGATCCTCAAGTTTGCCAGTCCCGCACTAAGCAAGAGAGACAGCGATTCATTGAATTGTTTGGTTTTTGGAGACAGCATATCCCTCATTTATGTCAGATTTTGGCAACTTTGTACAAAGTGACAAGAAAGAAACATGAGTTTGAATGGGGCGATCAGCAGCAGTGTGCTTTTGACTTGGCAAAATAAGCAATTCAACAGGCCTTAGACTTGAGGCCAGTGTAGGAAGGAGACGTTGAGTTGCATGTAACTGTTCAGGGACAATATGCAAATTGGAGTATGTGGCAAAAACAAGGAAGGGCGAGGGTGCCCCTGGGGTTCTGGACTAGGAAACTACCTGACTCCAGGGAGCGTTATACTCCCTTTGAAAAACAGCTTTTAGCTTGTTATTTGGCTCTAGTGGATACTGAGCAAATAACATTGGGTCATAATGTGATTCTGAGACCTGAGATTCCAATAATGCAGTGGGTGATGAGTTCACCCAAATCTCACCGTATAGGACATGCACAAGAAGCTAGTATCATACGATGGAAATGGTACATACAAGAAAGGGCTCAAGTAGGACCAGCAGGCACTGCAGCCCTACATGAACAGGTGTCACCAGCCCCTGTGTAGGATGAGGAGAGGGTGCAGGAGGTACCACAGGTAAAAGAGTCACTAGAGAGATGGGGTTTGCCATTTGAATCCTTATCCCCTGAGGATAGGATGCATGTATGGTTCACCGATGGTTCATCCAAATATGTGGGTACTAAAAGACATTGGAAAGCAGTGTCATATAATCCAGTCACCAAAAAGCTGTTGACCACTACAGGAGATGGGAAGAATAGTCAATATGCAGAATTGTATGCTGTGTATCAGGCGCTGAAAGAGGAGCTCCCTGGAACACGTAATATTTACACTGATTCTTGGTCCACTGCCAACGGGTTAGCTACCTGCCATCCCACATGGCATACACATAACTGGTATATTCACTCCAAAGAAGTGAGGGGCAAAGAGTTGTGGCAAGAAATTTGGGAAATGCTAGAGCAAAGTACAGTTACTGTGTATCATATAGATGCTCATTGTCCCATTGATTCCCTAGAACGCTGGTTCAATTCCTTTGCAGGCGACAAAGCCAAAATCTCAGAGGCAGAGTTGGCAACACAGGATTCTGACTTGGTGAGGATGGCTAAATGGCCACACCAAAAAAGTGGACTGAACTCTGGCTGGCCCGGGACGCTGGTGCCTGCTATTTTCCCTGGAGGGTAGTTTTCTCTCTTCACGGTTGACTGGGTTCACGACCTGTTGCTGGCAAAGAGATGAAGCGAATTCAAGTTTGCTCCATGGTGATGAATTTTTAACTTTATTTTCTGCTTTGCATTGTGCATGAATATATATATGAGAATATATATATAAAATTGCTGTTTATAGATTGAAGTAGATTATCCTTAGCGCATGTTTTTTCGGATTATTGTGATTTTTTATTTCTGTGTCTATTTTTGAACGTGCACTTTTTGTTGTACACTTTTAACCTTCCTCTGCGGACCTTGCAGAGTGCTGTAATAAATGCAATTCTCAGACTAAGAGTGTCCTAATTCATAAATTCCTTTCTGTGTTTGTGTATTTCCTCTTGGTCTGTAGTGAAGCAAAACAAATACCTAATCAGAGGGTAAGTTGTGGCTGGTTGGAACTTCCCTTCGAGTTAATAATAGTGTTGAAAGGTAATGTTCTTTCCTACAGTGAAACTGATGTGCCTTTTCCCCATATTTAAGTTCATCAGTATTGTTTTGTTGTTTCATTTTGTGTAGTTATTAATTGTCCTAGAATTGCATCATAGCAAACTGTCTTGCGGTTGGTTGACCGTCACAGTGAACTGCACTGTGTTGATTGTTGGTTGTGCCGTGATTTGTAATCTATAGTGATGTTGCAGAGTTACGTTACGATTGGCGGGTTTTAGCTGGAATGGCTCTGTGAGTAGTGGATTGCTTTGTTTATATCACATGGATTAATGCTGAATCAAACTGAGTGAAAATGGGTGTTGTGTTGAAGAAATCTAAAGTTTCAATTATGGATGGAGAGAAGGTTCCTCCAAAGAATTCATCTGTGTATGAAATTAAGTTGGATTTTGTTTTTCAGACAGGATTGTGATCAAAAGAATACAATGAGATCAGAAGACAAGAACATGCAGTTTCCTTTAGATGGTACTCTGTGTGACAAAGCATGATTATTTGAGGCATATGACGTAAGAGAAAAAGCCACAACCTAGACATGTACAGTTTGAGGCATTGAATGAATGGGATCGTGCTGCAATTGAGAAAGAACAATAATAAACAAAGAGGCAAGTAAAGAATGCTATGAGTAGTTGGCTAGAATCAAAATGGGGTACTTAGAGAAGATGTAATGCTGAGTATTGATGTGTTTCCTGCAATTGTTAATGAGTCAGATAAAAAACATTGATGACTAAAAGGAAGATCGAAAGAAAACAATTGATATGAGAAGAATATTTTTCTGGATGATCTACTGGATTCAAAACCTCCTTATGTTTTACAAATACCCAGACCACCTCAGGATATTGGAGCAGGAGAGCTTTGTACAAGTATGAATACATTGGTGCTTCAAATACCCATTCTACTACCCGAAAAGAAAGCAGGTCCTAGTATAATTATGGCTGCTCCTAACTTCTCAGTGATGCAGCTACAGTGCCTTCTCCTACTGTTGATACTGTTACTACTGTGACTACAGCACTGAGAGTGAAATGACAGACACAGCGATTAATAATATCCAATTAAAGGCTATATTTGAAGACATTTTACTGGGTACGATAGGCATAGATCAATTGACGTTCCTGAGTAAAGAAGCAGATAGGAGTATAATGCATAACTGGACTTTTTTGCCCCATTAATTGGTCATCCCTGATGCATATTTTGGTCCTTTCTGCCTCATAATTCCAGTGGCCCTGCATATAACTAAAGGGCTAGTAGGCCTACTGGAATATTTTTTTTGACAAAACCCTTAAAATACAAACTACTCCCAGGTGCAAAAAACATATTTACTTGGCAGTTGGTCAGGGTTGTGGAATTCCTATCGCCCGACGCTCGTCACTTATTGTTTGGTGTCTAGGGCAACACGTTTTCATGTTTATTTTGTCCTTGGGGCAAGTAGGCCCAACCCTCTGCAGCACAAACCCTTTGCTCCAGTTTATACAGAAGAGAACTGTCTGCAGTTGAGGTAATATGCGTGTCCATATGTTAATGCTGTTCAAACTTGTATTTATGGTTCATTAATGAAAAGCCTTAATTATTAGGATGATGGGTGTAAATAGTCGTTTTGAGGTCATATTGCACTACTGACAGTGGTTCCAGTTAAAAAAAAAAAAAAGTACACACGTTTGAAAAGTTTAACAATATGAGGCTAAGTATAATGCTTCCAGAATGCTCTCTGATTAGAGGCATATGTTCGCAGAAGCTTGTAAGGAAGATTGATGATTATTTGCTTTCAAAGAACAAGTCACCTACCTTCGGTAGTGCATTATCTGGTAGAGACTCTATTTAGCTGCAGATTCCTTGCCTTAGAATTTCCAGGCGTCAGCTTGGAATCCAGAAGTTTTGCTAAGCAATACCTTTGCACGTGCAATCCGGTGGTGTAATTTGGATATGCGTGGCGCTGTTTGAGCCCTCTGTGATAAAGGCACCACCTAGGTGCATGTACATCAGTTCCTTTTCCACTGACTTACACGCCAGAAGGGCAGAGGCATGGAAAGAACTAACAGTTTTACTGTGCAAAAACTAGGGCCCTGAAAGGAACAATCCCTGCCCCTATTAGACGTGTCCGGAGAGCCGGGAGGCATAGTGGGTGTAAGGAATCTGCAGCTAGATAGAGTCTCTACCAGATAATGCATTACCAAAGGTAAGTAACTTGTTCATCTGCTAGAGACTTCTAGCTGCAGATTCCTTACCTTAAAATAGCTACCCAAGCTATAACCTCCTGGCGGTGGCCTGCGAACATATACTTTACACAAGGAAGTCCTGTAGGACCGACTGAGCAAAATGCCCCTATATTCTCACCTGCTTATCCAGGCAGTAGTGTCTTACGACGTATGCAAGGAAGCCCACGTTGCCGCCTGGCAGATGTCTAGAACTGCCTCGAGCTAACGCAGTGGAAGCAGCATTCCCCCTTGTAGAGTGAGCTCTCAAGTCCTCAGGAGGCTGCCTCTTAGCCAATGCGTACCAGATTTTAATGCAGAGAATGACCCAGCTCAAAATGGTTCATTTCTGGTCTGCCCGACCCTTCTTTGCTCCAACGTACCCCACAAAGAGTTGGCCGTCCACCCAGAACTCTTTTGTGCGATCAAGGTAGAATGACACTGCTCTTATTTGGTCCAGATGGCGGAGACGCTCCTCTTCTTTAGAGGGATGCGGTGAAGCAAAGAAGGTGACAGGGTGATGTTCTGACCCAGATAGAAAGGTGTCACCACCTTGGGGAGGAGGGAGGCATGAGTTGTGAGGACTACCTTATAAGGATATATTGTGAGATACAGCGGTTTTGATGTTAAAGCCTGCATCTCACTTACTGTCCTGGCTTATGTGTTTGCCACTAAGAAGGCTGTTTGGATAGTGAGCAGCCAGAGAGGGCAATTATGTAAAGGCTCAAAAAGAGCACACATTAGAAAAGTAAGCACTAGATTAAGGTCCCACTGGGGCATAACAAAAGGTGTAGGTGGAAACATATGTACAAGCCCTTTTAAGAATCTCTGTACAATAGGAAACTTAAACAAAGACTGTTGATCATGCAAGCGAAGAAAAGCCAATAAGACAGAAAGATAGCCCTTAAGAGTCCCTAAGGTGGAACTTTGTTGGGCGAGTGTCAGAATGAGAAGAAGGATAGTAGAAAGAGAAGAAGAAAGATGATCAATAGCCCTCTCTGTACAATATAATACAAAAAGTTTCCAATGGCAGGCATAAACCGTCTTAGTAGAGGGATGCCTGGCTGCCAGGCTTCGGGAGGGAGGTCATAAACCATCACCTGCCGCCGCTCAGTCTCCACCCATGAAGCCGCAGAGTTGACAGGTTCAGGTGGAGAAACTTTCCCTGCTGCTGCGACAGAAGATCTCCCCCCGAAGAGGCAACCTGATTGGAGGATCGATGCTCATTTTGAGAAGCTCTGGATACTAGACTCTTCGTGCCCAATCCGGAGCCACTAGGATTACTTGGGCCCGGTCGTTCTTGATTTTCTTGAGCACTCTGGGCAGAAGTGGTATGGGCGGAAAGGCATTCAGGAGGCCTAAGCTCCACTCCCGACGAAAAGCGTCGCCTAGCGATAGCAGCCATTGAAACACCAAAGCGCAATACTGCTGACATTGCACATGCTCTTCAGAGGCAAACAGATCTAACCAAGGCTCTCCCCACTGCTGAAAGAGTCCTTGCACCACCTCTGAATGGAAACACCCTTTGTGATCCCCTAGGCATCCGCTGGCTGAGTATGTCCACTCTGGCGTTCAGAGAACCTGCCAGGTGTTGAACCACCAGGGTTATGCCCTGCTTTTCCAGCCATGTCCAGAGACATAGAGCCTCTTGACAAAGGGTCCATGACCCCACACCGCCCTGCTTGTTGCAGTACCACATTGCGGTAGTGTTGTCTGTGAACACCTGCACTATCTTCCCTTTCAAAACAGGAAGAAATGCCTTTAATGCTAGACGGATCACCCGGAGCTCCAATAAGTTGATATGGAGCCCGGATTCTGCCAGAGACCAGAGGCCCCTGATCTCCACCTCTCCCAGATGACCGCCCGTCCCAGAAGTGACACATCTGTCACTACTGTAAGATCTGGGTGGGGAAGGAAGAGGAGTCTGCCTTTGACCCAACCACAGTTCACTAACCACCACTGCAGATCCTTTGCAGTTCCCTCCGAGATCTGAACCATGTCGGTAAGATTTCACGGTTGCTGTGCCTATTGGAACTTAAGGTCCCACTGCAGAGCCCTCATATGCCATCTGGCATGTTTGACTAATAGGATGCAGGAAGCCATGAGTCCCAACCGCCTCAGAGTCTGTATCGCCGAAATCCAGGACAGAGGCCGAAACATCAGTATCATAACCTGAATATCCTGGACTCACTGCTCAGGAGAATAAGCCGGAAACTTCACTGTGTCCAGAACAGCTCCAATGAAAGAAAGCTTCTGAGATGGAGTCAGGTGTGACTCCTGCACGTTTATAGTGATCCCCAGTGAACGCAGGAGGTCTGCTGTAGTCTGTAGGTGGGTGACGAGAGCCTGGGGTGTCGGAGCATTCAACAGCCACTCGTCGAGGTAGGGGAAGACTGAAATCCCTAGCCTGCATCGATAAGCTGCCACCACTGCCATCACTTTAGTGAACACCCGAGGGGCATTGGTGAGACTGAAGGGGAGCACAGTAAACTGAAAGTGCTCATGTCCCACCTTGAACCACAAGTAACGCCTGTGGGAAGGCAGAATGGGGATGTGAAAATACCATCCAGTCTCCTTGGTCTAGGGCAGACAAGACCTTAGCAAGAGTGAGCATCTTGAATTTCTCCTTCGTGAGGAAGAGATTGACGTCCCTTAAATCCAGGATAGGGCGAAGGCCCTTGTTCTTTTTTGGGAATCAGAAAGTAGCAGGAATAACAACCACTGCCTACTTTGGACATCCTGACCCTCTCTATGGCTCCCTTGGCCAAGAGAGCTGTAACTTCCTTGCGGAGTAAGAGGAAATGATCCTCCATCAGCCGTTCTTTTAATGGAGGGATAGAGGGAGGGAAAGACTGGAAGGGGAGGGGAGGGAATTGCCCCTCAGTATGATCTGCAAGACCCATTTGTCCGATGTTATGGACTGCCAGTGAGGGAGATGAAATTGAATCCTCCCTCCACCTGGACAGACATGGTCTTGCAGAACCCTACTAGGAGGGCTTGGTCGCTGCAGGAGGGGGGGGGGGGGGGGGTGCTGGGTGGTGGCTGACCTCTGGCCAGACCCTCTGGGTCTGACGGTACCATGACCTCGTCCTCGCAGGGGATGCTGTGAAGCAAGAGGACGGTGGCTAACCTGTGGCTGGCGTGGTACCGCACCCCTTCCGAAGCCTCGATAGGGATGAACGACAGACTGCTGACAAGCCGGCACTTAAAGGCCCAAGGATCTGGCCGTAGCTCGAGAATCCTTGAACCTCTCAAGCGCAGAGTCTGCCTTCTCACCAAAAAGGCGAGAGCCATCAAAAGGTATGTCCATCAAACTTGACTCAACATCCCCCGAAAAGCCAGTAGAACATAGCCAGGAATGGTGACGGAGGGCCACAATCGAAGAAATTGTCCTGCCCAGCGGTCGTGTCCAAGCCACACATGATAGTAAACTTAGCTGCATCTCTCCCATCCTTGACAGCCTGGGTGAGAGTGTCCCGAATGCCCTCCGGGATCTGCAGCAGCACCTGTGCCACCGTAACCCTAAAAGTATGGGAAAAACGGCCCAATAGGCAAGAGGTGTTTACCTACCCCAATGCCAGGCTGGAGGAAGAAAACAACTTCTTCCGAAGTTGGTCCAGCCTCTTGGATTCCCTATCTGGAGGGGCGGAAGGGAAGGCAGCATGGGAAATGGAGGCTTGGACCACCAAGCGGTCCGGGATGGGGTGTTTGGTAAGAAAACTAGGGTCATTTGGAGTAGGTCTATGGAGGTGGCCAATTGCCCTATTCACAGGAGCCCCTGTACTGGGTTTGGACCACTTTCCCAGAAGGAAATTTGTGAGGGATTCATTGAAGGGTAACATCTGCTCTGATGTAGAAACCCCCGGCTGAAGCACCTCTGTCAGGAAATTAGTCCTGTCTGGCACTGTATGGAAGTCTAGGTCCAAGACCTCAGCTGCCCTACATACAACCATGGCATAAGATGCACCCTCCTCTGGAGCCACAGCGGAAGGAGAGAGCATGCCAGCATCTAGAAAAGTATCCAGTCCACTGGCTTCCCCTCGATCCTCATACCGGTCCTGTTCATGCTCCAATCCATATTCTAAAGGGTCCTCAGACCCCTCCCACTCCTTTCCTGTACCTGGATGTTCGGAATAAGCCTCGGGCACTGATCTGGGCCTAATCCGCGCCGTCAAAGTCAGAATCGTATGATGTCGTTCCGGCTCATCCAGAATGAGGATGGGGCTACCACCAAAAGTAGGCACCGGTGGTGGAGGGAGTGTCGTCAGGTCCAGCGCCGGAGGAGGTAGACTGTGAGAAACAGGCACCGGTCCGGATATGCTATCGGATCACAGGGTCCCCAACGGCCCTTTCAAAACAGGAAGAAATGCCTTTAATGCTAGACGGATCACCCGGAGCTCCAATAAGTTGATATGGAGCCCGGATTCTGCCAGAGACCAGAGGCCCCTGATCTCCACCTCTCCCAGATGACCGCCCGTCCCAGAAGTGACACATCTGTCACTACTGTAAGATCTGGGTGGGGAAGGAAGAGGAGTCTGCCTTTGACCCAACCACAGTTCACTAACCACCACTGCAGATCCTTTGCAGTTCCCTCCGAGATCTGAACCATGTCGGTAAGATTTCACGGTTGCTGTGCCTATTGGAACTTAAGGTCCCACTGCAGAGCCCTCATATGCCATCTGGCATGTTTGACTAATAGGATGCAGGAAGCCATGAGTCCCAACCGCCTCAGAGTCTGTATCGCCGAAATCCAGGACAGAGGCCGAAACATCAGTATCATAACCTGAATATCCTGGACTCACTGCTCGGGAGAATAAGCCGGAAACTTCACTGTGTCCAGAACAGCTCCAATGAAAGAAAGCTTCTGAGATGGAGTCAGGTGTGACTCCTGCACGTTTATAGTGATCCCCAGTGAACGCAGGAGGTCTGCTGTAGTCTGTAGGTGGGTGACGAGAGCCTGGGGTGTCGGAGCATTCAACAGCCACTCGTCGAGGTAGGGGAAGACTGAAATCCCTAGCCTGCATCGATAAGCTGCCACCACTGCCATCACTTTAGTGAACACCCGAGGGGCATTGGTGAGACTGAAGGGGAGCACAGTAAACTGAAAGTGCTCATGTCCCACCTTGAACCACAAGTAACGCCTGTGGGAAGGCAGAATGGGGATGTGAAAATACCCATCCTGCAAGTCCAACGCTACCATCCAGTCTCCTTGGTCTAGGGCAGACAAGACCTTAGCAAGAGTGAGCATCTTGAATTTCTCCTTCGTGAGGAAGAGATTGACGTCCCTTAAATCCAGGATAGGGCGAAGGCCCTTGTTCTTTTTTGGGAATCAGAAAGTAGCAGGAATAACAACCACTGCCTACTTTGGACATCCTGACCCTCTCTATGGCTCCCTTGGCCAAGAGAGCTGTAACTTCCTTGCGGAGTAAGAGGAAATGATCCTCCATCAGCCGTTCTTTTAATGGAGGGATAGAGGGAGGGAAAGACTGGAAGGGGAGGGGAGGGAATTGCCCCTCAGTATGATCTGCAAGACCCATTTGTCCGATGTTATGGACTGCCAGTGAGGGAGATGAAATTGAATCCTCCCTCCACCTGGACAGACATGGTCTTGCAGAACCCTACTAGGAGGGCTTGGTCGCTGCAGGAGGGGGGGGGGGGGGGGGTGCTGGGTGGTGGCTGACCTCTGGCCAGACCCTCTGGGTCTGACGGTACCATGACCTCGTCCTCGCAGGGGATGCTGTGAAGCAAGAGGACGGTGGCTAACCTGTGGCTGGCGTGGTACCGCACCCCTTCCGAAGCCTCGATAGGGATGAACGACAGACTGCTGACAAGCCGGCACTTAAAGGCCCAAGGATCTGGCCGTAGCTCGAGAATCCTTGAACCTCTCAAGCGCAGAGTCTGCCTTCTCACCAAAAAGGCGAGAGCCATCAAAAGGTATGTCCATCAAACTTGACTCAACATCCCCCGAAAAGCCAGTAGAACATAGCCAGGAATGGTGACGGAGGGCCACAATCGAAGAAATTGTCCTGCCCAGCGGTCGTGTCCAAGCCACACATGATAGTAAACTTAGCTGCATCTCTCCCATCCTTGACAGCCTGGGTGAGAGTGTCCCGAATGCCCTCCGGGATCTGCAGCAGCACCTGTGCCACCGTAACCCTAAAAGTATGGGAAAAACGGCCCAATAGGCAAGAGGTGTTTACCTACCCCAATGCCAGGCTGGAGGAAGAAAACAACTTCTTCCGAAGTTGGTCCAGCCTCTTGGATTCCCTATCTGGAGGGGCGGAAGGGAAGGCAGCATGGGAAATGGAGGCTTGGACCACCAAGCGGTCCGGGATGGGGTGTTTGGTAAGAAAACTAGGGTCATTTGGAGTAGGTCTATGGAGGTGGCCAATTGCCCTATTCACAGGAGCCCCTGTACTGGGTTTGGACCACTTTCCCAGAAGGAAATTTGTGAGGGATTCATTGAAGGGTAACATCTGCTCTGATGTAGAAACCCCCGGCTGAAGCACCTCTGTCAGGAAATTAGTCCTGTCTGGCACTGTATGGAAGTCTAGGTCCAAGACCTCAGCTGCCCTACATACAACCATGGCATAAGATGCACCCTCCTCTGGAGCCACAGCGGAAGGAGAGAGCATGCCAGCATCTAGAAAAGTATCCAGTCCACTGGCTTCCCCTCGATCCTCATACCGGTCCTGTTCATGCTCCAATCCATATTCTAAAGGGTCCTCAGACCCCTCCCACTCCTTTCCTGTACCTGGATGTTCGGAATAAGCCTCGGGCACTGATCTGGGCCTAATCCGCGCCGTCAAAGTCAGAATCGTATGATGTCGTTCCGGCTCATCCAGAATGAGGATGGGGCTACCACCAAAAGTAGGCACCGGTGGTGGAGGGAGTGTCGTCAGGTCCAGCGCCGGAGGAGGTAGACTGTGAGAAACAGGCACCGGTCCGGATATGCTATCGGATCACAGGGTCCCCAACGGCACCAAAGCCATCGACATTGAATCCGATGAGGCCCCTGCTGACCCCGTGGGGCACGAAGACTCACCCAAGGGTGCAGCCTGCTCATAAACAGGGCGCATAGCCCAGTAAAACTCTTTGATTTGAGTGGGGATCGCTCCGGTCCCCAGAATAGGGGGAAGATGCGGAGTCGGCCCTGGCGACGACTCCGCGGAGCCGCGCTCGGAACGTCGAAGTCCGCTTGGACGTCTTCTTTTTGTGCCTCTTACCTGAATGCCCCCAAAGACCTCTAATGCGAGGAAGATGACTTGGGGCTCCTGGAGTGGTGTGGCGACCTCCTTCTAGAGCAGGACCGTGATTCCCTCGGAGTCACGCTAACCGAAGACGGCTGCCGGGCTACTAGAAGCTTGAGAGATCTCTCTCTCAAGGCCTTCGGAGCCATGGCCTGACAGTCGGAACACGACTTCGAAATGTGGTCCTTTTCAAGGCACCAGAGACACACTTGGTGTGGCTCTATAACCGACATAGTGTGATGACATGGACCATACGGTTTAAATCCAGTCTTTCTCGAAGACATCGCTCAGACAATTCGAAAAAATCTTCGACAAAAATGTTTAAAAAAGGGTAGCTCTTTCCGGATCTGCGTTTAACTGGCGCGGAAGGAAAAGAAGTGACTTACATGCGCTGGGGTGGTGCCTTTATAGAAGGCCGTGATGTCACAGACGGCTCCAACGACGCTGACAATGCCATGCGGAGCCAGATGACGCACACGGATCCAAACGACACCGGACAGCGTGCGCAGGGTACTGCTCAGCAGAAAAATTCCAGATTAGAAGCAGACGCCAGGGAATTCTAAGGTAAGGAATCTGCAGCTAGAAGTCTCTATCAGATATGGAATCATAACCTGAATATCCCGGACTTGCTGCTCAGGAGGATAAGCCCGAAACTGCACTGTGTCCGGAACAGCTCTGAAGAAAGGGAGCTTCTGAGAGGGATTCAGGTGTGACTTTAGCACGTTTATAGTGAACCCCAATAAATGCAGGAAGTTTGCATTAGTTTTAAGTTGGGTGACCAGAAACTGAGGCGAAGAAGTTTGTAACAGCCAGTCATCGAGGTAGGGGAAGACTGAAACCCCTAACCTGCACAGATGAGCTGCTACCACTGCCAACACTTTGGTGAACACCCGAAGAGCCTTGTTCTTTTTGGATATCAGAAAGTAGTGGGAATAACAACCACTGCCAACTTCTGACAATGATACCCTTTATGTGGCTCCCTTGACCAAGAGAGCTATAACTTCCTCGCGAAACAAGACTATGTGATCCTCCATCAGCCGTTCTTTTAATGGAAGCATTGAGGGAGGGAAAGACTGGAAGGGGAGGTAATAACCCTTCTGTAGGATCTGCAGGACCCATCTGTCCGATGTGATGGGCCGCCAGTGAGGGAGATGGAATTGAATCCTTCCTCCAACTGGACGCGTATGGTCTTGCTGAATCACACTAGGAGGACTTGGGTGCTGTAGAGGAGGGGGGCTGGGTGGTGGACGACTTCTGGCAAGACCCTCTGGGTGTGAAGTTACTACGACCTCGTCCCCACACAGGAGGCTTACCTGACGGTGGATGGTCTGTGGCTGGCATGCTGCTCCGCCCCCTCCGAAGCATTGAAGGGGGCGAAAGATAGACTGTTAGCAAAGGGTCGCTGAGAGGTCCAAGGACTTGGCCGTAGCCTGGGAGTCTTTGAAGCGCTCCAGAGCTGAGTCTGCTTTTTTCCCAAATAGGCGGGACTCATCGAAAGGCATGTCCATAAGGTTTGCCTGGACATCCCCTGAAAAGCCAAATGAACAAAGCCAGGCATGGTGACAAAGGGCCACCATCGATTGAAATCGCTTTACTGAGTGAGTCAGTCATGTAAAATCCACACCTGATTGTAAACTTGGCTGCATCCTCTGATCTTTGACTGCTTGTGAGAGAGTGTTGTGCACGCCTTCAAGGACCTGAGGCAGCAACTGTGCCACCGGACCCCATAAAGTATGGGACAGATGGCCCAATAGGCATGAGATGTTTACTGACCCCAATGCCAGGCAGGAGGAAGAAAACATCTTCTGCCCAAGTTGGTCCAGCCTCTTGGATTCCCTATCCGGGGGAGCGGAAGGGAAGGCGCCATGGGAAGTGGCGGCTCAGACCACCAAGCTCTCTGTGTTGGGGTGTTGTGTGAGGAAGCTAGGATCACTTATGGGTGATGGCGGCAGCTAGGTGTCCTATTCATAGATGCCCCTGTGCTGGGTTTGGACCACAACCCAGCAGGACATCCGTGAGGGCTTCATTAAAGGGTAAAATCAGTTCTGATGTGAAAACCCTGTCTGAAGCACCTCAGTCAGGAGGTTAGTCCTGACCGGCACTGTAGGCAGATCTAGGTCCAGGACCCCTGCTGCCCTACGCACCACCATAGCATACAATGCTCCCTTCTCTATAGCCACCGTAGTTGGTGAGAGCATGCCAGTATCTGGAGAGGTGTCCAGTCCACTGTCCTCTCCTAATGCCTCATACCAGTCCATTTGTTTCAACTCAGTCTCCAGAGGGTCCTGAGACTCCTCCCATTCCTCACCAATGCCTGGCTGATCACAGAAAGGCTCAGGGAATAATCTGGCATCTGTTGGTGCCATGCGATGCCTTTCCAGCTCTGGATAATCCGGTATTAGAATGGGGCTCAAGCTACTGGTGGGTGTTGGTGGCGCGGGGAGCGTTGATGTTGAGAGCGACACTGAAGGAGGCTGACTGTGTGGACTCTGCGTCCTTCCGGATCCAACATTGGATTCAAGAGACCCATAGGGCCGAAGCTGGCAGCATGATGGGGCCCCGGCCAAGACCGTGGGGCCCGAAAGGTGCGCCTGCAGGGCCAGCCCTCTCAAATATGAGACGCACGGCCTCATAAAACTCTTTGAGGTGAGGGGGGTCACTCTGGCTCCTGGAAAAGGGGTGGGAGGGGCAGAACCGTGCCTAGAACGTCGACGTTCCCGACTTGCCTTGTCGGCCGACGGGCAAGGTGAAGTCGAAGTCAGCATGGACTTCTTCTTGTGCCTCTTCCCTGAGTGCCAGAGGACCTCGAGGGGGATGAAGAGGACTTGGGGCTCCTGGAGCGGTCCAGCGACCTCCTCCTTGACAGGGACCTCTGAGGAGTTGCGCCAGCTGACGATGAAGGCCGGGCCGCCATGATCTTCAGGGACCGCTCCCTCAAAGATTTCATTGCCATGGCCTGGCGGTCTAAACACCAGAGACATACCTAATGGGGTTCTGCTACCGACATGGCGCAGTGGCAGGCGCTGCACAGACTGAACCCAATCTTCCTAGATGTCTTCCTTCAAACAGACAAGAAAAATCTTTGACAAAAAGCCAAAGCTTGTCAAAAAAGACAGCGGGT
This sequence comes from Pleurodeles waltl, assembly GCF_031143425.1. NCBI lineage: Eukaryota > Metazoa > Chordata > Amphibia > Caudata > Salamandridae > Pleurodeles > Pleurodeles waltl. Next base: position 1,437,548,785 of record NC_090445.1, read on the forward strand.
AGCTTGATTTCGGATCTGTGCTTTAACCCGCGCAGAAGGAAAAGAACTGATGTACGTGCGCCTGGGTGGTGCCTTTATAGGTGATTGTGACGTCACAGACTGCTCCAAAGACGACGATGCCATACGGATCCGAAGAACGCCACCTGACGGCACACCTAAGGGTATTGCTCAGCTAAACTTCCAGATTCCAAGCTGATGCCTGGAAATTGTAAGGTAAGAAATCTGCAGCTAGAAGTCCCTATCAGGTATAAAATGTTCATTAAAAATTACAAGTAGAATTTTTTTAGGTGATATATCTTTGAAGCGTCATTTATTAAAATATATGTTGATGGATGTTAGTATTCAGAAAAAATATTCCTAATGGAGAATCAGTGTAACGATTTTAACAAGATTATGTGAAGCATTAAAATAAACAAGCACTGGTAAAGCCAACGGATCTGACATTTTTAGTGAGTCTTTTGGTTTCGTCAATGTGTGTCTTGTTTTGACATGACTTTTGTGACACTTTTATTTTTGTGGGAGCTGCCAGGCCCTCACCATTGTAACAAACACTAGAAAAAAAAACAGTTTTTGGTCTCAAAAAGCTCAGATTGCCACCAGTGGCTTAACAAAGGCCCTGCAGCCACCTCCAAGGGGCCTCTGAGTGGGGATCTCCCTTATCCTGACTAGAGTGAGGGTCCCTACTTGGACAGGGTGCAAACCGACTGCCAACCAGAGACCCCATTTCTAACAGTGGCAAAAAAAAGAAATTGCTATAGTAGGGATAAAAACAAAGTATTCAAGCCCTACTTTAGTAGTAGCCCTGGCATAATCAGAGAGGCTAATATTACATAATAGGATGTCTGCCATAATTTGTTGCCGCACACCATGGCACCAAAGGGACAAAGTGGATTTTTTTGACAGGCCAAGAAGATGTATGAAGCAACCTGCCCCACGGACAAGTAGATATTTTTTTTAATTCCACCCCCCTGGTTGGTACAGGCGACATTGCCTGCGGGGCAATGAATAAATCATTGTACTACAAGAAAGCGTGCTTACTGGCTCTTTTTGATTTTGCAGAGAGTCCTTAACTCTGACATCCTAAGATGCAGGTAAGGGGTGAGGTTGAGCTCCACCACCATCTCTTCTGCAGTAGACATTATTTCTCTAAAAGTTGGGATGCTTTTTAAGAATCTAAAACTATCTCTAGAACTTAATCCAAACTTTTACAAAACTTTTAAACTCTAAAAAGAAATGCTAACAGGGACTAACACAAGGCCCTAGTAGGACTTTTAAACATTTAGAAAAATAGCTAAAATTTCAAAAATCAGTTTCTAATGAAATTTTTGGGAATTTAGTCATGTGATCAGGTATTGGCTGAGTAGTCCAGCAAATGCAAAGTCTTGTACCCCACCGCTGATCCACCAATGTAGGAAGTTGGCTCTGTATATACTATTTCAAAGTAAGAAATAGTGTGCACAGAGTCCAAGGGTTCCCCTTAAAGGTAAGATAGTGGCAAAAAGAGATAATTCTAATGCTCTATTTTGTGGTAGTGTGGTTGAGCAGTAGGCTTATCGGAGGGTAGTGTTAAGCATTCGTTGTACACACACAGGCAATAAATGAGGAACATACACTCAAAGACTTACTCCAGGCAATAGGTTTTTATATAGAAAAATATATTTTCTTAGTTTATTTTAAGAACCACAGGTTCAAGATTTACAAGTAATACTTCAAATGAAAAGTATTTCACTCAGGTATTCTAGGAACTTTGAATAAATCACAATAGCATGTACAGTTTTGGCAAAAATGGCAATAAGCTATTTTAAAAGTGGACACTGTGCAAAAAATCAACAGTTCCTGGGGGAGGTAAGTAATTGTTAAGTTCACAGGTAAGTAAAACATTTAAAGGGTTCAAAGTTGGGTCCAAGGTAGCCCACCGTTGTGGGTTCAAGGCAACCCCAAAGTTACCACACCAGCAGCTCAGGGCCAGTCAGGTGCAGAGGTCAAAGTGGTGCCCAAAACACATAGGCATCAATGGAAATAGGGGTGCCCTGGTTCCAGTCTGCCAGCAGGTAAGTAACCGTGTCTTCGGAGGGCAGACCAGGGGGGTTTTGTAGGGCACCGGGAGGGACACAAGCAGGCACAGAAAGTACACCCTCAGCGGCACAGGGGCGGCCGGGTGCAGAGTGCAAACAGGCGTCAGGTTTCAGATAGGAATCAATGGGGAGAACCGGGGGTCTCTTAAACGATGCAGGCAGGCACGGGAGGGGCTCCTCGGGGTAGCCACCACCTGGGCTAGGTAGAGGGTCGCCTGGTGGTCGCTCCTGCACTGGAGTTCGGTTCCTTCAGGTCCTGGGGGCTGAGGGTGCAGTGCTGGTTCCAGGCGTTGGGTTCCTTGTTACAGACCGTAGCGGTCAGGGGGAGCCTCTGGATTTTCTCTGCAGGCGTCGCTGTGGGAGCTCAGGGGGGGGTCAACTCTGGCTACTCACAGACTTGCAGTCGCCGGGGAGTCCTCCCTGTAGTGTTAGTTTTCCGCAGGTCGAGCCGGGGGCGTCGGGTGCAGAGTGGAAAGTCTCACGCTTCCGGCTGGAAACATGTGGTCTTTAAAAGTTGCTTCTTTGTTAAAGAAAGTTGCAATTTCTTGAACAGGGCCGCTGTTCTCAGGAGCTTCTTGGTCCTTTAGATCCAGGGTAGTCCTCTGAGGCTTCAGAGGTCGCTGGACCCTGTTGGATGCGTCGCTGTTACAGTTTTCTTTGAAGTAGGGAGACAGGCCAGTGGGGCTGGGGTCAAATCAGTTGTTGTCTCCGTCGTCACTGCAGGGCTTCAGGTCAGCAGTCCTTCTTCCTTAGGTTGCAGGAATCTCTCTTCATCGGTTCTGGGAGCCCCTAAATACTGAATTTAGGGGTGTTTTTAGGTCTGGGAGGGCAGTATCCAATGGCTACTGTCCTTGAGGGTGGCTACACCCTCTTTGTGCCTCCTCCTTAGGGGCTCTCCTGACTGGGGAGTGACTCTTCCTTGTTTTCCTCATTATCTCCTCCAGCCTTGCCACCAAAAGTGGGGGCAGTGGCTGGAGGGGCGGGCATCTCCACTAGCTGGGATGCCCTGTGGCGCTGTAACAAAGGGGGTGAGCCTTTGAGGCTCACCGCCAGGTGTTACAGTTCCTGCAGGGGGAGGTGAGAAGCACCTCCACCCAGTACAGGCTTTGTTCCTGGCCACAGAGTGACAAAGGCACTCTCCCCATGTGGCCAGCAATATGTCTGGTGTGTGGCAGGCTGGCAAAAACTAGTCAGCCCACACTGGAAGTCAGGTATGTTTTCAGGGGGTATCTCTAAGATGCCCTCTGGGTATATTTTTACAATCAAGTGCACACTGGCATCAGTGTGCATTTATTGTGCTGAGAAGTTTGATACCAAACTTCCCAGTTTTCAGTGTAGCCATTATGGTGCTGTGGAGTTCGTGTTTGACAGACCTCCAGGCCACATACTCTTATGGCTACCCTGCACTGACAATGTCTAAGGTTTTGCTTAGACACTGTAGGGGCATAGTGCTCATGCACATATGCCCTCACCTGTGGTATAGGGCACCCTGCCTTAGGGCTGTAAGGCCTGCTAGAGGGGTGACTCACCTATGCCACAGGCAGTGTGAGGTTGTCATGGCACTCTGAGGGGAGTGCCATGTCGACTTAGTCATTTTCTCCCCACCAGCACACACAAGCTGGCAGGCAGTGTGTATGTGCTGAGTGAAGGGTCCACAGGGTGGCATAAGACATGCTGCAGCCCTTAGAGACCTTCCCTGGCATCAAGGCCCTTGGTACCAGGGGTACCAGTTACAAGGGACTTACATGAGTGCCAGGGTTGTTCCAATTGTGGAGACAAAGGTACAGTTTAGGGAAAGAACACTGGTGCTGGGGCCTGGTTATCAGGGTCCCAGCACACTTTCAAATCATAACTTAGCATCAGCAAAGGCAAAAAGTCAGGGGGTAACCATGCCAAGGAGGCATTTCCTTACACCACTGTACAGCATAATCAATTTTAAGCTCTCCTCAAGGTTAGTTTTATAAATACATGCACACATAGCTCACGTTTCACAGACTCAAAAGTGTGTAGTTTCATCTAATTGAGCAAATCACACATCGAACTAGGGAGCTGGACAAATCTACGAATACTACTCCCAGGGCTGGTTTCCACCTTGTATCAGGTTATGAAAATAAAAATAAAAGTCCCAGAATAAATATGTGTGCTGCTAAGAACGTGTACTAAGCAGATCGGAGTGCATATAATGTAAAAATTTAAAAATAACTGGTGCTTAATATTTGTTTTGAAGAGAGAAAATACTTTTGTGTAGTGGAAGTTTGGACTCATTATAAGGTAGCGCAGAGAGTTAATGTTCTTACTGGAGAGAGAACATACTTTTGTCTAGTGGAAGCTAGGGGTCATCATAAGGTAGCGCCCACGGTTAATGTGCATGCTCAAATAACGTATACTAGCAAATCACAATGTGAATGTAATGTAAAAATGTAAAAATAACTCTGTTGATTTATGTTCTTTCTTGAAAGAGAACATACTTTTTTTCTAGTGGAAGTTTGGAGTCATCCCAAGGTAGCACACAGGTTTAATATGGCTGCTGCAAAGAACGTGTACTAAGCAGATCAGCATGCATAGAATGTACAAAGGATACCGCCCGATCAAGTTTGCGCCATGGCAGCCAAGAAAATGTACTTTTGTCTAGTGGAAGCTTGAAGTCATCATAAGGTAGCATGCAGGGTTAATGTGCCTGCTGCAAAGAACGTGTACTAGGCAAATCACAAAGTGCATGCAATGTAAGAATGTCAAAATAACCTGCGTGATTTATGTTCTTTCTGGAAAGAGAACATACTTTTGTGTAGTGGAAGCTTGGAGTCATCATAAAGTAACACATTCGGTTAATATGCCTACTGCAAAGAATGTGTTCTAAGCAGATCAGAGTGCATTTAATACGATACCGCCCACATAAGTTCATGTTGTGAGCGCCATGACAGCGATGAAGCGCAGACAAAAGAAAAAAGTAGTTTGGCCACCCTGATGTATATTGGCAATCATGCAATTAGTCCTGTAACAGGGTCGGTGTCCAAGGCAGTAACCAAACCGCCCCAAGGCAGGACAAACGTAAATAGTTTACCAATGACATCAAGTGATTTTTGACAGGCAAACCCATGAACGAATGAAAGTGATGGGCAAGAGGTGGGTGTGGTTAAAAGCCCACAATACTTACAACAGGCCAAAGTGCCTGCGCGCTCAACCTAAAAATGAGCAGAAAATCGAGAGTCATACAAGACCTGTGAAAGATTAACAAAATTATAGTTAGGTGTTGTCTTGTGGTACTGAATCCTGCTGTGATTTTGTTTCAGATTACGGCAAATGCAGACTAGTACACAGTCATTGACTCGTGTCAAGCTTTTTTCTCCATTACTCTTCATGAAGAGTGTTGGAAATGGGGTTGTAGTGTGGTTAGTTTTACGTATTCTTTGCGCTTTAGCTTCAGGCTTTAGGCCTTTGTGCATTTTGCCCTGAATATGTTTTATTCATTTGCTGACAGCTTAGAGCCTCTGTGCACTCTGCTCTACATGCTTTTTATTAGGCTTCGTACTGTTATTTTTCAAATAGCCAGTTCTACGGTGTTGTTTTTTATTCATATCACACTGTTTTGCCTACTTCAGCACTGGAGTTCTCCATAACATATTTACTCTGTGCTTCAGTCAAGGATACAGTCTGGTACATTGCCGATAGACGTGGTAAGAGTTTAGACTTGGCATTCCTGCGTAGGAACATTTTGTGATCACGATGACATGATAGTTATAAAATCACTTCCTTGTCCCAATACACGCAAGAGGGAGATTCCAACCAGGGAACCACAACTTGACGCTGACTGCCTCGTTGCAGATGCTGAACCAAGATCACAGGTCTTTGCTCAGGTATGAGGGCTGATATCCCCATAGTGATTCTAATAGGCAAGCTAGAAGCTTAACATGCTGTGCTCTAGATAGAACAAGCAGAGGGAGAGTAGAAACTGTTTGACAATATGATAGCTTTGTTTTTATGTTTTACTCTCCTGGTAACGCTCACGCCTTAATATCTAAAATACAGTCGTTTTATTAAAACATTATATAAAACTTATACTGTCTTTGTCATTTGTATATGAGATCATATTGGAAATAAGAGAGTTGGTTTGGATCTGAGTAACCACGACTTCCCTGAGAAGTTCCAAAGATGTCATGCGCTCGGCTGCCAAATCATTCCTTCCACATGGGAGAAATGAGGCACTGCTAGTTAGCCGGAGCAAAAACCGGATTTAGGGTGACAGAGTTCTTTACACGTGGGTCAGACTCAGTCCCCCACACCGTTATCGATCCTGCTACCTAGAAATCTAGTAGTCTCATTTAGAATAATGAGAGCCCACGCGACATGGCGCCCAACGTATAAATATAAACAATACCTAAAACAAGTATTTCGACAAGGTGAGAAGACAACAAAGTCATAAATTTAGGTAACACGTGGCCATAAAACCAAATTCAATATAGTGTCAATTTTGTAAAAATCCAATCGTCAGATAGAAGCAATAGAACGCAGGAGTTCCTCCACTTCGATATATGTCAATATCGGAAGATCCACGCCACAAAGTACCATGGAGCAGGTGTGATCCAAAGCCCCAAAACCATTCAGGGCGGCACCCCGTGCAGGGCCTATGAAAGAGACAATACCATCTTCCTCCAGGAAGGGAATCTCATAAACTGCCTCACGAAGCAAGCGCATCCGTAGTGCACAAGTCTGGGAATGAGCCCTAATCGGGAACATCAACAGATCAGTATCGACCATTGGAGGGCGCTGCAATGAGAGACAGAGAGCCAGTGCATGTTCAAACGAGCACCAAAGGCATCGAAACACGGATTGCACACAATCCAAAACCGGTCTGAATGACAGAGACCAGTCGCACTCCAAATGTCCCAGGAGTGTCGCTCCAAAATGCTGCATCATGCGTTCACGACACAGCTGCGCTGATGGGAGCAGCAGTACAGGATCTCGTCGTGACGGGACAGCCATTGCGAAAAAATAGCAATAACAGCAATACTCCAGCCAATAAAGCCAAAGTAATCGGGAAACCCCCAAAAATGCTTCCGAAAATAGAATGTATAGCCGAAGGTATCAAACCGAATATGGAAGAGAAGGTATGAGCAAAACCAACACCAACGACTTTGAAAAAATGTGCAATACCAGCAGTGCTGGATGCATTAAATATACGTCCCACAAGTTCACCGAAGTGATTCGGAAAGTTAGTATTCAAAAGGGACTGTATCTCCGCCGATGACCTTGCCACCTGAAGTGCGTAGGTCTCGCTAGCAGATGTAAGGGCCACATGCTTTTGAAACAATAAAGCTTTTAGCCGACTCAACTTGTCGAAATCAACCTTGGAAGTAGCAATATGAGGCCAGATGTCTGCTACCTCCCTAAATTGAGTGGGGGGAAACAACACATTCCCGCAGCACGTAATGGCCTTGTTGACAACGACGATGTAAACTATTCCGGCACGCATGCCACAGCAGCGTTCGCTGTTAAGAACAATGTAACTGCCGTTAGAAAGCACCTGGAAAGTGTTTTTAATAACCGGGACTGGAACTCCCTTCAGATAACAAGCTAAGTTAGCAATTGAAGCGTTACACGCCCGTGCAAGGACAGCTGTTTACAAACCATTGAATGGCTGACAGAAGCTTCGCATTCGCTGCCGCTAAGAAAAACCTCCTTCAAACCATTAACACATCTGTACTGAAAGGGAAGGTCCCACACCTCGTGTATGTAACTGTCTCCCAATAGTTCATATCTACCCACCGGAATGTGCTTCAAACACGAAGTAAATTGCAAAGTAGAGATAGGTAAATTAATAACCCCATGGATCAACCATTCAGCTGACGGAATCTCAGCTACTGTGAAAGGCAGTTTCTCTAATTTTTCAATATTTAACATAACATATGTCGCTTCCTTTTTAGCCATCAGTTGTTGCTGACGAGTCAAATTAAAAGAGATAAAGATCTCTCTGGCACGAACGTGCTGCCATGGAACGCGACCCGCCTTCAAGGTCTGAAGAGTCCAACCCAGCTGCATGATGGACCGCGTCTGACTCTGCCCATGATATAAAGAAGACATGTCCGATTTATTAATGTCTATAGCAGAGGACACAATGCTGTCAATCGTGTAAACACGTTCAGAAAGGGTATGCATGCCATTATCAACAACAGACAAAGGGGGTGATTTTAACCTTGGCGGACGGCGGAGGCCGTCCGCCAAGGTACCGCCGACAAATGACCGCACCGCGGTCAAAAGACCGCGGCGGCCATTCAAACATTTCCTCTGGGCCGGCGGGCGCTCTCCAAAAGAGCGCCCGCCGGCCCAGAGGAAATGCCCCTGCAACGAGGACGCCGGCTCAGAATTGAGCCGGCGTAGTTGCAGGGGTGCGACGGGTGCAGTTGCACCCGTCGCATATTTCAGTGTCTGCAAAGCAGACACTGAAATACTTTTTGGGGCCCTCTTACGGGGGCCCCTGCAGTGCCCATGCCATTGGCATGGGCACTGCAGGGGCCCCCAGGGGCCCCGCGGCACCCCCTACCGCCATCCTGTTCATGGCGGGTTTCCCGCCATGAACAGGATGGCGGTAGGGGGTGTCTGAATGCCATGGAGGATTCACTGGGGCAGCGGTAAACCGGCGGGAGACCGCCAGTTTACCCTTTCTGACCGCGGCTCAGATTGCCCTCGGGAGCACCGCCAGCCTGTTGGCGGTGCTCCCGTGGTCGGTGACCCTGGCGGTCACCGGCCGCCAGGGTCAGAATGACCCCCAAAGTCTGCATCAGATTTGCTTGATCAATCTGCCTCAACCGGGCTGCAGCCTCTTGTTGTGAAAGCTTCCAAATCTCATTATAAACCTCGTATAAGAACCTTTTCTTCCGTGGTACTCTGGAACCTGACAAAAAATCTTGTAAATCAGTATTATTAGACAGTAACATGAGATGTGACTTAACTGCATCCAGCGTGGAGGACTTCAACCATTGCTGACAAAGCTTCCCCACACTGTATGTAGTTATAATATCAGCATGTTCTGGTGAAACGTAACGAGGGTCTGCCCTACTAGTCCTGAACCCCCCTGAAGAGGTGACAAAACGTTGATGACACATATTAGTGTCTACAGGCCATAATAACCACCCGCCTGGATGTAACGATGAAGTGTTAAGTGTACCATTCTGGACCCAATGTGTAAAGTCACTGAAAGTAGCATTCACATAGTGCTGCCAATTTGATAATTTAGAAGGGACAGGTATACTAGGCAAAGTTAATTCCTTAATCGTCGCTAAGCCCAAACAGCTAGTCTGTTGTACTGTGTCATTGAGGAAAATCATCTGTACAGGGATAATACATGCTCTAAACAACGTGTCCCTGCCTCGCATTTGCCAATTTTTCGTACCCCAAACACTTTTCAAGTCAACAGTTTTTAACCAGTATTCATATCCCTCGACCGACAGTTTAGACACAAACAAATTAGAATACAGTAATTTAGTATCGGTCAATAACATTTGCTTATTAGAATACGGTGTAACTTTAAAATAGTAGGACCTAGCATTACGTGGATCATGCCCAGTAAAATATGCAAATTTGTCATAATACGTTTTTGAACTCCCTTGTGGAAGAGTCGAGCAATGTTCCCATTGCACATAATTAAACATGGACTAAGGGCTACTAGCTTTATGAATAAAGTGGTGTCCATAATAGTTGTAACAAAACATGTCACCATGATTATCTCTAAACTGGTAAGCATCTTCATCGTCATAGACAGTATAATATTGCAAATCCGTTAGCATAGAATCTACTGTCTTCACATCCCAATCATCAGAAACAATGCCAGGTATAACAATATCATTCATTGATAATTTGAGGACATACGGTATTTGAATCAATTCAGTGGGACCATATATATCAAACATTACTTTATCCCACACAATTCCATCCGGAACTGGTATAGCAGAAATGTTCACTGTGGACAAGTCTCTTCGAACCACATGAGACGAAAAATGTGGTTTCAACACAGTCTCCACGTGCTCAATGTCAGATCGATCAGGAAGAAAATGACCATGTATTATCAGAAAAAAAGTAACCACAAATCCCAACCATAATAATATAGTCATCACGGCCAAAAATAGCCCAAAATAGTTCCAAGGAAAAACAAAATATGTTCGTTTAAGCCATCCCAGCAGCCGTCGTGGACCGTGGACAGAAGACATCGAAGACGAGGAGCCGGACCCATCATTATCAGCGTCGTTGAAGCAGCCAGAAGCAGTTCTAGCAAAAGGTGCAACCCTGAACGAAGAAGCAGACGGAGGCTCCCGCCGTGGCACGCTATAAACCACATGTTCAGAAACATCAGTAGAACGTACAGCAATTTGATCACAAGATTCCATATTAATCGCCGTCGGTGGAACGATCGCAAGATCATCATCCACCCTCCCCAAGCTCGGAGAGGAAACAGTGTCGGTGAAAATCACCTGCAGCGGGACCTCATCCCCAGTAGTGAGAGGGATTCCGGAACTACTGGGTGTCCCTCTTGGTCTGCTGTGCAGAATCGGCCACATGTTGTAACTTGACATTATCAATGGAAACAAAGCGATTTCCTTTGGCCCCTCGCAGCGGCGGTAAAATCACAGTTCTCGTGCCGCTTACCCCTAACACAGGGACAGGTTCTCGATAAGAAGGACCAAATTCTTTTTTAATTGCCACCTTTTCACGCACCAGATCCCCAATCCTGGGTATCCAACCAGTAGGTGTTACTGGCTCATCCTTAATTCCTGAGGAGGCAGCATTGGCAGAAGAGTTATCTTCACGGAATTGTAAATCCTGCAAAACAGTGACACGATCATTTATGTCAAAGGGCGTATCTGCCGCCTCCACACCAGGACCATCTAGATCAGGAACATACATTCGTGTTCCAAACAGGCACTCATATGAAGTACGACCCCCCAGTGACCTTCTAGGCAAGTTATTAAGTGCTCTCTGTACTCCATATAGGTGGGCTAGCCAACCACGACCCGTACCTATAACTCTGGCCGTTAAGGACTGCTTTAAATCACGATTTAAACGCTCCACGACAGAAATTCCCTCGGGATGAAATGGAGACGAGAATTGGAGTTGGACCCCCAACGAAGCCATGGTGTCCCTGAATGCCTTAGAGGCAAAAGCAGGGCCCTGGTCCGAATGAAAAGCCGCAACTGCAAATATATCGACAAAGATGCGCAAATCTTTAATAACAGTGCGAGCGTCAGCCGAGCGTTGTGGCCATACCCATACAAATCTGGAGCACGAATCTACAGCAACCAATATATATTTGTATGCACTATCTGGTGTCAGCGGACCACAATGATCCAAGTACACACACTGTAATGGTTTGTTTGAAATCAGAAGGGGCGTCTGCTGCGGGCGTCTAGCCGACGATGTCTTAATTTGTTGACAAATGTCACAACAAAGGACATACTGTTTCGTCTCTTTATAGAGACCAGGCCACCAATAACGAGCCTGTAAAAGTGAAATTGTGGCAGCCACCCCAGCATGTGCAGAAGCCACCCCCTCATGTGCTGCAGAAATCAATCGAGGTCTCTCAATTTTATTGGGAATTTCACGTACACCAATGCCTGGAATTGTAACAGTAGCATGTAGCGCACCATTCAAGCAGTAACTATATTTTGAAGGAAATCCTTTAGGAAAAGGCGTGCCATCAGCCGTAGCCTTTATGGCAGCTGAAATTTCTGTGTCTGGTTTTGAACTCGAACGAGTCACTGCGGCTACAGTGGCGACAGCCACTGCCGATTTCGCGGCTTCATCAGCCAAAGTATTCCCAGCAACGTGTATTCCAACGCGCTGGTGTCCAAGTGTATGCACAACATGGACATTAGGAAGCGTTTCCTTTAGATCCGCAACCTTACCTCACAACATTTTATGCTTAATGGTGTTGCCTTTAGAATCTCTGAACCCATTCATCTTCCAATAGTGTAAATATTCGTTGAAAGACTGCACACAGTAGTAGGAGTCACAGACCAGCAAGGTTAAAAGTGCCGGATCCGCATGCTCCAACGCTAACAATAGAGCTTTGAGCTCAGCCAGCTGTGCCGTGCAATCTCCCAAGGTTTTAGTATAAGTATGTCGGGGGCAGAACACTTCCCCCTCCATAGTGCCGCTCACCACCGCACATGCAGCAGAATACTGTTGTTTAGTCCCAACCGCCGGTTGCGCAGAGCCATCGGTATACATGACCACTTCATATTGGTCAATAGGCAATGTACCAGCAGGAACAGGGTATTCTATTTCGTATTGAAGGAATTCTTGAGTCCGCAGTTTAGGGTCAAATACATAATCTACATCAGTGGCTGTCAAAGACGTAGCCCATTGAATCCATCGCGGGTGTAGAGCCTTCGAATTAGGAACACTCGCTTTAGTAACAGCCTCTAAGGCTGGAACCGGGGAAACGACAACAATGCGTTGACCCTGGGCCAGCGGTCTTTCTTTAATAACAGCCATCTGTACTGCAGTGAGAATTTTCTCAGTTTGTGCAAAACTTTGCTCTGCAGCAGAATACAAGTGAGATTTGTATGCAATCGGGACAGTCTCCCCTTCATTAAAGGTGACATAAGTAAACCCAACAGCCCCAGGTATTACCCTGATCACTAAATGTGTCTTATTGTCCCGAGTGTGTAAGTGTTTAACTGCTAAAAGATCACTCTGTAATTCTCGCAGTATGTGTGTATGTTCAATCGTCCAAAGTTTACTCGAAAAATTCGGGCGAATCAACTCGTATAATGGTTTTATACGCGTTGCATATTCAGGAATGTAAGTTCTGCCAAAATTCAGAAACCCCAACAATGACTGGAGCTTCCGAACCGTATTAGGAGGCTGCAATAAAGCACATTTCTCCAAAAAATGTGGCGCTAAGCTCTTGCCCTCACTCGACAACTCATATCCCAGGAAAATGACGCTGAGGAAAGCAATCTTTGATTTCTTAAAATTGAACTTATAGCCAATATCAGCAAATCCCACAACAATGCGCGATACACACCTTAGATGTTGCAGAATCTCATCATCTGTCAGATATATGTCATCAACATATGATAATGCTTCAGGGTCGAACACATGCAGCATATCAGTTACACAAGCTGAAAACAGTCCTGGGCTATTCTTATACCCCTGAGGCAAACGACAAAAAATTTTCTGAGAGCCAAACGCACTGAAACAGGTATAGTCCCGACTCTCGGGCGCTATATTCTGGCAGAAAAATCCATTCGAGATATCCAATGTTGTTTTGTATTTTTTACGCACTATATTATTCATAAGCGCTGCGCTATGTGAATTCTGTATTGCATATGTGCGTGTATGACTATTCAAATGTCGGTAATCCACCACTATCCTATATGAATGGTCCGGTTTAGCAACCGGAAACAAGGGATTATTCATCGGCGAGACACAGGGCTCAATAACACCCTGATACTCCAATTCTGTAAGAATTTTCCTAACCGATGCCCTAGCTTCAAATTTGATAGGATATTGCGGTTGTGGCTGAGGTTCGCCCTTTATCGGTATTACATGATAAGGTGATTGTCTGTCCCACCCCACGTTATTTCTATACAAGGCGGGAGCCTGTGCTAGAGCCCATGATTTACTATAGGACTCCGCAAGTTCTCTCGGAACAAGTGGTGAGAAGGAAGTTGTAATAACCTCCTCCCCAACTGGACAGTCGCGAACAAAGTCAGGTGGCCAATCTTGTTCGGCCAACAGAACATCATATGATTTTACCACATGGTCCCAAAAAATGGCGTTTATAACACGGTCAATGTCCCCTTCCAATCGCATAGTTACTTCATATACTCTATCAGGATCAGAGACTCGCATATACGCCGTTTCTACTTGTATGAAGTCATCAGTTGCTTTCACCTCCAGATGCTCTAGAAGACTCCGGCGAACTATTGTGACCTCTGCCGCGCTGTCTAACAGTGCTAACGCCCATGTCTTGTTCGTCAAGAGAACTCTCTTCTTGAGCGGCATGTCTAACTGAGACAGCTGCCACTTTCTTCTTTTTGAATTGCTGTTTCTGTTGCAGCGGTTTCTCTTCTTGTTTAATAGAAACCTCTGCTGAGCGTTGTGAATCCTGTCTCGGTTTCACGTACTCCGTCCTCCGCTCTGACCGCCCACCTCTCTCACTTCTCTTTTCCGAGGAGTCCTGAAAGGAACGAGATATTCTGTATATAAACGACGAACTTCAACCACTGCCAATTGAGCAACCGCAGGATGTGGTGTATATGTAGCCAATAAAGGCCAGGTAGGACCATCATTACTCAGTGGACCTAACCTTACTTGTGCTATTGTGTGTGGGAGGGTGCCATCAAGCCAATTATGGTGTTCTTGATAAGATAGAGGTATTTCTAAATAAGCGTAAGCCCTGTATTGTCCAGGGGCATTCGCAACTGTGTATTCGTGAAAAGTATTTGTTCCTCCATCCACTGCTGGAAAAGCGACCCAAGAATAAAAAACAACACCGTAGAACTGGCTATTTGAAAAATAACAGTATGAAGCCTAATAAAAAGCATGTAGAGCAGAGTGCACAGAGGCTCTAAGCTGTCAGCAAATTAATAAAACATATTCAGGGCAAAATGCACAAAGGCCTAAAGCCTGAAGCTAAAGCGCAAAGAATACGTAAAACTAACCACACTACAGGGTCGCTAGTTGGCAATCGGTTTGCACCCTGTCCAAGTAGGGACCCACACTCTAGTCATGATAAGGGAGATACCCGCTCAGATAACCCCTGCTCACCCCCTTTGTAACTTGGCACGAGCAGTCAGGCTTATCTCAGAAGCAATGTGTAAAGCATTTGCACATAACACACAGTAATAAGTGAAAACACTATAAAAGGACACCACACCAGTTTTAGAAAAATAGGCAATATTTATCTATAAAAAACAAGACCAAATACAATAAAAATCCAACATACAGTAAGAAAAATATGAATTCTGCAAGATTCACTCGAAACTACAGTTCCTTGAAGTCGATAGCTCCAACTGGGGCTATCATGGCGTCGTGATCAACAAAACCAACAGTTCAGGCCGTCCGCGGCATTGCGGGCCAGCTACGGTGTCGGTAAGAACCACAAACAGTACCTTGGATTTGCAGGGCGTCATGATCCTCACAGTGAGCTCCGGAGAGCGGCATCACTGACGTTGCGGTGGCGGGTCCAGAGTCGGTGCAGGAGTCGTCGGGCCCTTGAGGTCACACGCGTTGCAGATCGAACTCCAGGCAGATGAAGTCAGGTGCGCCTGCGTGGATCACGTTGGGGCTGCGGTGCGAAGTGGGACGATGCGACGTGCTGTGCCGACAGGTCACAGTGCAGGCAGCGGCACGGTGATGGCATCCAGCGGCGTCGTGAGACCAGGGCTGCCGTGTGAAGCGGGGCGGTGCGACGTGCAGTGTCCACAGGTCACGGTGCAGGCAGCGTTGTCGTTGTTGCTGAAGCGCTGTCGTCGGTAGGCCCAAGCCAGCGGTGCGGGACGAGACGGTGCTTTGTGACCCTCCCGAGCGGTGTCCACAGACCATGGTGCAGGCAGGATGCGTGGGGACGACACAGGAGTCGATGGTGTTGGCGTCGGTGGACCAAGGCTGCGGTGTGGGATGGGATGGTGTTTCGTGTACCTCACGAGCGGTGTCCACAGGCCACGGTACAGGTAGCGGCGCCGGTGTCAGCAGGAGCATTGTCATCGGGGATGCTGAGGCTGCGGTGTGAGCAGGCGATGCCGGAGTGCGGGGCCCACAGGTCGCGGTGCGAGCAGCGGCTCAGTGAAGTCGTCCGCTGACGGCATCGGGGAGACCAGGGTCGCGGTGCGAAGCAGAGCAATGCGGCTCCATGTGGCGTTGGCAGGTCACAGTGCAAGCCAGCGGCGTCGTTGCCAGCGTTGCAGTGGTTTCTCCTCTTGAACAGCACAAAACACACAGGGGCATATTTATACTTTGTTTGCGCCGAATGTGCGTCAAACATTTTGACACACATTCGGCGCAAACCGTGTACCATATTTAAACTTTGACGCCGGAGCCCGCGGACATCAAAATTCCTCCATGTGCGTCATTTTTTGGATGCGGGAAACTGCTTTGCGTTAATAACATGCAAGGTAGGCGTTCCCGCCCAAACAATGACTTTAAGGCCTGTGCACCTTATTTATACTCCAGCGTCACTTTGACGCACAGGAGAGGGTGGGCCTTAAAAAACAGCGCACAACCTAATGTGCGCAGTTTTTTAACACCTGGGTCAGGGCAGGCGTTAAGGGACCTGTGGGCTCACTTGCATGGTCTCGGACCATGGAAGTAGCCCAGAGGTGCCCTCCCCTGCCCCCAGGGACACACCCTGCCACCCTCGCCCACCCCTGGAGGACACCCATGGATGGGGGGGACCCATGCCAGGTAAGTTCAGGTAAGTTGAGGTAAGTATTTATATTTCTTTTTTTAAAGTGGCATAAGGGGGCCTAATTTGGGCCCCCCTACATGCCACTGTGCCCAATGACCATGCCCAGGGGACAAAAAAACCCTGGGCATGGCCATTGGGCAAGGGGGCATGACTCCTGTCTTTGCTAAGACAAGAGTCATTTCAATGGGGGTTGTGCATCAAAAAATGGCGCAAGTCCGGTTTGAGGCATGATTTTTGCCTCAAACCTGACTTGCACCATTTTTTGACGCACAACCCCCATTTTCCCCTACGCCGGCGCTGCCTGGTTTGAGTCATTTTTTTTTTTTTTTTTACTCAGACCAGTCCGCAGCGCCGGCTAACGTCATTCCTTAAATAAGGCGCCCGCATGGCACGTAGGAATGGGGTTAGCTGGCGGTAAAAAGATTGACGCAAACCAGCGCCGGCGCTGGTTTGCATCAAAAAGTATAAATATGGGCCACAGTCCCCAGTGCTGCAGGTCGAGGAAACTGAAGTCTTTGGTGTCCCTGAGACTTCCAACAGGAGGCAAGCTTTACTCCAAGCCCTTGGAGAATTTTCTCAAGCAGGACACACAGCAAAGTTCACCCTTTGCACTCTTTTCAGGCAGAAGCAGCATCTGCAGGCCAGTCCAGAAAAGCAACACAGCAAAGGAACGGCACTCCTCCTTCAGCTCTTCTCCTGTGCAGCGGTTCCTCTTGATTCCAGAAAGATTCTAAAAGTCTGGGGTTTTGGGTCTTCTTCTTATACCCAGTTCTGCCTATGAAGTTGACAAACTTCAAAGCAAAGTCTCAAGTGTTTGCAGGATCCTTCCTTGTCCAGGCCAGGCCCCAGACACTCACCAGGGGGTCGGAGACAGCATTGTGTGAAGGCAGGCACAGTCCTATCAGGTGTGAGTGACCACTCCTCCCCTCCAGCACAGATGGCTAATCAAGATATGCAGGCTAAACACCAGCCCCGTTTGTGTCACTGTCTAGAGGAGAGGTGTGAACAGCCCAACTGTCAAACTGACCCAGACAGGGAATCCACAAACAGGCAGAGTCACAGAATGGATTAAGTAAGAAAATGCCTACTTTCTAAAAGTGGCATTTTCAAACTAACAATCTAAAAACCAACTTCACTAAAAGATGTATTTTAAATTGTGAGTTCAGAGACCCTAAACTCCTTATTTTTATCTGCTCTCAAAGAGAATCTGCGCTTTAAGGATATTTAAAGGCAACCTCCATGTTAACCTATGAGAGGGATAGGCCTTGCACAGTGAAAACCGAATTTGGCAGTATTTCACTGTTAGGACATGTAAAACACACTAGTATATGTCCTACTTTAAACATACACTGCGCACCCGGCCCATGGGGCTACCTCAGGCCTAATTTAGGGGTGCCTTACATGTAGTAAAAGGGAAGGTTGAGGCCTAGCAAGTGGGTACACTTGCCAAGTCGAATTGGCAGTTTAAAACTGCACACACAGACACTGCAATGCAGGTCTGGCTCATGTTTACAGGGCTACTAATTTGGATGGCACAACCAGTGCTGCAGGCCCACTAGCAGCATTTGATTTACAGGCCCTGGGCACCTTTAGTGCACTTTACTAGTAAATCAAATATGCCAATCATGGATAAACCAATCAACAGTACAATTTCTATAGGGAGCACTAGCACTTTAGCACTGATTAGCAGTGGTAAAGTGTGCAGAGACAATAAACCAGCAAAAACAGACCTAAAAAAATAGGAGGAAGAAGGCAAACAGTTTGGGGATAACCATGCAAAAAGGGCCATTTCCAACAAAGAGTCAATATCTTTTTGTGTTCAGATTTCTCAAAGTTCTCATGTGGTGTGGTATCCCACAAGAGTATAAGGAAAGCCCTTCAATCTTTAGCCAGTTTCTAAGGGGAGAGCTAGAAAGCCATTCTCAATATTGTATATACATTACGGGGGTCAGTGCATTGAAGTTTAGGACGTTTCAATCCAAAAAAAATAACAGAATCATCATCAGGACATTACAAATGATGTCTGAGATAGCTTTAATCTACAGTAAGCCACAAAGAAAGAGAGCGAGCTAAAGAGAAAAAGAAGAGAAAAGAGAAGTTAGTTTCCAAGTAAAAAGATTCTGTAGCAGCAATAACCAATCGCTTCTATACTCCAAAAGGAGCACGTTGCAAATAAGACTTAAGTGCCTAGGGGCCTATAAACAAGTGAACCCCACTCCCAGTGTAACCACTGTCAAACCACAATCACGATCCTGTTATTTTTGTAGGATTGAAACATCATTAACTTATGAGCACTGATCCTAGAATGTATATACAATATTGAATATAGGGTCAAAATGCTGCTACAGAATTATCCATCACTAAGAGATTGGGTTTGATTCATGCTACATGTTACTGCCTGGGTCTTGTTAATGTGATTTGGTTCCTTTTCTGTTGTTGTCTTCCTTTTGTGCCACCCATATTTATTTTTTTTGTGTGTTAAATAAATGCATTTTATTGGGTTTCTCAGACATCGTGTCTGGCCATAATTGTTACTTGAAGTACACATTTGAATGTTAGTCATAGGGACCATTGTTCCATATAATATGTACCCATGGTCTCTATCTATCCATGGGTTTCCCTTGTAACTTTGAAGGATAGCCTTACAAATTGAGCATAGGTTCTGTGTACCTACGGAACAGACGCATCAGGAGTTGTTGAATGTGTAAACAGCACTCTGGAATCCCTTGACGTCCCTAAAATGCCCGGATGCACTCCCCAGTTGTTTTTATTAAACCAGATAAAAGTAGGGGTCTCTCCCCAATGAAGTAATTATGGGAAGGGCAATGAAGTTTCTTTGCAAACCATCAGCTGCACTTGTGTGCATTAGTTATAAAATTGTACTGGATTACTGCACAAGAAGAACATGATCAAGCACATCAGACAGATCAATCTGAAAATGAAGAAACTCAGAATCAGAGTGAAGCTGAAAACTTGAGTGTACAGAACATGTGGAGGAAAGAAGTTTGTTGTGAAAGATGAAAAACAGCTGGTTGAGACAGAACTGAAAACTAAGTGGCAGGGGAAGAAGAGTGAGTGTTCCCAATAGAAATTATACAGCTCCGGACTGGTCTTATTTTGCAAGCGCAGAATCAGAAGATGATGACGTTAAAGTCTATGATCTAACAGGTTGCCAGTTTATTTTTGAAGAACCACCATGAACTCTTAAGTTAAAAAAAAAAAAAACTTCCATACCACCTCATAGCTAGAGTTTGTTTTAGTTTGTGGTTCGTGTGAAAGAAGAAACTGCTGCAGTTAACTTGAAGTGTTTGATTTGTACCTTTAAAATAATGTTTCGATTTGTGACTTTTTAAATACTTGTCTATATAGACAACCGTGACGTCATAGACGGCTCCAACGACGCTGATGACACATGCGGAGCTGGTCGACACAAGCAGATCCAAATGAAGACGCCCGACGGCGCGCGCAGGGCACTGCTCAGAAAAAACTCCAGATTTGAAGCTGACGCCAGGGAATTCTAAGGTAAGGAAGCTGCAGCTAGAAGTCTCTATCAGATGATACCAATAACATTGACAAAGAAAAGGAAACGCGAGATGGAGAACTTAAAGGCTTGTGTATATGTTGAGATTAAGGATTTTGAAGAATCAAGAAGCTAAACATGAATTGTGTGTTATAAATTTAGATGAGTGGTGTTTTGATAATTGATTAATAAATCTGGAGGACAGGTAGAGCTGGTTTTAATTTATAAAAAATGTGTGTCACCAATTATGGACATTTTTGCATTTAAACAAAAACACTGCACTTTGCAAAACTGTCTTGCCCAGTGCTTGACTCAACCAGGCCAGAACAAGACCTAATCCATTTTGGATTTTAACACAGCCATAATGTGCATTTTCATTTCTCATCGCACCTAACGTGCACTTGTGAAAGGCTGTGTTGAAATTTAGTTTTCAAAGAACTCCAGAAGAAGCCTTTTGCAACATTCGAGGCTCTCTCTGCTTGTGCTGCTGTAGGCCTATTCATAGTTTTGAGTGTAACTACATTTGGAGTGACACATCTGACGACATAAGGGCAAAGGGTTGATGTTAATATGCGGCTGGAGAACAAAACTGTGTGGCGTGGCCACGTCTGCATCCAAGATGGCTGCGTGGAAGTAAAGCTCTGGCACCGAAAGCAAGCTTAAAGTTGTTTCTTCTCCTGCTATCAGACTCCATCCTCGCACCGCTGAGATAATAGGGAAATGACAGGGAGCTGGGAACCCAGACAGCTAGATTACATCTGGATCGTGGCATAATTGACTGAAAACAAACTAAGGTGGCGGGCCGGACTGGCCTAGCGCGGTCCTCGAAGGCCCCTCGGCGACAGGGGTCACTGGTGAGCCCGAGTATAGGGTTACCAAGACCAACTGGGACACCTGACCTGATTTTTCCAGCCCCATCCTCGCCAATCCCGCTACCCACCTGCATGCCTGCTGTGGCCTAGCCTCTGAGAGGGATGACTCAAGCACTGAGACAGGGGATCTTTGCCGGGCATGGTCAGGCCCGCAGTGCTGTGCTGCACGGCAGCAGCGAGTGTCAGGACTGTGAATGGGCTTCCTCGGCCATGCAGCAAGCATTTCCTGCACCTGGTTGTGCTGACTGGTGGTGGGCTTCCCGAGAAGCGAGAACCGGGTGATGTGGTGTAAAGCCTGTCCGGTCCACATTGGGCTCCCTGATTGGACCCTCCTCCTACCGGGGTAAGGAGATGCACCCGGAGGCCTCTCGCAAGGGGTTGCCAAGTAGTTAAAGCGTTTAAGTTCTGACTACCCCTACCTGGAAATAACCAGCAGCATAGTGGAAGGTGAGAGTCAAGCCATAGGTCTTGAGGGCCCTCTTTGCTACAGAGTCTCATGTTCATTACTCCACAGACTGCTTATAACTTGACTTGCTATGAACACGAGGTCTGTGAGGTGTAACTCCCTGACCGGGTTCTGGCCAGGAGTTTCACTTGGCTCCACCAGCCTGCCCCCGTGCCCCTGATACTGTGGACTGCCACCTGGACAGCAGTTCGAGGCCCTCCTCCACCCGCAGGCACCTGCCTGCGCCTCATCCCTGGTGCCTAGTGGTAGGCTTTCCCTGCGTTTGTCGCTTGAGTATTCCTTCTGTGTTGCTGTAATTTGTTTAAGTGTCTGTTTCTGTCTCTTATCTGCATCGCCGTTTATTTTTGCCACGGGAGTATTCCTTTGTGTTGCTATAATATTGCTTCTGTTATTTGTATTTGTATCGCCTTGCATTTTGCATCTGTCCTGACCCTTTGTGTTTTCTGCATGTCTCTGCCCCCGTTACCCCCCATGTATATCTTTCGCTTCACCTGTCTCTCACTGCCCGTTTTTTGCTACCGGCTCTAGCCGGTCACTGTTCCCCCTGCCACTGCCTCCCCTGCGGCCACGCCCCCCTCGCACACCCATTGGCCCTCCCTCCGGCCTCCCAGCTGCTCCACCCTCCCACCGCACCCTCTTAATGGCGGCCGCGCCGCTGGCACGCCAGGGGCAAGCCCGTCTGCCCCTGTCCGTGCCTGGACCGCGCCCAGCGCCACTCCCCCTGGTCCCCCTAACCCAGACCCCCCCCAGACAACACTACTCAACAACCACACTCCACTCCCTCAACCCAGGACCACTCCCCGCCTGCACCCAAGCCAACCCCAAACACACACAGGGACCTTTCACCTGCTATGCCTGCCTGTTCTCCTGCTCCCCCAGAAACACCCACACACCGCACCAACCCCAACGCTCCCCACAACAAACACCACAACCTCAACGCAGAAGATTCACACACAGTCCCCACCCACCCCTACAGATCCTACCCAAACACCAACAAACCCCACAACACTAACACACTCCACAACACCACCACAACCCACAGCAACACCAAAACCTCCCACACCAACACACCCCACAACACCACTAACACCCCCACACCAACACCATTGCACACCACAACAACAGCCCCCACAACTACCTTAACTGCAAACTCCTAAACACCCGCTCCTTACACAAGCATGCCATCGAACTCAGGGACCTTATCACATCACACTCACCAGACATTGTCTTCCTCATGGAAACTTGGATAAACCCGTCATCTGAGCCAGACATAGCCACAGCCACCCCAGATGGATAAAAACTCCATCGCAGAGACCGCTTAAACAAACCAGGAGGTGGCATCGCCATTATACACAAAAACACCATTAAGGTCACCACCAACACACACAACACCCTAGACTGCGCAGAACACATGCACTTCCTAATTCACATAAACGACAACACCAACCTCAGAGGAACCCTCATCTACAGACCACCAGGGCCTCACCCCCCCTTCTGTGACGTCATCGCCGACACCATCAGCCCTCACCTCCACAGACTACATCCTCCTCGGTGACTTACTTTCACCTGGAGAACCCCCATGACCACTACTCCTCATCCCTTCTAGATAACCTCATGAACCTCGGACTCAAACAACTAGTCACAGCACTCACCCACTCAGCAGGACACACACTAGACACAATCTTCACCTCGAGCAACCACATAACCTACACTCACACCACTGAACTCCACTGGACTGACCACCACTGCATCCAGTTCTTCTCCAAACCCCCCACACACCACACCCTACAGCATGTGGGACAAGATCCCCACAGAACACCTGAACGCCCAACTCGTGCAGAACCCCCCCCCCCAACGATCCCAACATTGCTGCCCAAAACCTCACACAATGGATCACAACCTGCGCAGACTCACTCGCCCCTCTCAGAAAAAACATCACCACCCGCAACATCAAGAACGCCCCCTGGTTTACCACTGAACTCCTAGCCTCCAAGCGTGAATGCCACAAAATAGAGAAAGCTTGGCGACAGGAACCCTCAAAACCACCATTCGCAAACACCACCAACTCATACGCACCACCAAATGAGCATACTACAAGGAACGCATAGACAGTAACTCACACAACAGCAAGGAACTCTTTACCATCATCAAAGAGCTCTCCAAACCCAAAGCCAGCAACATCGACCCCATGCACACACAACTCCTCTACGACTCCCTCTCCAACCATTTCCACCGCAAAATCTTAGACATACACAACAGCTTCACACCACACGCACACCACCGACTCGATCAGCAAAGACCCCCCCCAACCTACTACTCACCTGGGCCCCTACCAACAACGAATAAACTGAAAAAACGATGAATTCCATCCATTCAGGCTCCCCCTCGGATCCCTGCCCCCACCGCATTTACAACAAAGCCAGCCCAACCATTGCTCCCAAGCTTCGCAACATAATCAACATCTCTTTCGACGACGCCACCTTCCCAGACCCCTGGAAGCATGCAGAAGTCACTGCACTCCTGAAAAAGCCCAAAGCAGACCCTGATGACCTCACCAACTATCGCCCAATTTTACTCCTCCCCTTCCCGCCAAGGTCACTGAGAAACTAGTGAACACCCGCCTGTCTCACTTCCTAGAGGAAAGCAACACACTCGACACCTCCCAGTCTGGGTTCCGCAAGAACCACAGCACTGAGACCGCCCTCATCGCATGTACTGACGATATCAGAGCCAGAGTCGACAAGGCGAGACCATCGCACTCATCCTCCTGGACCTCTCCGCTGCCTTCGACACTGTCTGCCACCAAACACTCCACACACGCCTCCACAACGCAGGTATTCAACACAAGGCCCTAGACTGGCTGACCTCCTTCCTCACCGAAAGAACCCAGAAAATCCACCTCCCTCCATTCCACTCCACAGCCACCAAAATCATCTGCGGAGTCCCCCAAGGGTCCTCCCTCAGCCCTACCCTTTTCAACATTTACATGGCCCGCTCGCAAACATCCTCCGACCACACAGAATCACCATCATATCCTACGCAGACGACACCCAGCTCATCATCTCCCTCACCCGAAACCCTACCACCGCCAAAACCAACCTCCACGCTGGACTCCTTGACACCGCCACATGGATGTCAGCAAACCACCTCAAGCTCAACTCCAACAAAACCGAAATCATCATCATCGGCCCCAACAAAACCATTTGGGACGACTCCTGGTGGCCCACAGCCTTAGGTCCCCCACCAATACCCGCAAACCACGCATGCAACCTCGGCATCATCCTGGGACTCTCCCTCCCCATGACCCAGCAAATCAACGCCATCACCTCCTCATGTTTCAACACCCTCCGCATACTGTGAAACACCTTCAAATGGATTCCCATAGAGACCAGAAAGACCGTCACCCATGCACTCATCAGCAGCCAGCAGGCTAGACTACGGAAACGCTCTCTACGCCGGCACCACACTCAAACGCAAACTCCAGAGGATCCAGAACGCAGCCGCCTGCCTCATCCTGGACCTCCCACGACATGAACACATCTCCTCACACCTCAGATCCCTTCACTGGCTTCCGATCGACAAGAGGATCACCTTCAAAATCCTCATCCACGCACACAAATCCCTCCACAACACTGGACCAACCTACCTCAATGAAAGAGTAAACTCCTACTCGCCACCTCCGCTCCGCCGACCTCGCACTCGCCACAGTCCCCCGCATCCAATGCGCCACCACCGGAGGTAGGTCCTTCTCCTACTTCGCCCCCAAGGTCTGGAACTCCCTCCCCACAAACCTCCACAAGACTCAGAACCTCCTGCTCTTCAGAAAAACCTAAAAACGTGGCTGTTCGAACAGTAATCACCCCCCTCCACCAGCACCTTATGACCCTTACGGGTGAGTAGTGCGCTCTATACATTTATTTGATTGATTGATTGATTGAGTTACTTGCCCTCCGTAGGGCTAGTATCCCTCAATTGGTTGGGCCAGTGCTTCACTAACGCCCTGACTGAGGTCCTTCCGGGCCTCTCCTGCATGAAAAAAGGAGCACCGCAACCCAAAGCAGAAAAACACTAAGAAGGCCCACCCGGGGACATTACAGAGGCTCCCTTCTATGGCACTACACCCATAATGGCAGAATTGCATGTTGGGTTCATATCTATTGATACCTGCTTTGATACACTCTCAGGCAGACTGGACCACATGGGTAAGTGACTACATCGCAACAAGGTCAGACAGATGGTGCGGAGAGAAGAATCTCAGAAATAAAGGATGATGCCATGCCTGTTATGAAACAATGGAGAAGGTGGAGAAGCTACTCAAATCAACAGCAGCCAAGAACAAGGACTTTGAGGGGCAGTCCTGTCAAAACAATCTCAGGATCATGGGGTTAGCAGAATCCACGAATATGGGTCAACCCAATATTTAGCAGGAAGGACTCTGATGATACTTTTGTTGTGGAGAGAGTCCACAGGTCACTTGGCCCGCACTCTCCACCTGGAGCACCGCCCCATCATAGGCCGCTTACTGAACAATAGGGACAGGGATACAGCAATGCGACTGACAGGGGAGTGGGGCCCCCTAAAATATAAAGATCTACCCTATCCCCTGACATTAGAAAGGTGGGCCAGGAAGTGAGGTGCACATTTTCAGACAACAAAAAATATGTTGCAGAAACAGGAACTCAAATACAGTATGCTGTACCCAGCTCATCTACGGGTGGAAGTCAGTGGGCAGTCATCGAACTTCATCACCCCTGTGGAGGCCATTGCTTTTTGTAAATGGCGAGGAGGGGGATCCTTCCTCCACATCAATCCTGACCCTTCTCCTACTGCTACTGTCAAGGAGGTATCCCACGATCCACCAGACTGAACGCTGCCTGCCTGCCTGCCTGGCTTTGCGCCATCACTGGACATAGATGACTATGTTGCTTTTCTCCCTATACACAACTACTTTTGACTTACAATAGAAGCCACATGTTACTATCATAACACAGACCAACGCTCACTCGCATCTAGGTATCACAGACCATAAGCCATTGACTTTTGTGGTGTGGGCACAGAGAGTTGAATGGAATTGGGATGTTGATTTGTCTGTTTGGGATTTGCCACACATTCTTCAATTTGGTGTTGGGGGGGGGGGAAATGGGCTGTTCTGCTTGTGTTTTCTTCTTGTTTATGTGTCTGTGCACTGTCAGGCTACACCATTACTACTCTCACTGAGATTTTTATATATTATGCCCTTTTTAAATGGGGACACATACTAGAGGGGAAGGTGGGGTTGACCTATCTGATGTGGAACATCTGGGGCCTTAACAACCCTAGGAACTGTAAGGAGGTGCCTCATACTTGACACACCATGGTGTATGATGGCATTCCTTAAAGAGATGCACCTTTCCCCCAGGGACACATGCATGCACGCCTCTACATGGGGGAAGTCACTATTTCTCCTACTACAGTTCTTATCCCCACATGGTGTGCACCCAATACAAAAAAGTGCCCCTTTAGGCATCAAAACAGCTTTGTAGCCAAAGATGGGAGGTAAGAATAT
This sequence comes from Pleurodeles waltl, assembly GCF_031143425.1. NCBI lineage: Eukaryota > Metazoa > Chordata > Amphibia > Caudata > Salamandridae > Pleurodeles > Pleurodeles waltl. The sequence continues at coordinate 1,437,575,670 of NC_090445.1, forward strand.
CTCTTGCATATTGGCAGACAAAAAAGTACTATTGTTCAGTATTTAGTCCTCTAACCTGGAGTTCCCAGATTTTTATGATGAAATCTCGGCAGTCATAGGACGGAGTCTGACGTGGTACTCCTGGAAAGTGATCTAAACATGGCCAGTAACCCAATAGTGAACATGACAGATGCTAATGTAAGCGGTAACCTGTGCACCCTGCTCTTATTTCAGGAGACTGTTGACACCTTCAGTTTAGCTGATGCATGGCGGTTAAGCAACGCTAACACACTGGAATACACATTCTACTCTGCCTGGACTCCAACAGACTATTGATTTCTGTCCTTGGATGCAACCCTGTGGTTGGCCAACATAGCACATCTCCCCTGCACTCTATCAGATCACGCACCAGTTAAACTACAAATCCCATATGTTTGAGGGAGGGCGGGGGAGAAGAATTGGAGAGTGAATGGCAACTTACTGACAACACGCTGCATGATACAGTATTCTGGTTGGAGTTCCGAAACTCCATTATGGAATACTTTACACTTAATACTGGGTTGGTTACCAGTCAGGCCACTCTTTGGGAGGCCTTCAAAGCTTTCGTCCACTGCATATGTATCTCCAAACATACTGGAATACTCAAAGGTATCTGCAATAGTTTAAGCGGCATCGAACTGGAGCTTTTATAGATCGCAACTCTGTGGGGCTGGGGCATGAGCCTTCGCCATTGTTGAGCAGACCTACTAGATGACTTTAGAGATGTTCCTCAGCGTGAGGTGGCTTACTTTGGGGAAATATGGACGGGCATATAGATACAGCGAGCGTGAGAGGCTGGGACGCACATTGGCACAGCTATTGCACGCTAACACACACAGTGGCTATGTGACAGAACTCCTCACTAATGAGGGGACGACTGTGGTGGACAATGTAAACATAAACAAGAAGCTCTTGCATTACTACCAGCGGTTGTACTCTCCGAGAGCGGGGATGATGTTACTGTGATATCAAATTACCTAGCAGAGATTGCAATGGGCTGGTTGACAGAGGGCCTACAGCAATTTCTAGCAGCGCTCATTATATGTGAGGAAATCATTCAAGCAATAGACACATTAGATGGATTCAAGGCCCCTGGTAAGATTGTCTTACTGGTAATTTTGATGAGGCTTACAAGCATGCCCTTGGGACACATCTATTAAAAGTTCACGCTGAATCCCTTGAGAGCGGATCCCTTTCGCCCACCCTTAGGGACGTATAATAACACTGCTGCTTAAGCTTGGTAAAGCACCACATCTATGGACATCATACAGACACAACAAGATCTTAGCCAAAGTTATTGCCATATGGCTTTCGCTTCTAATGGAACAAATCATTTGGCAAATAAAAACTGCCTTTGTTCCACATAGATCCACCACCCTGAACCTCCACACTGTTTTCGCTGTACTGAACTGTCTTTCCATGGGCCTCCTGGTGGCAGTAGCCCTTCTTGATGCCAAGAAGGCATGCAGTTCCTGACAGCGACTTTAACCAAACTGGGATTTCAATGTTGCTTTCTAGAACCTAGTATGCTACTATAGTCTAACCCAATGGCTCGGCAGAGGGTGAATGGCCCATCACAGCTCCGTTCTTAGTAACTAGAGGAATTTGACCAGGTTGCCATTTTTCTCCATTGCTCTTCATAATCGCCCTAAAACCCCTGGTCAGACAGCTAAAGGAGCAACACAAAAGGATGATGGACGGAGTGTTGAACAATGCAAACACTCACCCCAGTCACAGATCAGGGTTTAATCCATTGTTCTTTTGCTCAATGACTGGAGTCTCTGTTGAGCCTGAACCCCTGTTGGTCCTACTGGGATATGTCAAACCCCTTCAGCTCAGTTCCTGGCACTTTGCTGCCACTGCACTGCTGTCTGTAAAGTGTTGTTGGCTCTTTATTGGGGTAGCAGTCGTTTCCCTTTAGCAGCTGATGCCCCACTAACGAAGAATGGCTGAAGGATCTGATATACTGCTTCAACCTCCGATGTCCAGACCTGAGGACATTTAGGCAACCAATGCCCGATTACCTGTTAACGCCGGACACATACCTCGAACAGCAGCGCCTGATGGAGTCCATGTCGGTGGTTCATACCCAGACGTCTATGGGACATTTGCCCTGCCGCGACTGGGTGTCCCACAGCCCCCGCCTCTGTACATTCATCCTCTGATATACCCACATGCCAATCCAAATATTTAGTATGTTATTGCTGTTTTTCCTACTGTCTCGTAAATACTATGTGTAGTCTCCATTGATACGTGAGAGAATAATTCATTGTGTTTGTTATTATGTATAACAAAAAATTAAGTTAAAAGAATGGGAATTGGGTTGGTGCTAGAAGATGTTGTATTACATTTTGTGTTCTGATTTGTCAATCTGTAAAATTTTGTATGATCACCTTTTCCTAGGTATGCAATTTTCACAGTATGTTATACTATCTAAAACTCTGAAATTAGAGATGACTCAGTCTGGCGCAGTTCTGATCTTGAAGAGTTGGGGAAAACCAGACTGCCTCTTGATTTGGTCTTGCAATGCTCATTGCTGCATCTGATTTGAGTCTTATGTTAATGTCCGTGCCTCATTTGTTTGAGTCTTGTGTTAGTGTCCTATATTGATCCTTTAGGCATTTTGACTCTTACTTTTGATTTCTGTACTGCACTTTAATTATTTAAAGAACTTTTATAGTTTGAAATTTTAGAAGGTTCCTTCTTGATTTAAGGATTATTTAATTGACTATCTTGATTTATTTACTATCGAAAGTGTTATCTGCAGGGACACTTTGCCTCGTATGTTCTTGAGGTTAACACCATTTCCAACCCTGCGCAGGGGTTATCTTGATTATCTGATAAGATAGAATCAACAAATTCAATTTGTTTCACGTGACCTGACTAATTATTAGTGTACTTCATCACAGAGAAAGACATGGCTATTATTTTTATATACCCGGAACATTGTCTTGAATGTACCCAGAACATTCTGAAATCAGAACATTTTAAAATCTTTGTTTCTGTCAGCTAACTGTTGAAATTACGCTCTTGGATTTGGCAGCAAGGTCTGAGGTTTCATTTGACCTCATAACAGCTCCGAGCCACGCCCTATTTGGACACACAAGGTATGAAAACAATATGCGAAGTGAGGCACTATGCAGCCAGTTACACTGGGAAGAAATGCAAAAGCCCTCTGCTACTCCACCATGCAAAGTGCACTGGATGTGCGGGTAGAACAATTTGCTGAGGAAGGTTAATTCACTGGGGGGAGAACCAGGTTCTAGCTCAAGAACAGTTGCTGGGATTGGAAAATGGACAGTTTCTACACTATTTCAACAAAGGCTGTAGATGTAGTTGATTCTATTTTGCAAGTGACAATAACATTAACTCACAACCTCAAGTTATCTTTGCTGTGATTGGAAGACGAGAACAGTATTCCACTGTTCAAAACCTCTCCTGATTTGTTTAAAGGAAGGTTTATGAAGGAGCAAGAAAAAATAGTTACCCTCAGTATTTTTTGAGCTGAGTACAGAATGCACCTAGAAGCTCTCAATGTAGATGTTTATATTCCCTTGCTGTCCCTTTTTTGTAAGGTAATCTTTTTTTTTTTTTGCAAGGCAATCCCACCTTCAAGATGGCAGATGTTTTCCCCTGATACACCAATTTCAGAATTTAGTCCGGTAGAGGCCAAGACCATGATGGGCGTGCTGGGTAAGGGAGGTGTATCTCAAATTTACAGCACTCTGATCATAAATGCTCCAGACAAACTGACGTCCCTTAAATCTCGCTGGGAGGGTTGGCCGGGATCTTTGGATGAAGATGATTGGTGGGACGCACTGATGGCCCCCAGGTCTTGATGGTATCATCTTGGCTGTGACACATACATACTACCTACACTGCGCATAACTCAGCTCAGTCAGGTTGTTCAAGGCCAGCCTCCTGGCCACCCCCACGTGTTGTCGCTGCTCCCAGGTCCCAGCTGACTTCTTTCACATGAACAGGTTGTGCCCATTTATCACCTACTACTGGGAGGCAGAAGTCTCCAATGTCCTAAACCTTGAGGTTGAAATGTCCCCGTTGTTGATCCTTCTAAGTGTACTTGAGGGGGTTGGGGATACCTGGCAGACCACACCTTCCTGGGTACAGCTTTGCTGGTCGCAATGCGTGTCATTGTAACTCACTGGAAGGTCTCCAAACCTCCTACGATGGCGCAATGGAGACGTGGGGTAGACTAGTCTGCTCAACAGGAAAAGCCAGTCTATGAGGCTCAGGGGTGTCCAGCCATACAAGGTAAAATCTGGAACAAATGGTGTGAGGCCACGGGCATTGGTATGTTGTAGAAAGAGTAACATAGCAATATCATTGTCTCCAATGCATGGAATGTCGACAACTGCATTGTTCATACATGTGAAGATCCCGATCACGGATCGTGACTTTTTGTCAGACTTTAATGTGACTTGTTTTCCCTTTTATAAAGTAATACATTTTATTGGAACAAAAAAATGGCAGTTGTATGCATATTTTACCTTTATTTAAAACATTTTTTGTTACTGAAACTCCTCTGCCAACATTGGTAGGAACTTTATTATCAGAGAGTCGAGCAGAAGACCTGGTACATTACTAATAACACGTTGAGTCTTGCATCATAAACAAAAGTTCCCTTTGATAACAATATTTCTGGTGGCTACTATATCTTCAGCTTGCTTCCACAACAAAGGTATCTTCTCAAAAGTGGCAAACTAGATTTGGAAAGCTCTTCCCTTAGCAAAAGCTTGGAGTGCTGTATGATGGAACCACACAGCTTCAGCCACAATTTTTATTTGCCCTGGATGTGACAACATTATGGAATATAAATGGTGCTGATTTGCATCCAGGCATAAATTCTTAGAATGTTGCCAATTCGTAACAATCACAGGATATGATACATTTGGGATCTTAGTGATCTTTGCGTTAAAACATCAGGTGAGGAGGAAGGGCGGAAAGGAATCTGCTGGAAAATATAACTTCCCACAGAAATAATGTAAACAAAGGTAATTTTTTCTTCTGATGGATATGCTCCCTAAACTGAGAAGTGCTGATTAATGAAATAAGACATGCAACATAGCCCTGGAAATGTTATCTGTCTCTGCCTATCTGAGCTGTGAGGCAATAATGGTTAGCAAAAATATGTAATACAGATCACATGCTGTAGCAAATATCAACCACTAGTTTGCCCCTGCTAAGAGCAGAGGAAGCTACCACTACTCTCCTGCAGTGGGGCACCAGGCAAGCTGCAGGGTGTTTCTTGGCAATGGCATAATACAGCATAATGCAACCCACCCAATACGAGATCATGGTCTTGTGTTCTGCTTTACTCTTCTTGGCACCAGCTGGTCGTTCACACTGCCCTGACCATTCAACTTTGTGCTCAATGTCCTCTGGGAAGTTCAAGTCCAAACGCATGCACAAGAAAGCAAAGCAGGACTCATCCCATCCTTCCACTGTGACTCCAAAAAGAAGGCACGAGGGGGTCATGCGGTCAGTAAAACCTCTTCATTGTTTCTGACCAAGGGACCAATTTCTCTGCTGGTCCCGAAGCTACCTGAATTCCCCAGGTCTTTGTCGACCCTGCAGTGAATCAAGGCCTTGAAGGAGACCATGCTGCCAATTTTTGTTGCACTTTCGGCTATGTCTGGCATGTCTTTGGGCTACACGGAAACATATGGACCCACAGTCAGGTTGTAGTTGGTTGGTCCATTCCTGACATCATCTGTCCCCCTGGGACCAGGCCTTTACTGGCTCCAGTACAGACCTTTTCTCTAGTCTTGAGATTCATTCTGGTCCCTTCAACATAGACTCTGGTATTAATGCTGAAAGAGGATGCAGTGCCTCTGCCAATGTCAAACCCTGAAAGTACTATGAAATAAAAAAAGTACAACCAGATGTCATGCAACCTCATTCTAACCTAGTGCCTATGCCTCCTCACACCTACCAGCAGAGGCTCAATATGTTTTGGTTTAAATTATGGTCCTTTGTAAGATCAGGACGCACCCCAAAATGTTGATGAAGATAATGACTTGACCCCCGCTTTTTTCAGATGCTTTATTAATTGATTTGCAGAATGCCAGTGGGGTTAACACATCCCCGGACAGAGAGTTTGATTCACGACTTGTACCATCAACAGAAAATTGCCTTGTTTAGGGGGATTGTCTGGCGGGCAGCTGAGTCACTAGGACTACAGCTACACTCCTAAAGGAGATCTTACAGCCTGGGCAACCTAATTCTTAATGGCACCCTCACTGTTACTTTGAAAGCTACTTGGTCAAAGTCTAGTTCTTGCTCACTTGTGAATAGGATTGAAAATTGCCATCCTGGTTGGCGATCCATCACATCACAAAGGAGGTACTTAGAAATCTTCATGGTTGCTATGCCCTGCTATTTCTTTCCACCTCACCACCTCCCCGTATTCCTACCAGTTGAGGGTATTCCTAACAAACACCTGTCCAATATGTTACAGGAGGTGCAGCTGGTGCTCTCCAAAAGGAGACAACAAGTGGGTTCCAGACTCAGAAAGGGGATGGGGGCTGTTACCCTCGATATTTCCCCGAAAATGTTCACGCTGGCACAGATCCTCTCACCTCTGAACTGGGACAACTGGGATGGTGTCCTTGGATCTACAGGATGTGTATTTTCATATACCTGTCCTGCACCATCACAGATGTTATCTGCAGTTCAATGTATACTAGGAGCATGTTCAGTTTGCTGTGCTGCCTTTTTGCTTCACCAGCCCCCTCGACTGTTCACTAAAGTGACGGTGGTGGCCATTGCCCACCTTTGGAGATTGGGCATACAAGGTTTCCCGTAACCTGATGACTGGCCGTTGAAGGCAAGTTTGACAGAGTGAGCTGTGGACCACTTCCCCATGGCAACGAACTATTTGACACTGTTTGGGTTTACTATCAACAAACCAAAGTCCCATCTGTATCCTTTGCGGAGGCTTCCATTCTTGTGGGCAGTCTTTTACACAGAGGAGTTCAGGGCCTTCCCTCCACTGCAAATACGTCCATGACATGTGGGCTGATGTTTTAGGTTTGATCCTTGATCATAGGGAGACCAGCTCTAAGGCTTATTGGCCTTTTAGAGTCATGCATCCTCCTTGTCACAAGTTCCAATGGACCCAGCATTAAGCCAATCTGACTGATGCCATTAGTTGGCGACAACTCAAAATATGCAGTGTTGGCTGCTCTAATGCAATTGGTCCAGCGGAAGACCTAGTCCTTTTCCCAGCCAGAGGGGACAGTGGTGACAGACGAGTCCCTACTGTCCTCAGGAGGTCAAAAGGGGTGGTGGCTATCAAAGAAATCTAACTCTTGTGGAGGGTCAGCTCCACAGTAATCAGCTGGAGTTGCGGGCCATTCACCTGGATCTTAAGGGAAGACTGGTACAGGGTCTTCTAGACCAGTGGTTCCCAACCTGTGGGGCGGGGAGCCCTGGTGGTCTGCGAAGCCTCCTCAGGAGGTCCGAGACTGCTTAAAAAATGTAATAATATTAGGTCCCAGCTATCAGTAATGACTCAGTGGGGGTCCCCGTGTTCCAATAATAATTCAGTGGGGGTCCCTGGGCTCCAGTATTGATAAAATGGGGGTCCACAGAAGTCAAAAGGTTGGGAACCACTGTTCTAGACAATACCATCTCCAGGTGGCACTGCAATAAGTGGGCGGAGTGAGACCCTGGGTTCTCTGCCAGGAGGCTCCACATCCCTATAGGTGGCTGAAATGTCCTGACATTTTCCTAATCATAACCAGCCAGCAAGGTTCCTGAATGCCAATGTGGATGAACTGAACAGGTGCTGTCTGTGGGATTACAAGTGGTGCCTACATTCTGAGGTGGTGCAGGACGTCTTCCATCAGTGCAATGCAGAGTTGAAAGTTTTATGCATTGGAGTTACAATAAAAACACTCTTTAGGAGACACACTCCTGCTCGTATGGAAAACAGTACTTCAGTAAACCTCTCCTCCCTTGCCTCTCCTGGCTCGAGTTCTGAAGAAGATGGCCCAAGTCATCCTAGTAGCTCCGGATTGGGCCAGGGGAGTAGGTACCTGGCCGTTCAGGACATGAGCATCTATCCTCCAACCAGGCTACCACTTTGGGAGGACTTTATGTCTCACCACTCAGCAACAGCGCAGTGTCAGTTGCCTGAATCTGCACAATCTATGTAAGTGGAGACTGAGGGTCAGCAACTGACTGCATTTAATTTGCCACCTGAGGAGGGCGATATCATAATTGTCTACAGGCACCACTTCCATTAAATCCATTTTAAGCCTGGCCCTGGGACAATTTGTGGCATTCTCAAGACTGTACCCTTACTAGCAAAGCTGTTGGTCATCTTTTTGTTTATCTTTGACCCAGCAAGGTCTTGCAATGGGCACTATTAAAGGTTGGTTGCCACCCCTTTCAGCCTTTTTAAGTATGCTAGACAAAAAGTCCTTGTTTAGATCGCCTGTTATGAGATATTTTACACGTTTCACACACGTTCCCTTCTAAACCTTTTGCAATGCCGCAGTGGAACCTTCACTTGGTCTGAGCTTTTTTCATGTGTTAACCCTTCCAGTCAATGCATAGGTGCTCATTATGTCTCCTGACTTTAAAGACAGTCTTTCTCATTGAGGTTCAGTTGCTCATGACATGAGTGAACTTTCAGTGCAACCATTCTTTACCATCTTTTTCTCTGACAAGTTGATGCTGAAAACTCGAGCAACATTGCCTTTCTTTGCCCCAATGAATCCAATAAGAAGATGATCGTCCATTCAGTGTTCTCTGGTATAAGCAATATAAAAACGGAGTTCCCTTTTTAGATCCAGCCAATGTAATCTCTCCTCTTGAAAGGGGTGACGCAAAGTAAAGAATGTCAGGGGTGTGATGGCCTGCTTGACATCTAAAGGAGTCAACACCATTGGCAAAAAGCAAGCATCCATCCTAAGGACCAGCTTGTCTGGGTAGAAAGGGGTATAACGAGGGTTACCAGAGGACCTATAGTTCGCTCACCATCGTTACTGAGGTCAAGACTACCAGAAAGACTGTCTTGAGGGTAAGCAACCTTAAAAGAAGCTGTGCATAGGCTCGAAAGGAGAACACATGAGAAAAGTCAAAACTAAGTGCAAGTCCCACTTGGGCATTATAAAAGGAGAAGGGGAAAAACAAAAAAACACATCACAACTAGTGTCTTAAACAATGAAGGCTGGCCCGGTAAACGTGAAAAGGCAGAACTAGCCAACAAGTATCATTTAACTGTGCCGAAAGCAGGGCCTTGCTGAACTAGGTACAACACAAACAGCAAAACCTTGGATAATTTTAAGTGAAGTGGGTCAACATGTTTGTTAGCAAACCAGATCATAAACTGATCCCACCGGCAAGCATATACTTACTTTGAGGGAGGTCTGGCTTCCAAAATAACATCCATGACCTCTGGCGACAGGTCAAAAGCACTCAACTGCTGCTGCTGAGTCTCCAAACATGGAGGTGGAGGGTGCACAGGTTCAGAGGGAGAAGCCTGCTGCTGTGAAAGGATAACCTGAATTGGAGGACAGATGCATAGGACCATGAGTTTAGGATACCATACTCTCCATGCCAAATCCAGACCCACAAGAACGACTTAGGCCTGGTCATTCCTTATCTTCATCAGAACTTAAGGCAGAAGAAATACTGATGGCAAGGTGGATACGAGTTCAGAGTTTCAAGTGGAATGCATCTTTGAGTGAAAGCCGCTTTGGAAACTCCAATGTGTAGAAATGCTGACAATGCGCGTTCTTGGGGTGGCAAACGGATCGAAACACAGTTCTCCCATTTCGCAGAGGTGACCTTGCACCTCCTCCGGATGTAACTGCTATTCATGATCTGCAAGGTGTCTACGACTGAGTTTGTCTGCCCTGACATTCAAAGCTACACCCAGAAGCGGCACCACCAGGAAAAGTTCCTGGCGTCTAGCAGAGTCTAGGGGTGCAGCACCTCTTAGCACACAGTCCACAACACCACATGCCTTGATTCAAGCAGTACCACATGGTGGTGGAATTGTCTGTGAACACCTTAATCAACCTTCCTTTGATGGAAGGCAGGAAGAGATTCAAAGCCAAGCACCTGGCTCGCAGCTCCAACATGTTGATATAGAGCTGAGCTGACGCCAGAGGCCTCTCAGCTCCATCTCTCCCAAGTGGCCACCCCACCACAGTCTCCTCTGAAATCTGAACTCAAACATCATTGATGTTGACCCCATTGGAATTTCAAATCCCAATGCTGAGCCTGCATATTCCACCTGGAGCCGTTGACTAGCAGAATGCAGGCAGCCACCAGTCCTAACAGCATCAGTCATCCTCACTGAGATCCAGGACAGATGCTAAAGAACAAGTTACTTACCTTCGGTAATGCATTATCTGGTAGAGACTCTAGCTGCAGATTCCTTATCTCTGATTTTCTTAGGCATCAGGCTGGATCCAGAAGTTTTTGTTGAGCAATATCCTTTGCGCACGCTGTCGGTTGGCTCCATTCAGCTCCGCGTGGTGTTGGAAGTGAAGTCACAGTCACCTATATAGGCGCCACCCAGGCACGTGGGCGGCAGTTACTTTTATCATAACTTTCCACACCAGAAGCGGAGAGCCATGACAAGAATTGGCGTGATGCGTATCAAAACTAGGGCCTTGAAAAAGGGATCACCATAACCCTAGTAACAAGGCAGCAGAGTGCGGAGGCATGGGTGGGTGTAAGGACTCTGCAGCTAGATAGAGTCTCTACCAGATAATGCCTTACTGAAGGTAATTAACTTGTTCATCTGATAGAGACCTCTAGCGTCAGATTCCTTAACTTTGATTAGATACCCAAGCCATATCCTCCTCGCAGTGGGCTGCAGACAACGTTTTTAGACTAAAAAGCCTCCACGACCAAACGGGCAAAATGCCCATCTGTACCCGACTGTCCAGGTAGTAGTGTTAGGCAGACGTGTGCACTGATGCCCACACTGCTGCCTGGCAGAAGTCTAGGATTGGAACTCCACGTGCTACTGCCATGGTCACAACTTTTCCTCTGGTGGAATCAGCCATTAAGCCCTTGAGAGTCTGCTTCTTAGCCAGGGAATAGCAGATCTTAATACAGAGAACGGCACAGGAGGAAATGGTGCACTTCTGTACTGCCTGTCTCTTTTTTGCTCCCACATACCCCACAAAAGGTTGGTCATCTACCCGGAACTCTTTTGTGCGGTCAAGGTAGGACGACAATGCTCTTTTTTGAGTCCAGCCTGTGGAGTCGCTTCTCTTTCTTAGAGGGATGTGGGGGAGCAAAAGTGGGCAAGGTGACAGTTTGACCCAGATGGAATTGGGTTACCATCTTAGGAAGGAAAGATGCACGGGTGCGTAGCACCACCTTTTCTGGAAACACTTTGAGATACAGCAGCTTAGATGATAATGCCTGTATCTCACTCACCCTCCGGGCAGATGTTATTGTCACTAAGAATGATGTCTTGATGGTAAGCAGCCAGAGGGGACAATTGTCCAAAGGCTCAAGAGGAGCGCATGTGAGGTATGTGAGAATTAGATTGAGATCTCACTGAGGCATTACAAAGGGCATAGGGGGAAACATATTTACAAGTCCTTTAAGAAACCTATCTACAACAGGGGATTTGAAAAGAGAGGGTTAAACATGCCGCCACAGAAAGGCTGATAGAGCAGAGCCCTTCTGTGTCCCCAAAGAGGAACCCTGTGGGGCAATAGAAAGAATGAAGAGAAGAATATCACAGAGAAGAAAAGAGAGGATCTATAGACTTCTCTGTATAATATCTTACATATCTTTGCCAGCAGCAGGTGTATACCATTTTTGTGCAGGAACGCCTGGCTGGCAAGATAATGTTACAGACTTCAAGAGGAAGGTCGAGGGCTCTAAACTGCTGCCGCTCAATCGCTGCCCATGAAGGCACAGAGTTCACACATTTGGGTGGGGGATCCTCCCCTTCTGCTGTGACAGAAGAGCCTCCCTTACAGGCAGCCTGATTGGAGGATTCATGCTCATTTTCAGAAGCTCAGGATACCAAACACTCCATGCCCAATCCGGAGCCACAAGGATTACTTAGGTCTGGTCGTTTTCAATCTTCTTGAGAACTCTGGGCAGGAGTGGTATGGGCAGAAAGGAGTACAAGCCTGAGCTCCACTCACAACAAATAGCATCACCGAGTGCGTGCCAACTTGAAAACTCCAATGCGCAATACTGCTGACATTGCACATGCTCTTCGGAAGCGAATAGATCTAACCAAGGCTCTCCCCACTGTTGAAAGAGACCTTATACCACCTTCGAATGGAAAAACCACTTGTGATCCGCTAGGCATCAACGGCAGAGAAACTGACAGGTGTTGAACCACCAGGGTTATGCCCTGCTGTTCTAGCAATGTTCAGAGACACAGGGCCTCTTGAGAAAGAGTCCACAACCCCACACTGCACTGCCTGCTACAGTACCACATGGCAGCGTGTTGTCCGGGAACTCATACACTATTCTCCCAGTGACAGAGGGAAGAAATGCCTTCAACGCTAGTTGTATCATCCTGAGCTCCAACATGCTACATATGGAGTCTGGATTCCACCAGAGACCAGAGTGCTCTGATCTCCACCTCTCCCAGATGGCCACCCCATCCCAGGAGTGATGCGTCTGTCACTACTGGGACGGCTGGTTGGGGAAGGGAAGAGGAGTCTGCCTCTGACACTATCGCTGTTCATTAACCACCACTGCAGGGCCTTCACAGTTCCCTCCAAGATCTGAACCATGTCGGAGAGAATTACCCGATGCTGCACCCCCTGGAACTTCAGGTCCCACTGGAGAGCCCACATATGCCATCTGGCATGTTTTACCAGCAAGATGCATGGCCCATGAGGCCCAGCAGCCTCTGAGTCAGTCTCACCAAAACTCAGGACAGAGGCTGAAACATCGGTAATATAGCATAAATATTCAGGACTTGGTGGACAGGAGGATAAGCCCGAAACTAGAGTGCCCAGAACAGCTCCTATTAAAGAAAGCGTTTGAGAGGGAGTCAGCTGTTACTTCGGCACATTTATAGTGAACCCCAGCAAATGCAAGAGGTTTGCCATAGCTGGAGATGGGACGGCAGCCTGGGGCGAACCCACCTTCAACAGCCAGTCATTGAGGTAGGGGAAGACCGAAACCCCTGAGCAGATGAGATACACCACCACCACCATCATCTTGGTTAACACCGAGGGGCGCTGGTAAGGCCAAATGGCAGTACAGTGAACTGAAAGTGTTTGTGGCCTACCTGGAACCGCAGGTAACGCCTGTGAGCCGGCAGGATGGGGATATGAAAATATGCATTCTGCAAGTCTAGTGCTACCAACCGGTCTTCTAGGTCTAGGGCAGACCAGACCTAAGCTGACGTGAGCATCTTGAACTTCTCCTTTTTGAGGAAGAGATTTACGGTCCATAGGTCTAGGACAGGGCGAAGACTTGTTCCTTTTGGGTATTAGAAAGTAGCAGGAATAACAACCACTGCATATTTCTGATATCGGGACCCTTTCAATGTCTCTCTTGGCTAAGAAAGCCATAACTTCCTCTCTGAGTAGTGACAAATGATCCTCCGCCAGCCGTTGGAATGTTCGTGGAATGGGAGGAGGACAGGGCTGAAAAGGTAGGGCACAGCCCTTCCTGATGATCTGCCCTACCCATGTGCCTGATGTTGTATACTTCCAGTGGAGGAGATGATAGTGTACTCTCCCTCCAGCTGGGCAAGCATGGTCCTGCAGCTCCAAACTAGGAGGGCTGTGAGGCTGCTGGGGGCTGTGTGGCAGATGACTTCTGGCCTGAAGACACCGTGCCCATGTTCTCGCTAACCCTGGATTTGTTGAGCAGGATGATGGCTGGCATAGGGATGGCGAGGTGCTACACCCCTTCCGTAGCCACAAAAGGGGCAAAAGGCAGACAGTGGATGAGGGGTCGCTGAGAGGCCCAATAACTTAGCCATAGCCCAAGAGTCCTGAAGGTGCCCCAGTGCCGAGTCTGCCTTCTCACCAAACAACTGAGTGCCATCGAAGGGCATGTCCATTGGATTTGCTAGGACATCACTTGAAATACCAGATGTCCTCAGCCAGGCGTGTCTCTGGAAGGCCACTGTCGACACAACCGCACTGCCCAGCGAGTCTGTCATAACTAAGCCACACCGAATGATGAACTTAGCTGCGTCCCTCCCGTCTTTCACCGCTTGGGAGAGTATGGCCTGGGACTCCTGCGGGATCTGAGGCTGCACTTGCGCAACCATGTCCCAAATGGTATGGGAGAAATGGCCCAATAAGCATGAGGTGTTCACCGACCTCATGCCAGGCTGGTGGAAGAAAACAACTTCTTCCTGAGATGGTCCACCCTCTTGGATTCGCTATCCGGGGGAGCGGAAGGGATGGCGCCATGAAGGCTTGGATTACCAAGCCCTCAGGAGTGGGGAGTTGGCTGAGAAAGCTAGGGTCGCCCGAATCTGGGCGAGAGTGGGGGGCAATCATCCTAATTACAGGACTCCTGTGCCAGGCATGGACCAAGTTCCCAGCAAGACATCTGTACGTGCTTTGTTGAAGGGCAAAAGGGGTTCAGATGAGGCAGCCCCAAGCTGAAGCACATCCGTCAAGATGTTTGTTTTGAAAGCCTCTGAGAGCAGTTCGAGGTCAAGGACCTCCGCCACCCAATGCACCACCATTGTATTGGATGCTCCCTCCTCCATAGCCACAGTGGGTGGATAGAGCAAGCCAGTATCTGGAGAAGTATCCAGACCACTGGTGTCTCCTAGCTACTCATACCAGTCCAATGACCTTTCCAAGGTGTTCTAAAGGGGCCAGTGACCCCCTCAAAGTTTTCACCCATTCCTGGCTGTGATAAATATAGCTCAGGCAATGATCTGGGTCCTGCCGGCACCGTAGGTGACAGAATCAGCATCCTGCGATGCCGTTTCGGCTACGGATCATCGTTTATGAGAATGGGGCTAGCGCTGCCGGTGTGCAACAGGAGCATCGGCGTTGCGACCAGCGCCAGAAGGTCGTCTAGGTACGACTGGCCCCGGTCCAGATCGAGACACCGCCGGAGGTGAGGCTGAAGCTGCCGCCATGGATTCGGTTGAAGTATCATCCGACCTCGTGGGGCCCTAAGGCATGCCAGAGGGGTTGGCCTGCTCAAATATGTGGTTCATGGCCTCATAGAACTCCTTTATTTGAGCAGGTGTCGATCTGGCTCCCAGAAAGGGTGGGAGGCGTGGAGTTGAACTGGCTAACAGCTCCACAGAACCGTGCCGGGAATGACGATGTACCTCGCTCGTCTAGTCAGCCGACGGACAAGGTGAAGATGAAGTTCACTTGGACTTCTTCTTATGCCTCTTCCCGAGTGTCCGCAAACCTCGAATGGGAAGAAGAGGACTTGGGGCTCTGAAGTCAGTCCTGCGACCACCTTCTTGACCAGGACCGAGACCTTCTGAGAACTGTGCGTGCCGGTGTTGCTGACTGCTGGGCTACAAGCAGCTTTACGGACTGCTCCCTCAAAGCCTTTGGTGCCATGGCCCAGAAGTCCGAGCAAGACTTGGAGTCAAGTTCGCGCTCTAGGCATCAGAGGCAAACAAAATGGGGTTTAGTGACCAACCAAGGTGTGTTGACAGGGGCCCCATGGTTTAAAATTGGCCTTCCTCAAAGACATCTTGACACAACAAGAAAAAAATCTCGACAAAAAAATAAATAAAATAGAAAAAAAGGCCTTTCAAAAAGCAACAAACGGGTAACTCTCACCGGATCTGCGCTAAATGGCATGGAAAGAAAAGAATTGACACCCGCGCACCTGAGTGGTGCCTATATAGGTGACTGCAATGTCACATCCGACACCAACTATGCCACGCAGAGCCGAATGGAGCCAGCTGACTGCGCATGGAAAGGGTATTGCTCAGTAAAAGTTTCTGGATCCACCCTGACACCTGGGAAAATCAATGGTAAGGAATCTGCAGCTAGAAGTCTCTATCAGATACATTGGGATCACAGCTTGAATGACATTGACTCTATGCTCTGGTGGATAGACACTAAATTGTACCACGTCCAGAATGCCTCCAATGAAAGGAAATGTGAATAGGTCAGATGTGACTTTGGAAGGTTTACAATGAATTACAACAATGGTAGGAGGTTCACCATGGTCTGGAGGTGGGTGATGACTGCAAGGGGCTAGCCTGCCTTCTGCAGTCAGTATTCGAGACAGAGAAGGACTGGAAATTCGGACCTCCAAAGGTGAGCTGTAACCACCACCATCACTTTCATGAACACCTGGGGGGTGCTGATGAAGCAAAGTGGAAATGCTCCTGCCCATTGTGAACTGCAGATAAAGTCCCTCATTTTGACCCTGGCGGTCTTTTGACCACCAGGGTTATTGTGGTGGTATCACCACCAACAGGCTCACGGATTATACTGCCACATTATGAGTGTGGTGGGTTAGCTGTTGCCAACCCGCCACATCACCACTCATACCACCATGGCGGTATGAACCGCCGGGCCGGAGATGTTCATCTACGACCCGGTGGCCCAGAGTATCGCCGACGGTATTATGAGCCGGTCTACCGCCATGGTTTCCGCGGCACTAGCAACGCCATGAAAACCATGGTGGTAGGGCCTATCAGTGACAGGGAATTCCTTTCCTGTCACCGGTAGACGGCTCCCCCAACTCCCCCAGCAAGCACCTAAGCCCTACACCCATCCCTCATCCAAACTCCCCCTCCCCCGATATACGCACAAAACCCCATCCCCCGATCCATTCACACACATCCCCACCACCCCCTCTGATCCATTCACACACACCCCCACCCCCTCCGATCCATTCACACACACCCCTACCCCCTCCGATCCATTCACATACACCCCCACCTCCTCCGATCCATTTACACACACCCCCACCCATCCATTCACACACCCCACCCCCCATTCATGCACGCACTAGTCGACACGCATACACTCACACTCATCCATACACGCATTCACTCATACACTCACAAGCATTCAGGCCTGCTTACACACAGACATCCAAACATGCATACTCGCACGCATACACAATGACATGCAGACATGCACTCAACTCAACATTCATACATGCGTTGACTCATGCATACAACCATGCATGCATCACAACACTTACATTCACACACACAAACACATACATTACACACTTACACGCAACACCACCCATCCTCCAACCCCCCCTTCTCTGTCGGACGATCACCTTACCTGTTCTAGGGAAAAGGTTGCCAGGCAGGGAAGGGGTACTGCTACCGCCAAGAGCATCCCGCCAGCAGGACACCGCCAGGCCATATTAAAGGTCTTAATACGGCTGTCGGTGTCCTACTGGCAAGGCGGTGCAGGTGGCGGCACCGCCATGACACCACCATCCGCCAGCATGGCTACTGCCAGGTTGCAGTCCTAAGTGTGGCAGAAGTCCAGCAGTGTCCATAATCTGGCAGACGGACGGTCGCCTCTGCTGCTGTATGATGGCACCCGTGGCATCAGCGGTATTCAAAGAATACCACCGATGTCATAATGACCCCCAAAGTCTGCTGGTCTGGAGGACATAGATGTGAAAACTAGACCCTTGCAAGACCAGCATTACCATCCAGTCTCCAGGATTTAGGGCATACAAAATATGAGTTGAGGTGAGCATCTTGAATTTTTCCTCCAGAGGAAGATATTGAGAGGGAGAAGTTCTAAAATAGGGTGAAGGCATCTATCCTGTTTTGGCACCAGAAAGTAGCAGGAATGGCAAACATGACTAATGTCTCACATCGGCACTACCTCCATGTCTCCTTTGTCCCAAAAAAGCCTGCCGTAAAAGGGACATATATCCCTACATCAGCCATTCTGAGGTGGTTGGCAAAGTGTTTGTCAACTCACAGAAGGTACTGCACCAGCAGATGGATCCTGTGGTGGACAGCACACAACCAGATGAACTGAGCTAGCTGAGAAAGCTGAGTGGAGTGAGTGCCTCCCGGTTTCTGTAGGTAAAACATGTCTGTCATGTTTTTCATCTGTATGCAGCCTACCTTGCCATCAATATGGGGAGGAAGGCCTTGAGACCTAGATGGCTCAAGCTTAAGATAGTTGATGTGGAGGAGTGGTGACTGGGTTCCCACTGGTCTTGAATAGTTCTGTTAGTAGATGCACACCCCACCCTTTGAGAGATGCATCTGTTGTAATGGTAATCTGCAGAACTGGGTCAATAAGCTGCCCTTGCAACAGCGATGGGTGTGGCAGCTGAGCAACACTAGATAGTCCCAATTACCCTCCGCCTGAGACCATTGATGCGTTAAGCATTCCTGCAGCAGGTGCATTTGTAACCCGGAGTAGGGAACTATGGCAATGCAGGAGGCCATCTTGCTGACAAAGAGGGCGCAACACACCCTTGGTGGGCTGAGATAGGCCCTGCCAACCTCTTCATGGAGGATGGCCCCCTAAATATGGTTTGATTTGAAGGGGTTGGAGGTGGGACTTTACAGTGTTGATTGCAAACCCCAATGTGTGTAAGAGGTTTATGATGGCTTGTATGTGTGCGCAACACTGCTGCTTTGTTGCACTTTTTTCCAGCTAATCTTTTAGGTATCAGAAAACATGGATACTCTGTCTTTGCCAGTGAGCGACCACTACTGCAAGGCATTTTGTGGTACAGTGATGACCCCGAACAGCAGCATCTTAAACTGCTAGTGTTTGCCACTTACCAAAAACCGGAGGTAGCACCGTAGCGCTGGATGAATTGGGATTGGGAAGTAGGCATCTGAGGTAAAGTGCAGCCATGAAGTCTCCTTGCTGTACCTGCGGAATTACATCCTGAATAGTGACCATGTGGAAATTTCCTGATGGGATGTTCTCGTTGAGATATAATCACCCAATTTGTTCTGGTGTCTGTAATCCATTTATTAAGACACTGCACACCAGGGGTCCAATCTATAAAGCTGATCCTTCTCCTTTGTTGGATGCAAATGTGGAAAAAATATTGCAGTGGTACAAATTAAGCCATATAAAATGCAAAAACTACAACTGTGCCTAAGAACGGGCAGGTGCAAAGGCCCAATTTATCCAGGTATAAATATTTGAAAAGTAGCGTTCAAGCCGAAGTTACCACCATCAACAAAACTATATCCAGAGTAAGAAGTCAAATCAAGCAACATCGGTTGATATGCGGATGCCATTAAAAAGGCAAATACATAAGTCAAAACCCACTCAGGAATAGTTTGCAGAATAGAAGGAGCCAGAAAAAGCAAAACCTTTAGAAAACATGCCACTAGCAGTACTTTAAACACTGAAGATTTGGCAGAAAGCCCTTAACTGTAGCCACCACTATACCCTTCTGTCATGTGGCTGCAAGATGACAGAAGGGCACAGCCTCAAATGAGTTGAAGTGTACAGACTTGCACTACTCAACAAACTTGCTTCAGTACAGTGTTAGAGGGATTTTGAGCATGCTTCTTGGCCGCTTTAATGGCATTTGCTACTTGATCAGGAGGACTAAAGGACACTAGCTGGCACTACTCAATCTCCATGTGTGTTGTCGCAGCTTTTGAGGACTGGATTAGAGGACCAGGCTAACTTGTTGCAAGAGCAAGTCCGCTCTGCACAGAAGAGTAAGAGACATCGGAGCCCAAACAGATCATAATGCCGGATTCTCTGCATCACTTCTGGCTGGATTAGAATCACACAGCACTTTTTACAGAGGTGAAATATGCAGAAACATGTACGGAAGAACCTCAGACAAAATGAACCTGAAGGCATATCCCAGGGAACCATTCAGAGGAAGGCGTATGGCTCAAAAATGAAAACCCTGTTCTTGGCCTTAGTGAAGAGATCAACAAATGAAGACTGAAATCTGGGGAAGATGACCTGAATCACTTTGTGGTGCAGTTAACACTCATGGCCTTCCAGTAGGATCCATCCTCATACTAAGGGAGCCTGCAAGATGAAACACCTTGGGAAGAAAAGGGCACAGCCCTTGTAAGTATGCTGAAACAACAAGTAATCGGTTGTGATTGCCTCTGATTGCAGATTAAATGAAATACCCTTCCCAATGTCAGAAGATGGTAGTGAAAGGAGGAGAAATCAAAATGATACTGAAGCAGCAGGTCTAACAGGCAACAGGAAAGAGTGGAGCTGTCTACCTCTTCCATTAAAGGCCCTGAAGAAATGATGTGGTTTCTGGACTGGCTAGGAAGGTTGCTGTTGCTGTGATGACTAGCTCTGGGAAAAGACCCAACCGTACCGTTGGTGATATAGTTTTTCTGAGGAAACAAGGCCCAGCAATTGTGCTCTAGTGAAGTTCTTTTTTAATCAGTCTAAGGCTGAGTCATCCTCCTAAGTGAACAGCCTTTCACCAGCAAAATGGAAGTCCATTAGGGCTGCCTGGATATCTCCTGCAAGGATGGGGAAAAAACATACGCTGCACACCTTTAACAAATCAAGTCACAAAGGGTGACTTTAACAGGGAAGGTTAGTCCAGCAACCACGGAGAGGTGGAAATAGCAGACAGATATCCTTTGAATGTGCCTAAAGCAAAGCCTAGCCGGGACAGGAATAGGATAAAACAGGAGAACTTCAGACAAAAGTGTAGAGGATCAACCGATTTAGATGTACACCAACCCACAAACTTGCTCCATCTGCACTTGTAAAAAGTTTTAGTGGAAGAAAGCCTGGCTGCCAGAATGACATCAAATACTTCAGGAGGGATATCAAAGCCCCTCAACTATTGTGCTAAATCTCCACACATGATGGTGGACATTGGACAGGTTTGGGTGCAATACCCTGCCCTATTGCTGCAACAGACGATCCTCCCGAATGGGCAGCCTGACTGGAGAACAGATGCCCATGCTCACGAGTTCAGGATAGTGTACTCTTTGTGCCACGTTTCGAGCCACTAGGATGACTTGGGCCTGGTCGTCCTTGATCTTCTTGAGAATTCTGGACAGAAGTAGTATTAATGGAAAGGCTTACTGTAATCCTGAGATTCAATCAAAACAAACTGGGCCTCTGTGCAAGAGCCATCTTGGAAACCTCAGTGCACAAAAGTGCTGACATTGTTTTAGCAGTGGCAAATAGATCTAACCAAGATTCTCCCCACTCATGGTAGAGACCTTGCACTACCTCCGGATAGAGAGGCTATTTGTTATCCGCTAGACATAGATAGCGGAGTTCGTCTGCTTTGGGGTTCAGAGAGCCAATCAGATGTTAAACTACCGGAAATATGCCCTGATGTTCCAGCCATGTCCAGAGATACAGAGCCTGTTGACCTAAGGTTCATGACCCCACCCTGCTTGTTGGAATCCCACATGGTGGTGGTGTTGTCCGTGAACACCTGAACTTGCCTTCCCGTAGACAGAAAGGCTGTCAATGTCAGTCAGTTTGCTCTCAGTTCCAACAGACTGATGTGGAGGAGTGACTCTGCCTGAGATGAGAGGCCTCTGCTCTTCGCCTCTCCCAGGTTCCCGTCCCAACTCAGAAGTAACACCTGGGGCACGAATTATAGTTATTTGAGATAACAAATTTCTATGGTTTTTAGAGTTTAAAA
Organism: Pleurodeles waltl; assembly: GCF_031143425.1. NCBI lineage: Eukaryota > Metazoa > Chordata > Amphibia > Caudata > Salamandridae > Pleurodeles > Pleurodeles waltl. The sequence goes on from NC_090445.1 coordinate 1,437,597,234, forward strand.
CATTATAGTGATAGTGAACATTTCACTTTACTAGAACATAAATTTAACCTTTGTTGTTTTTTGTTTTTGCACTGAATTTCTGGGTATTTCTTTTAGATGTAAAGCAGTATTTTATTACCACAGTGTAGCCCACTGTCGGCTGGTGGTTGTTTGCAGGGCCTCGCTTGTTGCCACCTCTTACCCCTGCAGTCAGCCAACACCACACTGGGGGCGAGTGGCGAACCCCCTCTTGCCCTGTTGCCCCCACCTAACACCCTATTAATAAAGAGGATCTATCATCTTTCGCCATAATTTTAATCAAATATGTATTTCAGTAATGCACACAAAATCATGTTTACTGACTAAATAGTAACCTGCATCATTTCTGTATTGTGTTATACAACATTCAATAAACAGATTCAAACAAAAACTAAATAGGTGGAACAAAGAAAAATCAGCAGCATGATCAATTTCCCAACGTGAAAGAGTATTACAGCATTCAACAGAAAGGAGGCACAGGTTCAGAGGACCAGTTTGTCCAGGAAGAAGCAGGTATATTGCGATTGAACATGAAGAGCCTGCAGCTTGCTGACTCTCCCGACAAGGGGATGGCCACCCAGAAGACAATTTTTTATGTCAAAAGTCTGAGAGGACAGGTGTGCATGAGTTCAAAGGGAGACTATTTAAAAAATATTATAAACAAATTAAGGTTCCATTGTTGCACAAGGAAAGGTTTGGGAGAAAACATGTTGAAGACCTTTCAGAAATCAATGGGTGACGGACGGGAAGGGTTGCTGCGGCAATTGCAAAAACAGCTGAGATTGCTGAAAGATTCACATTAACCCTGACCAGAGGAAGGCCGTGCCAGGCTAAGGAAAAAAACAAGCAACAACATTTCTGGGGGGGGGGGGGGGGGGGCTCGTTAATATGTTTCAAGGGTAGAAGCCACACTCTTGTCCCAACAGCAGGGCGTATACAGTTTTTGTTGATGGACACCTGTCGGCCAAGATGATGTCACAGAATCTTGAGAGGTAGGTTGAAGACACTCATCTATCACAGCCCAATCTCCACACGAGGGGAGAATGTGAGCAGGTGTGGGTACATGACCCTGCCCTGTTGCTGTGACAGAAGATCCTCCCAGAGGGGCAGCCTGATCCCAGGACAGATGCACATGCTCTGGAGTTCTGGATATCATACTGTTTTTGCCCAATCCAGGACCACCAGTATGACTTGGGCTTGGTCGGTGCTGACCCTCTTGAACAATTGGGGGAGGACCAGTGTCGGCAGAAGGGCGTATAGGAGCCCCATATTCCAGTCCAGAATTTGCAAACTTCAGTTTGGAGAAGTGAGAACATTGCACTTTCCCAGCAGTGGCAAATAGATCTAGAAAACGTTCTCCCCAGTCCCTAACAAGACTCTGAGCCTCCTTCAATGGCAAGTACCATTTGGGCTCTATAATGTATCGACAGCTGAGTTCATCCACCCTGACGTTTAGTGATCCTGTCAGAGGCTGTACGGCCAGGAAAATGTTCTAGTGTTCAGGCCATGTCCAGGGGCATAGAGCTTCCTGGCATGGAGTCCAGGACCCCACTCCGCTGCGCTGCTTACTGCAATACCAAATGGCAATAGTGTTATCAGTGAACACATGGACCAGCTTCTCTTAGATGGATGGCAGGAAAGCTTTCAGTGCCAAGCGAATCACCCTCATCTCCATTAGATTGATGACGAACAGTCTCTGCCACAGACCAGAGGCATCCACCTCTCTCAGATAGCCACCCTAGCCCAGGAGCAATGCATCAATCACCACTATCAGCTCTGAGTGGGGAAGTGATGGGAGGTCTACCATTCACCTAATCGCGGTCCGTCAGCCAGCACTGCAGATCTACTGCAGTCTCCTTCAGACTATGGACCAGACCAGAGATATTCCCCCAAAACTGCTCCCACTGGGACTTCAGATCTCACTACAGGGCCAGCATATGCCATACTTCACCAGCCGAATGCAGGTCATCAGATTCAGTACCTCAGAGTCAGTCTCACTGAAATCCAGGACTGAGGTTGGAAAATCGGGATCATAATCCAAATGTCCTGGACTCTCTGCTCCGGAGGATAGATGTAGAACTGCACCGTGTCCAGAATGGCTCAGATGAAAGGGAACCTCTGAGAAGGAATCAGGTAAGACTTCGGCATTTTGATAGTGAACACTAGCAAAGGTAGGGGGTTTGGCATAGTCTGGAGGTGGGTGACGACTGCTTGGGATAAGCTCACCTTCCGCAGCCAGTCATTGAAATAGGGGAAAATTGGGACCCCGTACTTTTACAATTGTGCTGCGACCACCACCATCACCTTCATGAACAGCTGAGGGACACTGGTGAGACCAAAGGAGAGCACAGTGAACTGAAAATGCTCCTGACCCACCCCGTCCCCGAACTGCAGGTAACGCAGATGAGCATGCAGGATTGGGATGTGAAAATAGGCATTCTGAGGGACCAACACTACCATCCAGTTTCCAGGGTTCAATGCAGAAAGGACCTCACGCAAGTGCTAACATCTGGAATGTCTCCTTTTTCAGGAAGGTGTTAATGGGTCATAGGTGTAGGATAGGGTGGGGGCCTACATCCTTATTGGGCACCTGAAAGTAGTGGGAATAAGAACCATTACCTACTTCTGATACGCTATCCTAAGGAGCTTGCACTTCCAGATGCAACAAGGAGAGGTGGTCCTCCATCATCTGTTCTGCAAATGGTGGCACGGGCGGGGGAGTTTCTGTGAATGGGATGGTATAACCCCCCCCAAATGATTTGGAGTACCCACTTGTCTGAAGTTATGGCTTGCATTGGGAAGGTAGTTACCTATGTTGCTGAAAGGGCATATTAAAAAGGTTTGGAGGCTATGAATGTCAGAGGGTGGTGGACTGGGCAGATGTCTGGCCTTGGGTCCCACAGGGTCTGTGGGAGCCATGTCCCACGCCATGAAAGGACTAGGTAGTCTGCTTGCTGTGGTGGCAGGGAGAAAAAGGATGCAATTGGTAGCTGCTATGCTAGCCACAGACAGAAGAGTGAGACTGGGGTGTGTCCATGGTAGGTCCCAACGACCAGACGGTGACCCTACTGTCCTTGAAGTAATCAAAGGCTGAATCGGCCTTGTCGCCGCACACGCATGTGTCACCGAGGGACGTGTCCATAAGGAATACCTCGCCATCCCCAGGAAGCCCGTTGCTCTGAGCCAGGCACCACCAATGGGTCAATTGCCCTGCTCAGCAAGTTTGTCATGTCCAGTCCACATAATATTGTGAACTTTGCTGCATCCCTACCATCAGCAATAGCCTTGGTCCAGATGACATGAGACAATGGGCAACACGCGTTCAACCAAGTCCAACACAATGTGGCTGTATTGGCCCATGAGTCAAGCAATGCTCAATGACCAGACTGCAAGGCTGGCAGAACAGAAAATCCTCCTCTCAAACGGTATCCAGCTTCTTACATTCCCTACCTGGTGGAGTGGAAAGGAAAGCGCCAGGATTCACCTTGAAGGTAGAGGCATGCACCAATAGCCTCTCAGGAATGGGATGCTGCATGAGGAAAGGTAGGTCCCCAGCAGTGGGACAGTGACAACATGCAGTAGTCCTGTGCACAGGAATGCAAGGACAGGGCTCGGCCCAGACCCCGAGCAGGATATCAGGGAGGGCTTTATTGAAGCACCTCAGTCAAGCCATTGGCCTTGACCTCTACTGAAGGTAGCATAAGGTTCAAAACCTCAGCAAGCCTCTGCACGACCACAGAAAGGAGGCCTCCCTGCTTCTGTAGCCACACTAGGAGAGCCAAGTCCAGGGTCTGGTGAGGTGTCTAGACACTGGCATCAGCCAGGTTGACATACCAGTTGTCTTCGACCAAAGTTTCTTCAATGGGATTAGGGATAGGGATCCTGAGATCCACCTCAGTCATACTCCCCCCACATGGCCTATCAAAGAAAGGAGACACTGTCTCCAATCTAGGTGGTCTGGTTCCAGTCCGTGTCTGTATTGACATTAAGTGACGCTGATCTGGCTCTTTCCTGGAGATGGAAATAAGCTGCCAAATGTCATGAGCTTCGCCTGAAACAGCAGCAATGGACCGAACCTCAGCGAAAACAGACACTGGCCAAACGTGAGCAAACCCAGGCTCAGTCTCGGCTAGTGGAGTGTGGAAGTGGGGCTTAGGTGTCATTTCCATTCCTTGTGTGTTGACTTGGAACGGAGTGATGAAGTTGAAAAACGCTTTGAATTCTTGTCCTTTTTGTGCTTGTGGGACTTTCCCAACGACCACTGAGAGACTGTAATCATCCATGCGAACGGGACCTGCTAGATGTTGAGCCACCAGCAGCTTCAACACCTGCTCCCAAATCGCTTCAGGATTCATCGTGAGGCATTCGGGACAGGCATGGTCCATCTCTAGGCACCACATGCAAACGAGATGAGTGCCCATCACAGACATCTGTCTAAGACAGGCTCCACAAGATTTAAAACCCACAGGAGTTTTAAGGAACATCCCTAAGTTTGCACATTGGGAGCAAAAATACAAGGAAAAAGTTGACAAAATGACAACCAGTGTGCGCTCACTGAATCCATGTTGTTGGTGCAGAAAGAAAGGAACTCAAATCAGCGTATATGCACCTCACATGTCATATGCTATGTGGACTATGCGGAGCAATTCAATTCCACCTACAGGCACGCAGGGGTACTGCGCAAGATTTTCCAGATCCAGTCAGATGCCTATGGGAATATTCTACAGAAAGGAATCTGCAGCTAGAAGCTACTCAGATGGAAATATTGTGAAATGTGTACATTGGAATTGAATGCAAGAATTACCCAAATATAGTACTTCATGTTTACGGGACGGAAGGGTTAATTTGGGGCATTACCTATCGCTAAAAAACTAATTGGAATCATTTCAATTAGGACAGAGAAGAACTGGGGCTAGTGGTGCCAGATGGGACAGGGGTGCAAAATGTTGTAGACCGGCTAGAGGAAAATATTGTGCAATCTGTACATTGGAATTAGATGCAAGTATTACCTGAATAGAGTACTACGGGTTCACAGAACTGAAAATGTCATTTGGGGTATGACCCAATCACTGAATAACCAATTGGAATCGTTTTGATCAGGACAGAGAAGAATTGGGAATGGTGGTGCCAGTTTGGTCAGGGAGTCTGGTGCCTAGGCTGGTCCTTGGAAGCTGTGATGAAGTCTGCAGGATCTGGCCAGCAACATGGAGCGAGGGATCCGGGCAGAGTCCATACCAAGCCTTCAATTTCAACATCGGTGCACCCAAGAAGGAGTCCGAATGGTGGACTAAGTTTATAATGCAATCAAAGCTTGCACACAGATTTAAGGATAGCTACAAAGGATTTGGAAACTCTTGATTCACCTGATCTTGATCTTTTGTATCTGATGAATCTGACCTATTTGCCATTGTTGTCCGTTACCACATGAGGACATGGAAGACACTGATGGTATCAACTGAGTCGTCAACTGTGACTGACAGGCAAAAGTTTGCACTTTATCATTATTGTAGTCAGATCAATGGCTTTATCATCTTTTGGCCAACTGTTGGTTCCCATGTTGTAACCAGCACTTTTTCTCCAGCCTTTGTTTCATCATTTTGGTTATGGAGCTGTAAAGAAAATGTCCTTGTCTACTCCTATAAAACTCAAAAGCATCATACTAATCATCTGATTACTCAATATCTGTGTGCCCTTACTTCAAATCTGACATCATTTTGTCATTCGAGAACAAATTGTCCTTATAGACCGACCTAGTTTCTCTTAGTCTTAGGACAAGTTTAGCTTGTAAGCAGCCAGGATGTACAGCATGAGTTGGGAAATAATTAACACATAGTGAGTTTATCAACAACTACAAACTACTGGGCTGCAGCATAATTTAAATACTTTCTCTATGCCACAGCCCAATAAAAACATAACACAAAGAACAATAAAGAAATCAATAAAAGTGTTTCTCTTCGTTACATTCTCAAAATAAAATCATTAAAACAGTTACACATATTTACACATCAGTAAATTAACAACATTAGGAATGGTTTAATTGGCGGTATGGTATGCACTGTAGAAATCAACAAAACTATTAATGGAAGACAGTACTAACAAAGGCAACACAATGGCACTTTATCTTCTTGCATAGACTGTTTTAATGAGGACCTTTTGTCTAAGCCTTCCAACATGAAAGATCTTGGTGATTCACATACAAGTAGAAAGTATTTTACACTCCTCTGCATACGTTAGTCCTCATCAGAGAAAGAACTAAAAGTGTAACCCATGCAAATAAAAAACAGTGCCCTTTTACAGAGACGGAACTACTGTGATCAGGTTTCAGTTTACTTCATAGAACACTCACCCAGAAACCGGGATATATGCTGTGTCCATGTGAGAATGCCAAACACAGCTCCGTGCCCCTCTTTAGCCTAGTTCAAGCTGAGTCCTTAGGGTCAAGAAGATAAAAGTTACTTCTCTGGGTAGACTCCCAAATAAACCGCCCACACAAGAACACCTTTGGGCCCTCAGGAGCCTAAGATGTGAAAATTTGGTTGCCGGTGCTCTCTGAAAAAGGTCTCCACCACTGAATCAACGATAAGGCCATTAAGCAGTACCATGCACCCTTTTGAACTGGAGGTCTGCTTTAAGAGGTCTGTGCGTGAGCAAGGAAGGCTGCATCATTCAAAGCCGGGAAGCAATTTCCCTCATACTACCTCAATTAACTAAATACTGGACAATGGCTTCCAGTTCTCTTTAACAAGAAATTCTGAAGGGAAACGTTCTACTCCGCAAAGACACAATGTCCTCTGCAGCCCCAGGGAAATCGCGTGGAACAACAAGACAAGTTCTTTATCTCTGTGGGTGTTTAGTGCTCATGTCTGCATTATCAGTAAAGAGTAGGTCATGTGGTTCACAACTCAGTATGTTTTCGGTTTGTGATTATATATATATATATATAGGTAAAAGAGTGCTTCTCTTTATCTGTTGTATGTGCTTGCCTGCCTTTGTGGTGTTATTAGTCTAACCCCTTTTGTGCCTCTGCTATGTACTCAGAAAAAGTACTTTGACTGGCAAATGTTCCAGGTTATGAGGCCAGCCATCCCTCTCATCCCATTAGCCATAACTCTTAGAACTTAGCTGTCATTTAAAAAAAAAAACACTGATGATGATTAAAAAACACCAGAGTCGATAAGAAAAGTAGCTGGCACCCCAGTCTCAATATGAGGCACTTCTCTTTTAACATGATGTCCATGGAATGCGTAAGTTGTTGAAGGAAGTCTTCCTTATCGAAAGAAGTACACATACTCCTGAACTTCATTTCATGATCAGGCACTTTTCCATTTTCAGTTAGACAGCTAGATGGTTCAGTCATATTATGTCAGCCAACTCCAGTCCAAGCTCTGGAAAAAAAAAAAAGAAGAGGGCATTGGAAAATAAGACAATATTCAAAAGCAAAAAAAACAGATGATGGATGAAATGCTGAACAAAGCAAACATTCACCCTGTCACAGATCTGGGTTTAATCCATTGTTTTGTTCCTCACCACGCCACAGCTGTTTGTACCCAGCCATATGCAAATCAGTCGTGACCCTGCTCCAACTGAAACAGTCCAACCTGAACTGCCAAGCCAGGTGCTACCTGAACCGGAACATAAGCAACTCAGGACCAGTTTTGCCCTGTTATGGCTCATCAGCGGAGTACAGCTTGGTTCCAGTGACACAATGTGCACAAAACCCAGATCTGGTCCTACCCATCCCACTTAGGGCGACGTACTAAAGTATACAAACTGAGGGTTGACATGGTGTGCAAAAAAAATATGAACTGGGATGCAGCCCAGTGTAACTACCAGTGGCTGAGATTAATGAAAGCATTACATCCATTCATCTAGCCATAACTTTTTCAACTTAGTCGTCGGTCTAACCAACACATTGTGGAAGGTAGTAATATGATCCACTGGGTATACTCTTGTTGGTGAGGGTGCAGAGTAGAAGACGATGAAGTGATGTGAGAATTCTAGGACTCTTTGGCGTATGAAGTGTACTTGGTCTTCCTGTGGGGGAATGACAATCCTGAAGGGAAGAACACCACCTTCAAGGCTGATTAGGAAGCAGAAGCACCTTCTCTAATAGGGACATAGATGTCGAGCAAGACACCATTTGAGGCAGAAGAGGCAGCTCAAAATTCAGCTGGAATTGTAAATCTTGGAGACCCAAAAATGGATGAAGGCGTCTCTACAGCGGGATGAAGCCTAAGCCGCTTTTTGGGCATTTGTGAAACCATCAAAAGCCACAAATTTGAGAAAGGCTTTGATGCCAGTGGTGTTGTTGGAGGCTACTGTGGCAACACTGAATGAATAGACCATATAAACAGAAGGCTGGATGCCATTGACTAACATGAGTGATTGGATGTCGCTGGTGACAGATAGTTGGAATATGGACATTCCTCATCAGAGACTACTTTCACTGTAGCTAAGTGGGCAATGGGCCTATTCTCTTTCGCGTTAAGAGGTTAAAATGCAAGATACTAATAATCTAGCAACAGCTCCATAATTAAGAACCGAGGGACCATCTGGATGTCTGAGCTTCTAAGTAACAGTACAGAGCCCTTTTAACAACTAATGCGTTCAAAGATCTTTATGCTAGAATGGAGGAATTTGTGAGTTCAGGAATGAGATTTTCTGATTAATGTTGAAATCAGAGCTATCTGATTAATGTAGAAATCAGAGCTAACCTCTGGAAGGAAAATATGGTGGTGAAAGAGTAAGCATCAAGCTCTTCTGGCACATTTTATAACTATAGCCACGAGAAATTCAACTTCCAAGTCAAACATTACATATATATATGGTGCATTAATCTGAAACAGTCAAATCAAGTTCCAGCTTGTTAATGCCTTCTAGCACATGAAATGTAAAAGGCTTTGTAGAGCGCAAACTAATCACCCGCGAGGGTCTCTAGGTGCTGAGTAGGAGCAAAAAACCAGGAGCATCAGTTGAAGGGACAGGTCTACAGTGTCTTGCTGAATGTTGAGCGTGGTGGCTGGTCTGATGTCTGGGGGAGGAAGTTCCAGGTGTTAGCTGCTAGATAGGAGAATGAGTGTCCTCCAAACCCACTTCTGCAAATGCGGGAATGTGTATAAGAGAAAGCAAGGTAGATCGGAGGTTCCTGGTTGCCTGGTGGAAGTGCAGTCAATGGTTGAGGTGGGCAGGTCCCTTCTGATGTAGCACTTTGTAGGCGAGGGTATCTTGAACTGGCAGCATTTCTGGACGGGAGGCAGTGGAGTTCCCGGAGGTGACACATGATTGGGGTGGGGGGGCAGCAAAGAAGGTTGAGAACTAGTCTTGCAGCAGCGTTTTGGTTGGTTTGGAGCTTGTGTGTGCGGTGGGTCGGTATTTAGTTGTAGATGGCATTGCTGCAGTCTAACCTGCTCGTGATCAGAGCCTAGCTGGCAGTCTTCCTGATGTCCCGGGGGAGCCATTTGAAGTTCTTTCTGAGCATTTGGAGGATGCTGAAGCAGGCAGATGTGACTGTATTGATTTGGGGTCTCATGGTAAGTTCAGTGTCCAGGATAAAGCCTAGATTTTCTGCCCGGTCGGTAGGTGTTGTGGTGGGTACCAGTTTGCTGGGCCACCAGGAAGCATCCCAGAGGGAGTTGTTGGGTCCGAAAATCAGGACTTCCGTTTTCTCAGCGTTAAATTTCGGGCATCTGGTGTGCAGCCATGTGGCGTCTTCCGTCATGCAGCTTTTGAAGTTAATTTGGTGATGCTGGGGTCTTCTGAGAGGGACATAATGAGTTGTGTGTCATTAATAAACTTTCAACACTGGAACCATGAAAAAAGATGTCACAGAGAAACTTTCTGCTATGCACTATTGCATGAAAGTAGAACTGAAAGTTATATTCATTCAGGTAAGGGGGATTTGGTACTATTGTTTGTTCAAAGTTCTATAGACCACTTGCCTCTTCAGGCACCAGACAAAATCTTCCATCACCTTAAGATAAAGATTTTGAGAAAGGACATTTAGCTTCTTTCAAAAGGGCGATGCAGCCTTTTAGGCATTCAGAATCATACTGAAGGTACGCAGAAACCAAGAGGTCAAGCTCAATAATGCAAGAATAGGGTGGAGAATCTTGCCTGACATCATGGAGAGAAGATCAGGCCTACATAGAAGTCTCTGTATGGTTGTATTGACAAATGTAAGAGATCGGGGTCTACTTTTGACCCCTTACCAAATACATGCACACTGCCATTGGCATGTCGACATGGCATCCCTCCCTGGAGCACAAACCACTGCCTGTGACACAGGTAAGTCACCCCTTTAGAAGGCCTTACAGCCCCCAGGCAGGGTGCACTATACCACAGGTGAGGGCATAGCTGCATGAGCAATATGCCCTTACAGTGTCTAAGTCCATCCAAGACACTGTAAGTGCAGTGTAGCCATATTGAGTACATGGGCAGGGAGTTTGCCATTACGAACTCCACAGCTCCATGATGGCTTCACTAAAGATTGGGAAGTTTGGTATCAAAAACATGCCGCCAGTTTTGGATTTATTGAAAAATGCACACAGACGGCATCTTTGAGATGCCCCCTGAAATTCACCCAACTCTCTAGTGTGTGGCTGATCTGTCTATGCCAGCCTGCACTACTAGACGAGTTTTTTACCCCCATTGGGTGAGAGCCTTTGTGCTCTCAGGAGGCAGGGACAAAGCTGGTATGGGTCTAGGTGCTTCACACTTCACCCCTGCAGGAACAGTAACACTTGGCGGTGAGCCTCAAAGACTCCTGCCTTTTGTTCTGCTGCCTCAGGGCACTTCAGCCAGTAGAGATGCCCACCCCCGGACCAGGCCCCACTTTTGGCAGCAGGTCCAGGGGGAAAATTAGTAAACCCCAGGAGGAGTTTCCACCCCAGCTGGGACCACCCCTAGAGTGCCCAGAGCCGAGGTGCCAGGTGCTCCTAGCAGAATCTTCCAACTTGTTTTGGAGGGTGACAGCCAATAGGGTTAGGGATGTGCCCCCCTTGCCAAAGGGAGTCGGCGCAGGAAGGGTGCAGCCGACCTCAAGGTCAGTAGCCACTGCTCTCTGACCCCTAGTATTTAGGGGCACCCCTTAAAAATGCTCTTCAGATTCCTGGTGACCTAATGAAGGAGGACTAAAAAGCCGCACCTGCAGTGAAGACTGCAGATGACAACTGACTTGGCCCCAGCCCTACCGGCCTCTCTGCAGCTTCAAGACTCCTGCTACAAAAAGGCGACGCATCATGCAGGACCAGCAACCTCTACAAACCCCAGAGGACTGCCGGCGTTCCCTAAAGACCAGATCTCCCGAGAACAGTGGCGCTGTCCACAAAGAAACCTCCAACAAGGACTCCAGAACCCTCCTTATCTGCGAGTTCTGCCCACTCTGCACCCGACGCCCACGGCCCCAGTTCAGGTGGCCCACCTGACCAGAGAGAGTCCTCAGGTGACCCTGACCTTGGGGAACCCAGCCGACAGTCCATTGACGTCCAGTGGAGCCTCAAATTACTTGTCCAGCCGGTGGTTTTTACTCAGCCGCCCCCCTGGACCAAGCCTGCAGCCTCTTTGTGAACCCAGAATTTTTCACTAAAAAGCATAAGGGGCCCAACACTGTGTTTGCACCATGCACGCGGCTGCCCCTGTGCCACTGAGGGTGTGTGTCTGGTGCTGTGACCCCCACCCCCAGTGCTGATCTAAACCCTCCACGGGTACTTACCTGCAAACCATTCACTTACGAGTGCCTCCAGTTTCAGTAGGATTCCATTGGGCGCCCAACACTTGACCTCTGCACTCGGCTGTCTCCCTGTTGATGGTGGTGCACCCCTGATGTCTTCCTAAACTTTGCCCTGCAGACACCTAGAGTACTTAACTGTAAACTGTGTATGTACGTTTCCCTCCTAGGACTGCATTGTCTAAATGACAACTGCACTGTCTACTTTTGAAACTGAAAAGTATTACTTACCTGAAAACTGTTTTATCTGTGAATTTCAAACAAAGTGCATTTGATACTTGAGGTGATACATTCTTTAAACGGTACTTGCCTACAACAAAGATCCTTTTGGTTCTAGAAATAAAGTAACAAAGATCTTTTTTTTTATACGTAAAACATTGGACTGGAGTTAGAAATTGGGTGTGTGCCTCATTTCTTGACTGTGTGTGTACAACAAATGCTTAGCACTACCCTCTGATAAGCCTAACTGCTCGAACACACTAACACAAAAGAGAGCATTTGTATTTTCTACCTTAGCCTTTGTAAGGCCTCTGGGGAACCACTGGACTCTGTACACACTAAACTTTACTTTGGTAAGGTACATACAGAGCAGGTTCCTACATTTGTGGATCAGCGTGCGGTCTAGGACTTTGCATTTGCTGGATTACTCAGCCAACATCTGATCATGCAACTAAGTTCCAAAATTGCTTTTAGATTCAATTGATTTTTGAATTGACAATTCTCCAAATGTTTAAAAGTCCAGCTAGGGCCTTGGTTAAGTCCCATTTAACATTTCTTTTAAAGTTTTGAACATTACTGTATTTGGGGGTAAAGTAACTAGAAGTAGTTTTAGTTCCTAAAATAAATCCCCAACCTTAGTAACATAATGAGCAGTTCAAGGCCTTAGCTCTGGAGCTCGACCTGACCACTTTACTGCCATCTCAAGTTGAGTGAGATAAGATCTCTATGCAGTCTCAAAAAGATTAAAACGCGTTCCAACCCTTCCAAGGTCCAGCTCCAGGAGCTCTTGGCAGAGTGCACAAATGAATACCCTGCTGAGGAGAATGATTTTCCCTCAGATTGGGAAGAAGTTAGGGATCAGGATGATGACCTCCCACCCTCACCTAACTAGGGAGGACAGGGCCTCTGTACCCCTGTCCCGAAGGATAGTACCCACAGCACCTAGACCTCACCCGGGTGGGTCAAGTTCTACTGGGTCCACTGAGGATAGCCTCAGTGAAGAGGATAGATTTTTAGCAAGGTTGGTCAAAAGAAAAGCTTTGGGGGATGTACTCCTAGCTATAGAGCAGGAGAGAGCAGAACTGGATTTAGGACCCATTAATGGTGGCAGCATCTTAATAAATAGGGAGAGAGACAGCAATCTTGTGACCCTAAAATCCCGAAAGGGATTGTCCCCAACTATGAGGATGGTGATGACATCACCAAATGGTTCACAGCCTTTGAGAGGGCTTTTGGAATGAGGAAAGTGAAAAGAAAATCTCACCGGGCAGCTCTCCTTTGGGAATTGTTCACTGGTAAGTGTAGGGATAGACTCGTCACACTCACTGGAGAAGATGCTTTGTCCTATGATCTCATAAAGGCTACCCTGACTGAGGGTGTTGGCCTCACTACTGAGGAGTATAGAATTAGGCTCAGGGGCTCACTAAACCTAGAGCCAGTCCTGGGTTGACTTCATAGACTACTCAGTGAAAACACTAGATGGTTGGTTAACTGGAAGTGAAGAGCATGACTATGATGGGCTCTATAATTTGTTAATGAAATAACACATCGTAAGTAACTGGTTTTATGAAAAGTTGCATCAATATCTAGAAGACCTAGGTCCAATTTCTCCCCAAGAATTGGGAAAGAAGGCAGACCACTGGGTCATGAATAGGGTGACCAAGACTTCCACTGGGGTGGTCACCAAAAGAAAGTAGTTACTAAGCCTCCTCAGGGGACGAGTGGTGAGACACCTAAGGATAAAAGGAAAGAGGTTTCTAAAGGCCCCCAAAAGCATACTCAGGAGGGTGGGCCCGAACTTCTTCACCATCCACTCATGAGTACAAGGGTAAAAAATGTGATCCTAAAAAAAATCCCCCTAGTACTGCACCAGCTATCACTGAAATAGCCAGTCTCAAGGTGGGATCTACAATGTGTCTAGAGTAAATCATGGTTCAGACTGAAGCTATTGTAGTCTCTGAGGGTGGGGTAGATGTTGCCACTTTTGCTGTCACCTGCCAAGGAAGTGGTAAGGCAGGTGGCTACCCAAAGGACTCTCTAATTTCACTACCAGTGGTTGGGGTTCCCTTTGAAAGGGTTGGTACGGACACAGTAGGTCCACTTGAGCCACCCACAGCCTCAGGAAACCAATATATACTGCGAGTAGTGGATCATGCTACCAGGTATCCTGAAGCAATTCCACCTAGGTCTTCTACAGCCCCTGCAGTAGCAAAGGCCCTCACTGGTATCTTTACGAGGGTAGAGTTTCCTAAGTATGTAGTTTCTGACAGAGGTGCCAACTTCATGTCAGCTTACCTAATACACATATGGTATGAATGTGGGGTGACCTACAAGTTCACAACACCTTATCACCCACAGACCAATGGACTTGTTGAAAGGTATGATCATGGGACTCCCTGAAAAGCTCAAAAGGAGATGGGATGTCCTGTTGCCATCCCAGCTTTTCACCTACAGAGAGGAGCCTCAAAAAGGAGTAAGGTTTTCCCCCTCTGAGCTTCTGTTGGGCCATCCTGTTAGAGGACCACTTGCTCTTGTAAAGGAAGGTTGGAGAGACCTCTCCACAAACCTAAGCAAGATGTAGTGGCTTATGTACTAGGCCTATGTTCCAGAATGGAAGAGTACATGGAGAAAGCATCCAAAAATATCGAGGCCAGCCAACAGCTCCAGAAGCAGGGGTATGACCAAAAGATGCACTGGTGGAGTTGAAACCAGGGCCGAAGGTGTGGGTTCTGGAGCCTGTAGCTCCAAGGGGACTTCAGGACGGATGGAGTGGCCCTTACCCTACCCTTCAAAAGAAAAGTGAGGTCCCCTACTTGGTAGACCTGGCCACTAGTAGGTCCCCAAAAAGGGTAATCCATATGAACCGCCTAAAACGTTTCTGTGACAGGGGAGATGTAACTATGCTGATGGTTACTGAAGACAATCAGGAAGCAGAGAGTTAACCCCTCCCTGACCTCCCCTCTTGCAGTCCTAAAGATGGGTCAGTTGATGGAGTTGTCTACAGCAGACTGACTGCAGGGAAATCCTGCAGCAGTATGCAGAGCTCTTCTCCTTAATCCCGCGACAGACACACTGGTCTACCCATGATGTGGACACTGGAAAAAGCTTGCCTGTCAAAGCCAAGATCTATCGGCAGCCTGCCCAAGATAAGGATTGCATCAAAGTTGAAGTCAATAAGAGGCTGAATTTAGAGGTTATTGAATGCCTCTGACAGCCCTGGACTAGCCCAGTGGGCTTAGTCCCAAGCCTCATCCCCAGAGTGGAAAAAAGAAAGTTTCTCAAATTCGCATGGCACCAGGAGCAAAAGAAAAGACAGCATTGTCCACACCAGATGGACATTATCAGTTCACTGTTATGCCGTTTGGTTTAAAGAATTCCCCTGCCACCTTCCAAAGGTTGGTGAATCAAGTCCTTGCAGGATTGGAGTCCTTTAGTGCAGCATATCTAGATGATATGTCTGTCTTTGGCTCCACCTGGCAGTATCACCTGGGCCTCCTTGGGAAGGCACTGCAGGCCTTGCAACCTGCAGGCCTCACTATTAAGGCATCCAAATCCCAGATAGAGCAGGGTACAGTTGTATACTTGAGACATCCTGTAGGGGGAGGCCAAGTCCAACTGTTACAGCCCACAATCCAGACAATTTTTGACAGGGAACCTCCTACCACCCAGACTGAAGTCAGTGCATTCCTTGGCTTGACTGGATATTACCGAAGGTTTGTGAAGGGATATGGGTCCATTGTGACCCCTCTCAGGCAACTCACCTCCAAGAAGATGCCCAGAAAAGCAAACTGGATAGTTAGTTGTCAAAAGATCCCTGACACCCTGAAGGAGGCACTGTGTTTGGCACCAGTTCTCAAAGATCCCGACTACTCTAAGAAGTTCATTGTCGATGCCTCTGAACATGGGATAGGAGCAGTCCAAACCAACGATGATGGCCAAGACCAGTGTGTTGTTTTTATTAGCAGGATGTTGCTCCCCAGAGAAAAGCATTGGAGTGCCATTGAGAGGGAGGTCTTTGCTGTGGTTTGGTCCCTGAAGAAGGTGAGACCATACTTGTTTGGTACTCTCTTCATTGTTCAAACTGATCACAGACCTCTCAGATGCCTTATGCAGATGAAAGGTGAAAACCCTAAACTTCTGAAGTGGTCCATCTCCCAACAGGGAATGGAGTTAATAGTGGAACACAGACCTGGGCTTGCCCATGCCGATGGACTTTCCAGGTTCTTCAACTCAGACAATGAAGACTTTCTTGGGAAAGGTCAGTCTCATCCTCTTTCATTTGGGAGGGGGTTGTGTAGGAAAGTGCCCCTTTTGGCACGGTTACCCCTCACCTTTTGCCTGATATCTGACACTAACTTGACTGAGTGTGTGCTGGGATTCTGCTTACCAGGCTCCAGCACGTGTGTTTTGCTTCCACAATTGGCACACCCCTAGCACACAGCTAAGTCCCTTGTATAAGGTACCAAGTAGTACCAAGGGCCCTGTGACCAGGGAGGGTCCCAAAGGACTGCAGCAGGTATTGTGCCATCCTAAGGGATCCCTCACCTAGCACATGCGCACTGCCATTGCAGATTGTGTGTGCTGGTGAGGAGAAAAAGGGAAAGTCAACATGGCATCCCTCCCTGGGATAGAGACTATCTAGCTGCAGATTTCTTACATTCGATTTTCCCAGGCGTCAGACTGGATCCCCAAACTTTTGCTGAGCAATACCTCTTGTGTGCGCCGTTGGGTGGCTCCATTCAGCTCCGTGTAGTGTCACTGGGCCCGATGTGACGTCGCAGTCACCTATATTGGTGCTACCCAGGTGCACTGACTTCAGATACTTTTATCATAAGTTTCCCCACCAGAAGCGCAGAGCCATGACAAGAACTGGTGCAATGTGGGTCAAAAGAAGGGCCCTGAATAAGGGATCACCCTAACCCTAGTAGCAAGTCCGCAGAGGCATGAATGGGTATAAGGAATCTGCAGCTAGATAGAGTCTCTACCAGATAATGGGTTACCAAAGGTAAGTAACTTACCGGCAGTAGGGGGAGAAAGCATGCCAGTATCTGGAAAAGTATCCAGTCCACTGGCCTCACCCAAGTCTGCCCCCCAGTCCACAGGGTATTGGAGCTGGTTTTCTAAGGGGTCCAGTGACCCCTCCTATTCTCACCATAATCTAGCCCATAAGAAAGAGTCTGGCTCAGGATCCGACATAGGAGGAAAGGCTCCTTCTGGCGTTGAAGTTGTACTACACCAATCCGACTCCATGTCGGAGTCAACAATGGGAATGAGAATGGATCTGCCAAGAGCATTGGCACTGAGAATGGCATTGGGGAGGGTCGAGTGGTACAACCAATGCCAGTCTGAATCCAGGACTGAATTCATAAGTGCCCCTCAGTTGAGGCCAAAGCTGCCACTATGGAACCCGAAGAGGTCCCTTTTGAACCCACGGGGCCCAAAGTTGCTCCAGCGGAGTCAGGCTGCCTAAAAATGATGAACATTGCTTATAAAATACTCTTAGTTGGGCAGGGGTTGCTCCGGTACCAGGAAACTCTGGGAGGCATGAGTCTGCCCAGGTGCAGGTTCCTTGGAACAAGGCCTAGAGCTCCAACGCTCCCTCGTCTCGTTGGGCAATGAAGAAGGAGAAACCAAAAAACACTTCGACTTCTTGCTCTTCTTCTTGTATCTCGACTAAACCTATTGTCCTATGGACGTGGAGTGGGATGACGATAATGGAATACTTGGCGAGCACTCTCAAGACCTTCCTCTTGACCAGGACCATGACTTGCGTGGAGGTGAGCATCGGACCGCCGTCAGCTTCAGGGACCACTTCCCTCAAAGCCTTCGGATGCATCACCTGACACTCTGAGCACGACCTTCGGTTGTGGCCACGCTCCAGGTACCAAAGACACACGAGGTGCGGATCTGCCACAGACATTACCGGATGACACGACCTGCAGAGCTTAAACCTGGCCTTCCTCAATGACATCCTCAATGCACCAGGAATAGAAAACTTGAAAAAATCTTCAACAAAAGTAAAAAAAAAAAAAAAAGGCCAGTCAAAAAGTGACTAAGGGGTAGCTCTCTTCGGATCGGCTTTAAGTGCAGCGGAAAGAAAAGAACGTCAGCATCCCGGGGTGGTGCCTATATAGGACCCGTAATGTCATATGCGCTGTGAACGATGTAGATGATGGACGGGGAGCCAATCAATGCCACCTAATGGCGTGCAGGGGTACTGCTCAGAAAATTCTCTGGATTAAGCTGACGCCTGGGAGAAATGCAAAAGGTAAGGAATCTGAAACTAGAAGTCTCTATCACATGTAGCCAACAAAGTTAGGATGGATGGCACAGACACGCTTTACAGTGTGTGTCAGTGAAAAACCTGCATGGCTGCCTAAACCCTTGCTCAAGCGAGGGTAGAAAGTGACAGCCAGCCAGTCTTTACTAATTTTTTTATTACTATTATAAGGTTAGAATAGTAATTAGAAAAGCACCATCTTTATGCTGCAGAGAACTGGTTGGGTGGAGCACCAAAGCCCTAAAAATAAACAACCCCTCCTCTGCTCCAGAGGAGAAGGCTGGAATGGGACCTTTCGCAATGTGTTACTTGAGCTACATCACCATTAAAGAGAAAGTACAGTTATGTTCATTAGGTACTGTCAATATCTCTGGTCTTTTCACAACACTGAACTTTCACCCATTCATTTGAGGCTCTCTTATGAAAAATTGTGTCCAGTACTAGGAAAATACACAAGCCATTGTGCCAACTTGTGCAACAGCAATTGTCTGGACAGAACACGTTTTCAGGAATCACAGCAGTCCACTGCTTGAAGGAAACATTTGTGTACTATGTGTGTAGCATCGATCACAAGTAATGAAATGTTTTTGAACATGAGATGCTTGGTGTGTGCTGATATGAAGAGCAAGGGCATACACAAGATGCAATGTTGCTCACAAATTTTGAATCAGCAGTAGAGTGCCTGGACGAGTCAATCTCTGGGTCAAGGTAGAAGAGAATCCCCCTTTTGATGAAGGGAAGCCACAAGAATAGGCACATGTTTTGAAAAAGATCACTTCAGGCATAAAGGAAGGATTTTGCTTTAGTACAGTTTGTTTCCAATTATTAATCTCAAGTAGCATTTGAGTTTCCACAATTCAAATATGGTAAGCATGCAGGTAAGCCTATGATGCAGAGACAATACCTTTTATAGAAATGCTAAAATAAAGGATATAGCACAGACATCCTGAATTGGCCTTCCTCGACCAGTTACTTTGCCACTTTTATATCCAAGATTGGACAAAACTCCTGTTTTTGGCCGTTGTTCATGAGATAACAGCATAAGTAAATGTCTTAATTATTTTGCTATTCTGATCAGACTTATCATTTAGTTTAGGAGTATTTCCATTTCCTGAATCATCCTCTTAAGGAAGTTAGGTGGAATTTGTAATGGGGAAGCTGAAATAAAAATCTCATCTTTTGATTCTGCTGAACATCTCTCACCCATATAACTTTTGTTATCTGCCAAGAAGGGGGATGGCAAGAAACGTTCCCTCCCATAGGGTCTCTGAGCAATGGTTGTAGAATAAAGAAGTAACAATTGTTAACCACTGCTAAAAGCTGTTGGTTGGGAGAGTTCCACATGAATCCACCTCTTGATGGGATTTTGCCTCAAATAAAACATCTTCGGATGATGAGACTCACAATATTATTGCTTTTGTTGTGCTCTGCCAAACCATTTCAACTGGAGCATTCAGCTTCCATTTTCATCTTCTGTATTTCAACGTCCGTAAAAGATCCAAAGAAAGCTATGCCGGTAAATGATAAATCAAGAAATGGGTGATGTTCAGGAACAGATGTGAGGCCTGTTGAAAGATGTTATACCTAAGGTATCTAGGTCAGAAGAAATTCCTCCATCTCACTTCTCATATTGTCAGAAGTGAGCATGCCTTCCTTGACTGTCTCCTGGAAATCCTCTCTTCGCCCTCAGAAGACGTTCAGTGTCCGATAAGTCGCACTAAGCAAGTTATTGCTTGAGAACTCCTGGAATGATGAACTATATCAAGCAGACCACCTTGTTCAGGGAATACAGCTTTTTTTGGGGGGGTGGAGTAATTGGTGGAGAGGGTTGTGCAGACGACAGCGGGGTGTGAGAAGGAGTGGTATGTTGTCCTTCAAGAATTGTGGACCTAATTCTAGCACTCTAAAAGTCTGCCTTTTTCCTAACTGGGATCAGCAAGACGAGTGTGAGGCAAATATCTAAAATTAGCACCATCAGGCAGAAGAGTCGTTCAAACTACAAAGAGATCATTGAGCACAGCATAATAGACAGTGTATATAACACTTACATAGTAATGTGCACATGTGCACACCTGGTAAAGTTCTAAATGGTTTACTCTTTGTCTCTCTGACACCGGTCTCAATATACCTGACACTAGTTTGTATCAATCTGGTTTGTACAAACTAGAAGTTTGGATCAAGTACGGAAGTCTGTGGACACAGAAATGTAACTGCTACACAGGAAAACAGGGACCTTTCCCAGCAAATAAACATAACTCATTACAGTGGCGTACCAACGGAAAGTGCCCTAAGAAACACCAGTGTCCTATTCATAAGAATTATGACCCAATAAAGAACTACAGCTCCACCACAAACGAGATGCAATTATTAGGTCACCAGGACAGCACGCTCTGGACTATCTTGCAGCTAGAGCAGCTCCCACATGACTGAGCACTAATAATGCAGAGCAAGAGGGGACATGCTTCATTCAACGTTTATGTTTTGATGCTGAGCAGCTCCCTCATGAACAGATGCGGTTTAAATAGGTAGTCATACAAGATCGCTGCCCAGATCTGATACAATTTCTCTCAAGAAGTACCCACAAATGGTCCTCTAACGAAAAGTTGCTTCCTGGAGGTGTCTCAAATATTTTATTAAGTAAACAATAATGGTACCTCTGCTTGACATACCTTTGCATCCTCTGCTTTACTAAGCACAGGCAAATGCTGTGCAGGGACATCAGATGCACCAAGAACTGTAAGAGCATCAATGTGGTTGAGCATAGTGTAGAGGTCACAAAGTAGCCGAGGTACAAGTGGTTGGTGTGGAGTAATACCACTGCTACATCACAAGTGGCCAGTGAAATTCTGACACTTCCATGGGCATGTTCTTTGTTAAAATGATCTTCAGTGCAAATGTATTTTCTTTTTAATAGTTCTTTCAGCATGCCACACATGCAGAGATATAAACTATCAATCAATCAATCAAGGATTTATAGAGCGCACTAATCACCCGTTAGGGTCTCAAGGCACCCGGGGGGAGCTACTGGTCGTAGAGCCATGTCTTGAGGTGTTTCCTGAATGTCAAGAGGTCTTGGGTCTGGCGAAGGTGGAACGGTAGGGAGTTCCAGGTCTTGGCGGCTAGGTGAGAGAAGGATCTTCCTCCGGCGGATGGAGGTGAGGGCGAGGCTGGCGGAGCGAAGATTACAGGTGGGGGTGTGGAAGGTGAGTCTGTCGTTGAGGTAGGCTGGGCCTCTGTTGTGGAGGGCCTTGTGTGCGTGGATGAGGAGTTTGAAGGTGATTCTCTTTGATACTGGTAGCCAGTGAAGGTCTCCGAGGTGGGGGGAAATGTGGTCACGGCGTGGGATGTCCAGAATGAGGCGGGCAGATGCGTTCTGGATTCTTTGCAATTTTGTTAGGAGTTTGATTGTTATTCCTGCATATAGGTCGTTTCCGTAGTCCAATCGGCTGCTGACCAGGGCGTGGGTGAGAGTTTTCCTGGTTTCGACAGGAATCCACTTGAAGATTTTGCGGAGCATGCAGAGAGTGTTGTAGCAGGAAGAGGAGTTGGCATTGACCTGCTGAGTCATGCTGTTTGTGGAGTCCAAGATGATGCCTAGGTTGCGTGCGTGGGTGGTGGGTGAGGGCGTGGTTCCTAGGGAGGTGGACCACCAGGAGTCATTCCAAGTTGAGGGGTTGGTGCCAAAGATGAGGATTTCTGTCTTGTCTGTATTTAACTTGAGGTGGCTTGATTCCATAGAGCTGGCGATGGCGTGAAGTCCGTTGTGGAGGTTGTTCTTTGCAGTTGTAGGGTCTTTCGTGAGGGAGAGGATGAGCTGAGTGTCGTCTGCGTAGGAAACTATGTTGATGTGGTGGGTTCGTGCGATGTTGGCAAGGGGGGCCATGTAAACGCTGAAGAGCGTGGAGCTGAGCGAAGATCCTTGGGGAACGCCACAGATGATTCTAGAAGCTTCTGACAGGAACGGTGGGAGGCGGACTCTTTGGGTTCTGCCTGAGAGAAATGACGAGATCCAGTCGAGTGCCTTGTCGCGGATTCCAGCATTGTGGAGGCGTGTGCGGAGAGTGTGATGACATACCGTGTCGAAAGCTGCAGAGAGGTCCAGGAGGATGAGTGCTGCTGTTTCTCCTTCGTCGAGCATGGTCCTAATGTCGTCTGTGGCAGAAATGAGTGCAGTCTCAGTGCTGTGGTTTCTGCGGAATCCGGATTGGGAGGTGTCGAGTACCTTGCTGTCTTCCAGGAACCGGGAGAGTTGGCTGTTTACAATTTTTCCAATGACCTTGGCTGGGAAGGGGAGGAGGGAGATCGGCTGGTAGTTCTTGGGGTCGTCTGGGTCTGCCTTTGGTTTCTTTAGCAGGGCGTTGATTTCTGCGTGCTTCCATCTTTCTGGGAAGGTGGCTGACTCGAAGGAGCTGTTGATGGTTTTGCACAGGTGGGGGGCGATGATGTTGTTTGCCTTATTGAAGATATTGTGTGGGCAGGGGTCCGATGGTGATCCGGAGTGGATGGAGGCCATGGTGGTTGCGGTGTCCTCTATGTTGACGAGGGTCCAGGGGTGGATGAGGTGGGTGTACATTTTCTTTTAGAGAATTCAATAACAAAGGAAATATGTTCGTTACAACATTTTAAAACGTCTTCACTGTGATTAAGGACACTTTGTTGGCATCACACTGACATCAGGGAAGCGGGTTCTTTCTGGACGAATTTAACTACTCAAATCAGTAGCCTCAGAAGTTAAATGTAACTATGAAAAAAAAATCGGTCTCTGTTTATCTAAAACGGTGTATATTGCAAGCAGACCAAGAGAAAATATAGTAAACAAATTACTGGACATGATCTAGAGGACCAAAGGCAGTGAGATAATACTTGGAAATGGCCCACTTTGTGGCACCTCAATACTCACCATCATGCTGCTACTCTGTTCTTGTCTGGCTTCCTGTATTAAAGTGCTGAGACGGCCCAGGTATTCCTGATTTTCAGCTATCATACGTGTGCATGGCTCTCTGAAAGACAAGGAGATTGAGGCTGCTTAAGTAAAATAATTTCTCAACAATAATCCCTGAAATAACTTCTTGAAAAGACTCCCTAAGTAAGCATTTCCAATGGCACATGTGGATACAAAAGGTGTCTAAAATTACAGAAAGTAAAAAGGTACTAGGGAACGTGTTTTCTCATGTCCAAATTCCCAATCTATGCTTCAGTAACTGGAATCTTTGCTTCAATTTCATATTATCAATAGCCACAGGAGTACGACAGGTCGAAAAGGACACTGCAGCAGATTCATTATGAGGGATGACAAACCCATTTTTTGAACAATGAAATGTATTTACTGACCGCCAACATAGCATAGACCCCTACACGAAGTTAAGTGTGGAGCAAAGGTGGAAAGAGGGAAAGAAAGGGCTGGAACTCTACAACCTACATAGAAATACCTAATTTGCAATTGATAGGGCCCAAAAAAGGATATCTGAGGAAAGGATCCCTTATGTATCCATTACCTGGTAAAGGACTCATATGAGCATCCAATGGTGACAGATGAACTAAGACCTTGCAAGCACTAGAAACAACAGACAGCAACTGAGAGGGGTGGAACAACGACAAGACAGAAAAAGCAACATAAATTTGAAGTGAACATAGAATACAGAACAGTTGTGGCCTGAAATGTAGCAGAAGCCAATGGTGGTGATGGGAGAAATAGGATGAAAATATCATAAAGAATGGGGGATTAAAGAGATAAGTTGAAATAGCATAGGTGGTATAAAAGAGAGAGAGAAATGATCACAATAAAAATGGGGTATATGTGACGGAAAGTCAAGTAAGGTATATGTAAAGAGTGTAGGAGGCTGGCCTGGCTTGTAGTGGGTACCAAGGGGTACTTACACTCTGTACCAGGTCCAGTTATCCCTTAGTGTAGAAGAGGTGTTTCTAGCAGCTTAGGCTGATAGAAGGTAGCTATAGCAGAGCATCTTAGGCTGAACTAGGAGACATGCAAAGCTCCTACTGTACCACAGGTGTCATATTCACAATATCATAAGAAAACACAATACACAGATATACTAAAAATAAAGGTACTTTATTTTTATGACAATATGCCAAAAGTATCTCAGTGAGTACCCTCAGTATGTGGATGCCGAATATACACAAGATATATGTACACAATACCAAAAATATGCAGTAATAGCAAAAGGAAGTAATGCAAGCAGTGTAAAGTTACAATAGATTGCAATAGGAGCACATAGGTATAGGGGCAACACAAACCATATACTCCTAAAGTGGAATGCGAACCACGAATGGACCCCAAACCTATGTGAGCTTGTAGAGGGTCGCTGGGACTGTAAGAAAACAGTGAGGGTTAGAAAAATAGCCCACCTCAAGACCCTGTAAGGTAGGTGTAAAGTGCACCTACAACCCCCAGAGAGCACAGAAGTCGTGATAGGGGGATTCTGCAAGGAAGACCAACACCAGCAATGCAACAACAGTGGATTTCCGGACCTGAGTACCTGTAAGACAAGGGGACCAAGTCCAAGAGTCGCGACAGTGTCGAGAGTGGGCAGATGCCCAGGAAATGCCAGCTGAGGGTGCAAAGAAGCTGCCACCGGATGGAAGAAGCTTTGTGTTCTGCAAGAACGAAGAGGACTAGGAACTTACCCTTTGGAGGATGGATGTCCCACGTCGTGAAGAAGCTTGCAGAGGTGTTCCCACGCAGAAAGACCGCAAACAAGCCTTGCTAGCTGCAAGGGTCGCGGTTAGGGTTTTTGGATGCTGCTGTGGCCCAGGAGGGACCAGGATGTCGCCACTTGGATGAGGAGACAGAGGGGGCGCCCAGCAAGTCGGGGAGCCCTCACAGAAGCAGGCAGCACCCGCAGAAGTACCGGATCAGGCACTTAGAAGAGAAGTGAACCGGAGTCCACCCGAAGTCAGAAAAGGGAGTCCCACGACGCCGGAGGACAACTCAGAAGGTTGTGCACTGCAGTTTAGAGTGTCGGGGACCCAGGCTTGGCTGTGCACGAAGGAAATCCTGGAAGAGTGCACAGGAGCCGGAGCAGCTACAAATCACGCAGTACCCAGCAATGCAGTCTAGCGTAGGGAGGCAAGGACTTACCTCCACCAAACTTGGTCTGAAGAGTCACTGGACTGTGGGAGTCACTGGGACAGAGTTGCTGAGTTCCAGGGACCACGCTCGTCGTGCTGAGAGGGGACCCAGAGGACCGGTGATGCAGTCTTTTGTTGCCTGCGGTTGCAGGGGGAAGATTCCGTCGACCCACAGGAGATTTCTTCAGAGCTTCTGGTGCAGAAAGGAGGCTGGCTACCCCCAGAGCATGCACCACCAGGAAACACTCGAGAAAGCCGGCAGGATGAAGCGATACAAGGTTGCAGTAGTCGTCTTTGCTACTTTGTTGCGGTTTTGCAGGCGTCCTGAGCAGTCAGCGGTCGATCCTTTGGCAGAAGGTGAAGAGGAAGATGCAGAGGAACTTTGGTGAGCTCTTGCATTCGGTATCTGAAGAATTCCCCAAAGCAGAGGCCCTAAATAGCCAGAAAAGGAGGTTTGGCTACCTAGGAAGGAGGATAGGCTAGTAAGAAAGGTAAGAGCCTATCAGAAGGAGTCTCTGATGTCACCTGCTGGCCCTGGCCACTCAGAGCATTCCAGTGTGCCAGCACACCTCTGAATCCAAGATGGAGGAGGTCTGGGGCACGCTGGAGGAGCTCTGGGCACCTCCCCTGGGAGGTGTAGATCAGGGGAGTGGTCACTCCCCTTTCCTTTGTCCAGTTTCGCGCCAGAGCAGGGCTGGGGGATCCCTGAACCGGTGTAGACTGGCTTATGCAGAGATGGCCACTTTCTGTGCCCATCAAAGCATTTCCAGAGGCTGGGGGAGGCTACTCCTCCCCAGCCCTGACACCTTTTTCCAAAGGGAGAGGGTTTAACACCCTCTCTCTGAGGAAGTCCTTTGTTCTGCCTTCCTGGGCCAGGCCTGGCTGGACCCCAGGAGGGCAGAAACCTGTCTGAGGGGTTGGCAGCAGCAGCAGCTGCAGTGAAACCCCCGGGAAGGGTAGTTTGGCAGTACCCGGGTCTGTGCTAGAGACTCAGGGGATCATGGAATTGTCTCCCCAATGCCAGAATGGCATTGGGGTGACAATTCCATGATCTTAGACATGTTACATGGCCATGTTCGGAGTTACCATTGTGACGCTATACATAGGTAGTGACCTATGTATAGTGCACGCGTGAAATGGTGTCCCCGCACTCACAAAGTCGGGGGAATTTGCCCTGAACGATGTGGGGGCACCCTGGCTAGTGCCAGGGTGCCCACACACTAAGTAACTTTGCACCCAACCTTCACCAGGTGAAGGTTAGACATATAGGTGACTTATAAGTTACTTAAGTGCAGTGGTAAATGGCTGTGAAATAACGTGGACGTTATTTCACTCAGGCTGCAGTGGCAGGCCTGTGGAAGAATTGTCAGAGCTCCCTATGGGTGGCAAAAGAAATGCTGCAGCCCATAGGGATCTCCTGGAACCCCAATACCCTGGGTACCTCAGTACCATATACTAGGGAATTATAAGGGTGTTCCAGTATGCCAATGTGAATTGGTGAAATTGGTCACTAGCCTGTTAGTGACAATTTGGAAAGCAGATAGAGCATAACCACTGAGGTTCTGGTTAGCAGAGCCTCAGTGAGACAGTTAGTCATCACACAGGGAACACATACAGGGCACACTTATGAGCACTGGGGCCCTGGCTGGCAGGGTCCCAGTGACACATACACTAAAACAACATACAGGGAGTGCAGAATTATTAGGCAAGTTGTATTTTTGAGGATTAATTTTATTATTGAACAACAACCATGTTCTCAATGAACCCAAAAAACTCATAAATATCAAAGCTGAATATTTTTGGAAGTAGTTTTTAGTTTGTTTTTAGTTTTAGCTATGTTAGGGGGATATCTGTGTGTGCAGGTGACTATTACTGTGCATAATTATTAGGCAACTTAACAAAAAACAAATATATACCCATTTCAATTATTTATTATTACCAGTGAAACCAATATAACATCTCAACATTCACAAATATACATTTCTGACATTCAAAAACAAAACAAAAACAAATCAGTGACCAATATAGCCACCTTTCTTTGCAAGGACACTCAAAAGCCTGCCATCCATGGATTCTGTCAGTGTTTTGATCTGTTCACCATCAACATTGCGTGCAGCAGCAACCACAGCCTCCCAGACACTGTTCAGAGAGGTGTACTGTTTTCCCTCCTTGTAAATCTCACATTTGATGATGGACCACAGGTTCTCAATGGGGTTCAGATCAGGTGAACAAGGAGGCCATGTCATTAGATTTCCTTCTTTAAAACCCTTTCTTGCCAGCCACGCTGTGGAGTACTTGGACGCGTGTGATGGAGCATTGTCCTGCATGAAAATCATGTTTTTCTTGAAGGATGCAGACTTCTTCCTGTACCACTGCTTGAAGAAGGTGTCTTCCAGGAACTGGCAGTAGGACTGGGAGTTGAGCTTGACTCCATCCTCAACCCGAAAAGGCCCCACAAGCTCATCTTTGATGATACCAGCCCAAACCAGTACTCCACCTCCACCTTGCTGGCGTCTGAGTCGGACTGGAGCTCTCTGCCCTTTACCAATCCAGCCACGGGCCCATCCATCTGGCCCATCAAGACTCACTCTCATTTCATCAGTCCATAAAACCTTTGAAAAATCAGTCTTGAGATATTTCTTGGCCCAGTCTTGACGTTTCAGCTTGTGTGTCTTGTTCAGTGGTGGTCGTCTTTCAGCCTTTCTTACCTTGGCCATGTCTCTGAGTATTGCACACCTTGTGCTTTTGGGCACTCCAGTGATGTTGCAGCTCTGAAATATGGCCAAACTGGTGGCAAGTGGCATCGTGGCAGCTGCACGCTTGACTTTTCTCAGTTCATGGGCAGTTATTTTGCGCCTTGGTTTTTCCACATGCTTCTTGCGACCCTGTTGACTATTTTGAATGAAACGCTTGATTGTTCGATGATCACGCTTCAGAAGCTTTGCAATTTTAAGAGTGCTGCATCCCTCTGCAAGATATCTCTCTATTTTTGACTTTTCTGAGCCTGTCAAGTCCTTCTTTTGACCCATTTTGCCAAAGGAAAGGAAGTTGCCTAATAATTATGCACACCTGATATAGGGTGTTGATGTCATTAGACCACACCCCTTCTCATTACAGAGATGCACATCACCTAATATACTTAATTGGTAGTAGGCTTTCGAGCCTATACAGCTTGGAGTAAGACAACATGCATGAAGAGGATGATGTGGTCAAAATACTCATTTGCCTAATAATTCTGCACTCCCTGTATATACAGTGAAATATGGGGGTAACATGCCAGGCAAGATGGTACTTTCCTACAAAGAGAACCTGTCATCCAAAAAGAAGAGTCTGTGAAAACACTCTCCATTAAACATTTATTCTCCCTCAAACATTCACACTCTCCCTTCATACACACACTCACACCTTACATACACCCTTACCCTCCTACACACATTCTCCACACTCATGCGCTTTCACAATGAGGTACAAAGTCAATACCCCCTTACAGAAATCTTAATGTAGAAATGAAAAAAAATGCTGAATTCAAAAAAATACCCAAAACTCTCAGAGTGGACATCTATTAAGCCATCAAGTTGGATAAACCATTAATCAAATCAAACTCTTTATATCCAGCAGATCAAAATTATGATAACACATAAAGAAGGTGGGTAAAGTGGCAATCCTAACCCGTTAAAAGCAATTAGCAAGTTGAATTGTGGAACTAATGAAATGTAAAATAAGCAAATCTGAGAAAGCAGCATTTACTAAATACGTGGACTTACCAGCCCATCTGTTGTGTTGAAGGTCAGGCTGTGAGGAACAACTTCCTATGGCTCTGCAGCCACCTTGTCATACTATATGAGAAGATGGGCGTCAAGGCACAGAGATTGCAGACAATATATTCAAAGCCTGTACTCTGTCCAAAATGGCAGCAGGCAGATGTCACTACAGTAGGTTAATTTAATACTCAGAAGTAAGCCTCCCTCCTCAAGATTCCGAGTCACTGTAGAATCAATAACAAATTTCTGAATATCAACGTTTGTAAAAGGACAAGCCTATCATTACAGTGTTTACCAGATCCCAAGGCATCGGAAACACAAAAAAATTTGGAGGATGGTAGGTGCAATACAACAAATCCACCCTTATGCAGCACACTATTTTATAGGGAGTTTACCAAGCTTGTACATCTATAGTAGATGCTCATCGAGGACAGATGAGTATCCATGTTTACCAAGTTAGTCGAGTAGTATAATTGCACCACAGTTCAAAGGCAGACAGCAGTCACAATGAATGCAAAAGATAGGAACTCTTTCATAGGGAGTACTAGGTGAGCAGGAACTCATTACACTGATTAGGCTTCCAGTTTTTCAGCTCTTAATTAATCTATTGCAGGTTTTTCAGTCTCCAAAGATGCCAAGAGGGGTCTCTGGCAGGGCTAATTAATGAGTTGCATTCTGCCTGCGAGTAGCTGTTCAAACTCAAAGTGGAGTACGACTGGACTCTGTAATGCCTCTCCTCTACATTTAGTAATGTGTGTTAATTCATTCAAAACTGCAAATGCATTTATAAACTACTGTATGCCAATCACTTATTTTTTTAATAAGGGCAACTTTATATAATGCCTTACCAGGAAAAACACCATACATGAGAAAAGGGAGATAGCCACATTGATACCTCAGCATTCATGAAGACAAACTTAGAAAAAGGTACAGTCATGAACATTCTCTCTCACAACATCTAATTCATAAGCTACAGGTAGAACAACAGGCAGCAGCCAGACTAATGTTACAACTCCCCAAAAGAAGAGTTCTGTGTCAGCAGCCCTAAAAATCACCTCCATCAAAGTCCACATACACAAAATTAGAAGATGGTACAGATTTCTCTACTAGGACCATCAACACCCGCCACCCTACAATCCCATTTATATAAAGCGCAGAAGAAACTGGGGACAGACCTTAGAAGACTGCAGACGCTGGATGAATGTACTGTTATAAGCGACCTCTAGCCTTTGGTGTTTGAATTGGGCATGTGGGACAAGTACGCATGGCAGACTTTTGACAGAGATGTGGAAAAGGAGTCCACACACACTCAAGCCAAAGGAGTCCAACCCCTAAAGTGCCGTAAGCTTTTTCATGGGACCCATATGCCAAACCCTCAACCACCATAAGCCCATGTTAGGAAGAGAGGTACTTTCCATTTTGGAGCAATCCATAGTCTGGTAACCATTACTATCAGGGAAATCAGCTTGCTAGCAACAGATGAGAGGAGACAAGTTCTTCTCATCCACATTTTCCAACAGTACGACCCAAAGGGTCCATCTGTAGTTCGATATTCTTAATATCTTATGTGGGGCAAGATGTCTTTCTAGAACAGTGTGATCAGACCTTGGTCCTCTTCAACCCTAACAGAACATAAGCATCACTTTAAACAGCTTGAACGGAAATGGTGTCATACCTATGAAGTGGACGACCTGTCCCAATTTAGAGTGCCACAAAACTCTTATCATAAACTGATCAAAGAAACTCAAAACATCTTATTTCACATCTTAAGTCGAAAAAGCCGATCATGACCATAACATTAACTCCAAACTTTCCAAAGTATTCCTTCAACCTAAAGCCCTCTCAAGAGACAACCCTCCATCCCATGCACTCTGTGATTAGACCTCATCTTTTTTAGTGGACAATATACAGTCCATACAACAGGGATTTAGCTACAACCCACTACTAATTCCATAACAAATGTCCTCCGTGACAATTACCACAGTAATTCAAATATGGCAATGACAGCTTTTCAGGAAATCTCCCTATCGCAATCTCACAAACCTATTCTGTTGTGCAAGTGCAGCTTTCCCCAGAAACCACCATGCCTGCCGTCCACACAGCATGCAACCATAGACATTGTCAATCCATTGATAAACCAGATTCTAAATACATCCCCAGCTGAAGCGCAAGCCAACCCAGATTGGAAACTGCCAACAGTAAAACCACTACAGAAGAAACCTTTAGCAGACCTCACCATCCTGTCCAAGTTAAGACCAATCCACCTCCTCGTGGTCCTAACAAAAATACTGGAATAACTTGTCAACCACCAAATCAGAAATTTCCTTAAAAGTCCCAAGTCACTCCATATTAGGCAATCAGGTTTTTGACCCAAACACTTTATCAAGTGAGTCCTAGATGAAGTTTCTGAAACCATTAAAATGGCTCTAGGCCCTGGAAAAACAACGCTGTGTCGATACTGTTGGTTCTCTCTGCAGAATTCACTTCTCTCACCGTTCTTCTCCAACGGATCCAGGATATACGGATCTCCCATAAAGCCTTAGCCTGGAATAAATCATTCTTGACTGGTAACATACAATCAGTGGCCTTATGACAATTGTTGTCTGCATAAAGATCAGTCACTATGGATGTGCCACAGGGCTCATCCTTTACTCCTGCTCTTTTTAACCCCCAATCTCCTTGATCACTTCATATGGAATTGCCACAACATCATATGCTGATGATACTCAGCTGATTCTTTCTCTGGTTAAAAGGTCCTTCGCTTCGGAGCTCAGTTTCCAAAACTCTTTTTGCAATATTCAATGCAAGACAATCACCTCAAATGTAACAACAAGACCGAAATCTTACTTTCGGTAGATCAAATCTCTTCTATCACCCCTCCACTCCCTGACACAGTTAACATAGCAAAAAAACCTTGGGGTAAAATCTGACCCCAATCCTTCCTTTCCCCCTCAAGCCTCAGCAGTTCAAATCTTTGAAAAAAATCTTCCACTAACTTGTCACCAGGAAAGCAGCAGCCTTTGACCTAATAACATTACGACTCAATTACTGCAACAGCCTATACGCAGGCTGCTCACAACATCTAATTCATAAGCTCCAGACAGTACAGCATGCAGCAGCCAGACTAATGTTACAAATTCCCAGAAAAAGAGTTCTGTGTCGCCCTAAAAAAAAACGTATTTAGTTCCCTATCCACAAAAGAATCTTATTAAAAATCCTGCTGCTGGTCTTCAGAGCATTCAAGTACACCGGTCCCAAATATCTTATGGCCCGGTCCCGTCACTATATGACCAAAAGAACATTAAGATCCTCCAAAGCAAATCTTTTGAGCACCCCCAACCTTCAAACTGAAATCCTAAGGGGGGAAAGTTTCACAGTGCTGAAGTCCAAAGCCTGGAACCTATGCTCAAGTTCTATCCACTTCATTAAAATTGAAGTTCTATTCAAAAAAACTTTAATGACATGGCTCTTTCCTGCCCCAATGAACTATGCCACTCCTTTATCTAACCAAGCATTCCCTTCAGGTACAGCTTCCTACTGATCCTCAGCTTAGCATAAGGATGCTCAAATATGAGTGACAGCTTGCTCTATAAGTGCAGATTCATTCATTCATTGTATGATCATCACATGCGGTAGTATGTGCCCACATTACATCAACCTCTCCAACACAGGCTTGACCATCCAAACATAGCTCACAGATTGGATTGTCTTAGATACCATCTCAACATTACGCAGGAAGCACTATCCATCGATTGGGTACACAGGAGGATTTGGCTGCCCTGTGCCACATTTTATTCCATGATTTGTCATAGATAATAATCTGTAAATCCTCAGCCCATTTCCCCGTACGATTGTGTTGTTGAGTGTTACTGTTCACTTCTAACACCCTGTAGAAGCGAGAAATTAATTGAATCATGTCCCCTTTGGAGAAAAAACACTTCTGAGGTTTGTCCACCTGCTGCCTGCAGTACCTTTCCATGTGTCCAATGCACGAGTTGTGTCAACGCATTTGCATCTTTCGCTTCCAAACTATGCAAAACATGGATCACAACTTTTAAAGTCACCATTTTTGCACAACAAACCTAATCTTGGAGAGGAATCATTGGTCTTTTTACAAATATCTTTGCATGTGCATCCCATTAGGAAGTCAAGATTGCCTATTGTTGGTGTCAAAGAGGATGGGAAGGTTGTTGCCCAATATGTTCCAATGGATGTACACCAATAGGTTAGTGTGATTTTAGTTGAAGAGAGCAGGGATCTCGGTTGATTATTGGCCCTACAGGGCAGGCAAAGGAGCTCTTTCAAGGGCACTCTGCTTGCCCCTTTTTCAACTATACAACAAGTTATGTCTTGAATTGGTAATTGCCAACCAAGAGCTGGCATGACATATATGCCTACATCGGGGATGCTCATGCCGCTGATGTAGGGAGATTTGAGCAGAACTATCTTGGCGACACAGGGGATTTTATTGTTCCAGACGAACTTCTAAAGCTTGCTTTGGATACATTTCAAGACCACCAGGGGAACTGTAGGGGAAGGTTCCAGATGCGTACAATATCCTAGGCATTTAATTATGGAGATTCCAGGAGATGTGAACAACTATGCAGTCAGCCACGATTGTGTGGGGGAGTACCGCCTAACTATACATCCCATTTGGAGCCAGGTGACATCTATGCCTTCTCAAATGGAACCTGTTAGACTCTAATTCTACAGCCACTCACGTCATCAAACTTCTGGAAGTGATTTGAAACTCCAAGATCCTTTTGAAGTGTCTGTTTGCAGACTGATATTGTAAGGGATGTAGCTGGGTTGGTTAAAAAGCATGATATATCATTGGCAAATAGTGCTATGTTAATAGTAGCCTCAGAAATGTAAATGTTAGGAAAGCAGGATGTTTCTTACATGGTTGCCCACACTTTCCACCTTGTGTCAGTGTGTTTTGACTGTAGTACTCTGGGATCCTACTACTCAGGATCCCAGTGTCAGCATTCTCTCCCCTGAATTTGGTTGGCAAGTACTTTTTACACCCCATACCTGGAATACTGGTGTACCTGTAAGCCTCTAGTATACGGTACTTAGGTACCCAGGGCACGGGTACTCCAGCGGTCCCCCATGGGCTGCAGCATGTATTATGCCACCCATGGTAGTCCATGCAAAGTGTGTATACAGGTCTGCCATTGCAGCCTCTGTGAAATGATACATACACCTTTCACCCCAGATATAAGGATTACCTTATATGAACCTTACTGCACTTTGACTCTGTAAGTCACCCTTAATGTAGGCCTTTATGCCCAAGGGAAGGGTGCCTGCTTTTAAGCGTAAGGGTACTTGTGCATGAGAAGAGGTACCCCTACAAACCCCAGATCCCATTTTCTGGGCTGTGAAAGTGCGGGGAAGCCATCTTAAGGTATGTAGTGGACAACACAAGATGTCCAACTGCATAA
This sequence comes from Pleurodeles waltl, assembly GCF_031143425.1. Classification (NCBI taxonomy): domain Eukaryota; kingdom Metazoa; phylum Chordata; class Amphibia; order Caudata; family Salamandridae; genus Pleurodeles; species Pleurodeles waltl. Next base: position 1,437,631,770 of record NC_090445.1, read on the forward strand.
TGGCATCAACAAACCTAAGCCCAGAGCCCTGTCAGGTGGCCACTTAATGCTGCCATCTTGAAAATAAAATGAGCAGAGGCCCCTGGGAGCATCTGACTGGTCAATCCCGCGGAGTAGAGTCTCTGACTCCCCCCTCCCAATAGGTAGGTCACTTCAGAAGCTGTCCAGACCCTTTCCTGGATTACTTAAGGGATCCCCTGAGGGTGGCACCCAAGATTTGTCTGCAAGATTCTTCTTAAAGACACTTCTGCAACCTGGACGCCATGTTCTGCTGCTGGACTTCACCGGGAACCAAGAGAAGACTGCAACTGGTAAGAGGGCTCCTACTGCAACTTTGCCCCTGGCTATTGCAAGGACTCTGCAACTTCCATGGTCATACATCTCCCAGAGTCATATGCACTCTGCCTGCACTAAGGACTGCAAGAAGGAATCTCCCTTGGAATGAAGGAGTCTCCTGCATCCGAAGGCACCTCAACTTCGACAACCGGTTTGTAGATCCTTCTATCCCACTGACTCTTTAAGGTTCTGCAACATAGGTGGTGGTTCTGTGGCTATCCAGAGGTCTGACCTGTATTCTTTGCAACTGGGAAGACAGTGGTCCCCGCGATGGATCCCCATGGACAGAACCCCTGTGCACTGCTTCTGTTTGCTGTTGCCAAGGCTTATTGGCTCTTCAGTCCGAAGACCTCCTAGCTCCAGGAAGCCACAGCCTCAAGCATCACACAGCTCCAAGACCGGCATATGCCCTGCAATTCCTGCAGCAAGGACATCCATCTTTTTTGTGCTACTGAGGCCTCCTCACGACTCCCTGTGCCTGCTGCCAGTGGGTCCACCTGGGGTCTCCATTGATTCCTGCTAGCTTTTCTTCTTCCTGAGGGCTGGCCCTGACTTAACTGTAAAGGCAGAGTCTCTTGAACCTTGCTGGTCCCCACTTCTGCAACTCTTCTTGCAACACGTCTTTTGCATTTGCCAAGACTTGCTGGCCACTGACGCCTCTGCAATTTGACGACCCACATGGGACAGCTCATGGACTAATCTTGAGACCCTTCTGCACTGCCTGGACTCCACAGCTGCATCTTCAAGACCTCCATCCTACAGTGACGTATCCACAAGAAGGGTGGGCATTGCCCTCCTGCACCCCCTGGGCAACTCCGGGTGGCTTGGACACTGTCCCCTCTCTCCACAGTTACTACTCGTCCGGAATCCAAGCCGGCATTTCACCGACCTGGTCCACGGGTCACTGTAGCAGCTGGACAGCTAAGGTCCCCACTGACTTCAATTAGAGGTGCCGACACAACTTTACCCCAATGCACATGGGCTCCCTGGTGTAAGTACTCCACTCCTCTAGATATCCATGGGTGGGGGCACTCTCGAACCTTCCTTGTAACAACGGGTTTCTTCTCGGTCCTCTGGGAAGGGTCCTGAAACACAAAACCTCTAACTGCGACTTCCCCATGTTATCCTATGGACACCTGATCCAGGGTAACATCTCTGGGGAAACCTAGTTACTTAGCTCTGGTGTTTTAGTACTTCCCCAGTCCTAAAGATCCTTGGGTGTCAGTCTTGGTTAGTTGTCTAACCAAGATTGAATTTTTAATTGCCCCCCCCCCACCCCTAGGGGCCCATGTTATTTTATGCTTTTACTTACCTGTTTCTAAGTATATTTTTGTGTGTGTATATCTACGGTTAGGAGATATACCAATGTTAGTTTAGTGTGTGTGTTTTAATAAATAATTTTTTTTTTTATTTTTTTTTTTTAACACTGGTGTGGTTCTTTCTTGTGTGAACATCACTGACTGACTTTTGTGGTATTTGCAATTGTGTTACACCCTCTCCAATAAGCCTTAGCTGCTCTCCACAGCAACCCTATGAGAGTTTGGTCATTTGGACTCACTATCACTAAGGGTTGCCTGGACTCAGTATAAGGTGCCTCACCTATAGGTGTACACCATATACTGAGCCAGCCTCCTAAAGAAATGAAGACATTCGTCAAGGTAGGTACCAGGATGTCTATAAATGCCTTATAAAAGGAGGTTATGCAACCATCAGGTCCTGGTACTTTGATACTTAGTAACCCTGAAATGGCTCATTTGACCTTTCTCTCTCAAATCAAATCCTCCAAAGCACTTACTGTATCTATCAGTGTGCCGGAAAAGCAACGCCTGCCATGTACTCATCCCAACTCGCAAGGTCTTGTGTTTCTGAATGATGTAACTGGGAAAAAGAACTCACCAAATGCCTCCATGACCACCTGTCACCTCAGGAAATAGCATTTCTAATAATATATTTGTGCGGTATCAAATAATTTATGAGCTGCATCTTTAATGAAGTGGGCCTCAAGTTCCTCTCCAGCTTTGTGTAATTCTCGCTACAAAAACATGTATAAACAGTAGATGTATGAAGTTCTTCTAATTGGGGCACATCTGTTTCAAAGTTTGCATGTTTAGTTTTTCCTATCCTAAGAAAAGTGGGAGTATGGGCTTGGGGCTCCCCTTCAAAACCACTTTTGCTGCATTTCATATAGCTGCCCAACAGGCCCACCCCGCGTGACAGCCCCTGGGCCAAGGCAACTTATTCAGGTAGTTTTACACAAAGGATTGCAGAACACTCCATAGTCTACAGAATACACCAGAGTACTTAATCCCAAAACCACGGACGGTTGTTGGTTAATTGTTGAGGAAAGAGTTACAATGCTTATTGGCCCATCAGGGTATAAGGTATGCATGGGAACTACTGATATAGAAAGGGCTGGGGTTCCTGTATGGAGCAGTAGAAGGGCTGGTAAACTGTGCATGTAACAGAATGACTGGCTTAACTAACATGGAATGAGATGATACCAGAATCATTGATGGTATAAATTTATGTGTGTAACAACATGAGAAATCGGTTTAACTGATAGTTCGAGTAACACACTGCTGAACATGTAAAAATAATAAAGTAAATTAAAAAAAATGTTGTTAGTATTCCCAACTGTATCTCTTTGTTTATTTTGTCTTAGGAAAACCGCTATTGCCTCCCAATGCCCTGCTGCCTGTGGCCACTGCGGCTGCAACCATTCCTGAAGTGGTCTCATGTGAAGTATTGCATGGAGTATTAGGGGTGTACAAAATGTCAACATGCCCATCATTTTCTCACTGTTCTCACGGTTGGAACTTGACCAGTCTGGGAGAGGCAAGCTTGCTCTGTCAGTGTCTGGACTCTCTTTGTTACAGGAAAGGTTTTGGCTTCGATTGAATTTAGTCTGACTCTCAAGAATGTCTTCTCCCTCTTTGGAATTGGGGATGATTTCTCTAAGTTCCAGGAGAAGCCCAGTTTCTGAAGTGTTCTTGTCACAGATTGTATAATGTCTTGGCACCGTTTGAAGGATTTCACCTTCACCAGCCAATCACCTAAACATTTATTCCACTTCTACCCAGGTATGCCACTACTACAGTAAGGCACTCTGTAAAAACCCTTGGAATGGACTTCATCCCAAAAGACAGGACCCAGTCCACTCTTCTTTGGTATGTGCAGGTAGGCATCCTCGTGGTCTATAATGACAATATATTGCCCTTTTTCCAATCGTGGAATGACCCCCTGCATTGTCATCATTTTAATATTAGTCTTTATAAATATATTCTGTTCCCCGAACTCTAGTATGGGTCCAAGTGTTTTGCCTAGTTTTGGTAGGAGGAAATCGACAGAGTGGACTTCTTGGTCTTTTCCTTTGAGGGTACCTGCTAAGAGGTCAGTGACATCCTGTCTTAGATTCAGCTGTTCTTTGCTGCATGGCTTTACCAGTGGCTTGATTGTTGGGAATTTGTTTACCAGTTCTAAGTAGTTACCATGTTGGATGAAGTTCAATATGCATTTGTCGGAGATGATTTTCTTCTATCTTTAGGTAAAGACTCATATCCTGCTTCCTACAGGTGTTTTGCAAAGGAGGGTGCCTGTTATTAAGGGCCTGATTTAGAGTTTGGTGGATGGGGGTACTCAATAACAAACGTGACGGATATCCCGTCCGCCGTATTATGCTTCTATTATATCCTATGGAAATCATAATACAGCGAACAGGATATCCGTCACGTTTGTGACAATGTAACCTGTCCGCCAAATTCTAAATAAGGTCCTAAGTCACTTGCTGGATGGTCCTGATCCTCATGGGGCAGTCCTCTCAATCTGGGTTTCCTGGGAAAGATGTGTCTCCAAGGGTACCCATACTGCCACTGGGATGGCGTGCTTTGTGTGCCACTTGGTGGTGTGAAGGAGACGAGTGATGTGGGTGTTCTCTTCATAAAGGTAATTACCATTGAAAAGGTCCTTTAAACTGTAAAGACTCCATAGCCTTTGCATTCTCATACTCTTTCTTTGTTCATTGAAAACCATCATCAACTATGTTGCCGAAAAGACGCTAGCCAAAGAAAGGCATATTTATTACTGAGGCTTGCACCTGCTGCTCAAACCCTGACACTCTCAAATAGGCTTCATTTCTTAGAGTGCTCGCCGGACACAGCTGATTACTGGCCGTGTCTGCAACAGCAAGTGAGTATTTTAGGGAAATGCTGGCAATATTTTTACTTCCCGGGAATACCATTTTCACCCTTTCTGCATTTCTCTGGCTGATGCTGCATCAGGGCTACGATTTTAACCCATTGTTGGTCGGCATTCTAATTTAGCAGACTGGATGAGTTTGCATTGCACCACTGTGTAGCTGCGGATCTCTCCATCTTGCAACACATCATGTCCACTTGTGCAACTGCACTACCCTTGAAGGAAGTTTGATCTCTAGTAGAAGCCTGTATTTCATTTCTACCCTTGGTGCCAATGCCTTTGCAATAGATGGCTCCATGAAAGTCTCAGGTCTTTGGTCGAATACGCTGTGCAGCATATGTAGAAATATCTTTTTTTGTCTGAGAGAGCAAAAACATTTCCAGGAGAAAACATGATTGTCTCCTCCTCCTTGTGTTGCACTGTGTAAGTGCCTGTTACCCTTTTAATATGGGAGAATATACTGCAACGTTACTCAGAGGTAAAGACCTGGATTGGCAAGAGTTAACTCCCTCTTGGGGAGAATCTGTTTACAGATCTTGCCACTCTTCTGAAGTTTCTCTTCCCATGAGGGATTCTTAATCGATTTGGACATCTTCTGCCTCTTCCTAGTACTTCAAGAAATCCTCCCCTGCCTCTTCCTGGGGCTCTGGTGTGGTGGAAGTCACCATCACAGAAGGGTCCTGCTCACTGGCCTAATCCCTCAATGGTTTGGCAGAAACTCAAAAGGGTTTTCAAGGAGTCATCAAACTACTACTCCTCCTCCTCCTCACCAGGCCTCCATTACAACCTTGAGGCACCATTTCTTCCTTTCGCTGTTTAGGGTCTTTTGTTCAATGTTGAGCATCGCTGGATTCCCTTCAGGGTTGAAACCTCACTTTCACAGAAGTCCTGCTCTCTCTTGCATTTCTGATCATCTCTCAGTGTCAAGGCCAATTCCAACAGCCTGATGCCTATGGTGTCTTTTGGCCTCGACCGGTGGGGTTCTTTTAAATTTGGCCTCTCTTCAGAAACTGACATTATAGCAGCAAGGTTGTCTATGCATTCTTTAAGGGAAGATTTTTTGGCCTGGCCTCACTGCACCCTTGGTGTGTTACCTGGCATTTCTTGGCGTCAGTGTCCTTAAACATACTGTTAGGTGTTTTTTCTCTCCTGCAGTGAGCCTTCCCTTTGTGTCACTTTTGTTTCTTCTGGAGTTTCCTTGTTGCTAAAAAAACTCAGATCCTTAAGCGACCCCAGGTGGTGCTGCACAATAGCATAATGTGCACAACTCTGCCTCTCTCTTGCCTTCAGGGTCTTCCACTGGAAATCTGCGCCTGTAGCGCACCCGCCGACTTGTGATCCTTCGGGAGAGAAAAAGATGCACCCATTGTGGCTGTCCTTCTGTGTGAATTTGTAGTGGCAATTGGAGCAAAACTGAAATGGGGTGTGTTTCAGACCACTTACTCATTCTCTGTTCCGTGTGGTCCATTATTCTCTTCTCAAACTCCTCAAAGATTTTTGTTTTTCTTATTTCTTTTGAGCTTTGCTTCCAGAGCCAAAGGCGCAAAAAAGAATTTGAAAATAACGACCATGCTTAAGGGGTTCCGAGCATATGTCTAACACTTAAGGATGGACATAGAACCAAATGATTTGATTATACCCCAAAAAAGACAGGTGGAGCCAAAGACAGATACTCCTGCTCCAAACCACTAGTGACAGAATACTGCACATTATGTGCCTCCAGAAGAGATTAATTCTACAAAAATCAAAGATATGTCTAAGAGGGCGATGGCTATAAAGAAGACCACATTCCATGACAACAACAAAAAAAACTGTAGACCACAGGAGTGGAGTGGTTCAAACGGTGGGCCAATGATCTGTGTGGAACATTTAAGTTCCAGACAGGCTAGAGGCATTTTGGAAGGGATAACCCTTTTATGGCCTTCCATGAAGGAATTAACAGAACTTTTGAAAAGGGACATGTGCTCCCTGTATGCTGCAATTTCAGCCACATTTAGGCAGATGGGAGAGGTTGCCAACCCAGCCTTTTGGAGATGCAGCAGGTAGTAAAGGATATCTTTTACAAAGACTGGCTAGAACTACGTGCTTATTGATGTAGCAGAGGACAAACATTTTCCACTTTGCCACATAACAGATGCACATAGTGGGCCTGCACTCTATGCACAGAGGAGCATTAACTCCTCTGTGAGCTTGAGGTTCTGAATTCTTGGTCCTCAGGATTAAAATTGCTAGGTTGAAGTGTTTGGGGTCTCCTTATCTGAGGTGGCCCTGATGATGATTGAGAAGGTCCAGTTGAAACAACAGTTGCTTGTATGGGCTGACCGACATCTTCAGGAGCATAGAGTACCAAGAATGTCTAGCTCAAAATTGACACACTAGGATGACGGTTGTGGATAACTAATTTCCCTGACCAGGTACAGAATGGGTGGGAGAGGAAGAAAACCAAGTTCATCCTTAGTGAACTGCCCACTGACTAAGGGTGTGGGTCCCCGGAGGCAAACCTTTGGCATTGTTCATTTTAGGGAGTGGTGAGCAGGTCGAAGTCTGGATACCCCAGTGATGTAAGTACCTCTGGAAGACTTGTGGGTTCAGTTACCAAGTGTGGTCTGCTTAACAGCACAGCATAACTGTCATCCACACATGGCACATGCTTCAGCAATGGATCTGTTCTCTTGTGAATTCGTGAATGCTAAACCTACGCCTAAACCCTCGCAGTGCCTGAATACAGTAAATGGCCGTCATGATGTCTGGCATTATGGACTGTCTTGTTGTAGAAGAGCTTGAGTAAAGCTGTCGGGTCTAGACGGATGGTCAAGAGCACCACGTAGTTTATGTGACAGCCGTGCTATTGTGGGGCCCAGGTGCCCCGAATGGTCATGTGCTGGAGATGGGCTTCTCAATCTGTGAGCAAGGCAATGATGATAATGCAGAAGTGATGTTAAAGGCCTCCGAGCAACAAATTGTTGCGCCTCCGAGCAACAAATTGTTGCTGTTCCATCATTTGAGAGCAGTCTAAGTTTTGGTCTTTACCAAATCTAGATCTTCCAATACATTCTATGCTTGTGACCAGTGCCTCGCAAAGCACTCTTGCAGTGGGCGCATGAGCAGCCTTAAGTGACACTATGGCAATGCAAGAATCCATCATACCAAGTAAGTTCATTACAGTCATCACTGCAAGTGGACCCCCAGTATGAAACAAGCATTTGCAATACAATGAGTCTCAGGTTTACTGGATTTAGAGCTATTAGCGTTGTACATTCCTAACTGGACTTTTCTTGCCACATAAAATGAAAATGAAAAGTAAAACAGTTGACATAAGCCAACCGATTCAAAGCACCACAGCTGCCATGAGCGTGAGCGCAAAGGAGAGACACAAAAGGAAAAAGAAGTTTGCTTGCAGTCAAACGTATCGGCAAACGTGCAATTATCCAAGTAACAGGGTCTGTGTTCAAGGAGGTAACAAAACCGCCCCAAGGAGGGACGAACGTAAAGCACTTACCAATGATAACAAAGGATTTGTGAAAGGCAAACTCATGAACGCGCGATAGTGATGGGCGTGCGGTGGGTGTGGTTAAAAGCCCACAGATAGATTGCAACAGGTCAAAGCGCTTGCGCACTCGACCTAATGACCAAGTTAGACACATACAGCGCTAGGCTCATCATATCGCTTTTTCCCCCCAAAGCATTGATAAAGTCAATAAATAGGTCTCACCTATGCAAGACCTATTGGATTTGTCAATCTTTTTTTGCCATGTGGTACAGCTGTGAGGCTGCTGTGCAGCATGGTTCAAAATAAAATTAAATAAAAAAGCACTATGATGGAGCAAGTGCTGACCGCGCCATAGCACTTTTTAAAAAACATTTTTTTTTTTACTTTCAGCCATGTTGCATAGTAGCCATTACTTGGCATGAGGGCTTAATTTGTGCAACGTGTCTTTCTCTTTAATGTGTGGACTATGTGCAGAGCTGCATTTTTTCTTTACAATGACAGTTTCTTTCTGTTTGACCTTTTGATTTGCTTTTCTCAGAATTCTTGTTTGGTCACACTCAAGGCCTAGAGATGTTATCTGTGACTTGTTAGCTCAAGGCGCCTCAGTGGCGACATCCCCTAAACCTTATCAGTTTGTGAAATGTTGTCCGACAAGATGTTATCTGTATCCTGTCAGTTGAAACCGTTTCTGTTGTTTTTGCAACCTGCATCCTGCTGAGCTTGCTAAACTTGTTAGGGTAAGGGTTATGCACATATATTTACTTAACTAAGCATGCACGCAGGGGGAGGGAGGTGGAATTTACAGTATAAAGGTGACCAGAGAGATTGGTTGGGGATGCTACTGCTTTGCACGAGGAGACGCAAGTGCTCCTGTGTCTGTAACCCGCTGCAGTGATTAAACTGATGAAACTGAAGACCAACGCTGACTCTTCGTATTCTATTGAGTAAATAGTTGGTGCTCTCTCCTACTGGAAGACACCCTGGGGAAATATAGCCCCTACAAATGGAGGCACCGCTGCTTAGGCTCATGGCAAGAAATTCAACAGACTAGAAGCCTGTGACAGACGGAGGAGACCGGAGACAGCGGATCGTGGGGGCCCCTGCCAAAAGATGCGTTTCTTGCAGCTGCCATCCAATGTTCCCAACATCCATCCATCTGTAAAGAGTTTGTTCCACTGAGAACTAGTAGGAGGGCAGACGAAATTGCGTCTTGAGAATAGAAGACCCGGCCCCTGACTTGACTATGCCATTTGACTGCATCTAATTGGCGAGACTGTTCTATGTCCCTTTGTACCCTTTTGGGGTGATTTTTTGACGTCTTGAATACTTGGTTTTGAGATAATGTTGACCTAGGCAATTTGATTTGGTAAAAAGACCTTCTCATACCCACTATCCGCTTTTAGGATAAGGATGAGCAAGCTCAAGAAATGCATTTCTAAATGTTGTTGTTGTTGTTGTTTTTGTTTCGGGTCCCTCAGTCTGGATGAGTCAATGCCTGTGCCAGTTGAGGGAAGTCCAGGTTGGTTGGTGTTAAAAAAAAAAAATGGTGCGGGCCCGATCCTCTGGGGGCCATTATGGCACAAATATACAAGGAAAGGAGGGGAAAAGCAATGGCCTTTAAATGGCTCTTGGGATGATGATAAACTTTATTATTTTGAGCAAATGTTGCATAAACAGAAAGTACGGGGAGCCATGTGGGATAGTTATCGTACATGGGAAAAGGAAGCACAGAAGGTTAGAATGAGAGAATTGAAAGAATGAACAAAAGAACAAAACAAGTCCCCTTCTCAAAAATTAACTGATTACGCTAACACACAAAGACAACAGAATATAGAGGAGGAGTATAGAGAGTTTAGTATGGCTACAAGTAAGATGTATCCCTCAGTGCCCCAAAAATTAACAGAAGAAGATCATCCAACACCCCCTGACCCGTTGTTGCAACATCTCCTTGATAACCGTCCATCTTACGCTCCTGTTATAATTCATGTGCCCCCTCCCAATCAAAAGGACGCTCCTGTTATAATTCATGCGCCCCCTCCCAATCAAAATGAAGTTGTCAATGTACAGGCCCAACATGGCAGACAAAATGTGGCTGTGACGGCTCATTCACAGCCACCTCTCACATATAGTGTTACTTCTACACCTTCCACAACGACTACCACTAGTACCCCCTCTTCTTCCACTGCCACTAGTTCCACCCATACTGTCCCGTCTCCACCCAGACCTTCTTCTTGGGGAACAACTTCGCACACAACTCTCTGCCACGAAAAAATGTACCTTGATATAGAATTTCCCACACTTAAACTTAGCCAAGAGGACTTTCACACACAACAGGCTTCTAGGTCCCACACGCACAAGCTGTGCCTCCCTGATATTGCTCAAGACTGGATGAGTGGGAGAAGTAAAAAATGCGTAGCCGAGATGGTTCATCATTTTAAAAATTACAATGCGGTACAGCAGGGTACTATACTTAAGCATATGCATACTATATGTGTAAGGAAGCACAAACTGAGTTCCCAGTAGACATACAGATAGATGAATACAGCCTGTTTAGGGCTGACAATGTACTAACAGAAAGGTGTAATGCTTTGTCAGGGTGTCTCACATATGCTCAGACTATAAGGGAAAAAAGTAACCAACTCTCCATGTGTGGAACTTCACCCTAGGCCTGATACTGAAAATAAAGGATCTTTTATTTGTCAGTATGTACATACCCCTTGACAACGTTCTGAGCTCCTCAGTATCAGGAGAAGTCTTCCTGACTACAGAAAAAATCCCACTTTGTTTTTACAAGGAATTAGAGGCTGCCAGCAGTATGGCCATAATGACATTTAAAGATATAGAAATGTTCTTTGGTACCTTACTCCCACTCACCCTTTGGTAGCAAATAAAGAGAGTGAATGATGCTAATATATTTGGGGCTACTTGGGCACAGTTAGAACATGATGACACCATGCAAGCACCAGGTGGCCTACCCAGTGAACGCCTGAGTGCGCCACCCGCGCTCATTATCAAACACCTTCAGACCATAGTACCCCGCACACATGTAGATTGGGACAAACTAGCCGCCTGTAAGCAAAAGATAGATGAGGAAGTATCAGATATTTTCACCAGATTTGAGGACTATTCCGCTCCTTTAGTGGACAGGACCTTAGCACACAAACAGGACAACAAATGTTTGCTGATAAATTTGTATCTAATTTACAGAAGGATGTCTGTAATGCTATTAAAACAACAGAGAGTACGTGGCCAACAAAAAAATCTGTCTGAATTATTAGTCATGGCCACCTACTATGAAAATATGTCTAAAGCTAGAAAAGAACATACAGATAAAAAAAATGAAGGACTTAAAGACAAAAGCGCTTGTGGTACAGGCATTTCCTCAACAGTATCAAGGTAATAATATGGGACAGAGAGGAGAGGATGTGGTAGAGGGGTTGGTCGGGGACACTCAGTGGCCCCGGCGCAACAGGAACTGAGATCAATTGGCCCACACACTTCTGCCTCTTGCAAAAAGGAGGGACATTGGGAAGACGCTTGTCCAGATTTACAGGAGAGCGCACAACAAGGTCAGAGAGGAAATGGACGAGGATACCAAACAGTGAATAGGGGGGGGAGTTACCAGACAAGATTTCAAATCACATGCTGAACACCAACAGCCAATTTCTTTGACACTTCCTACACTGTGGATGACTATACGGACTATATGTCATAGGGATGCCCAGGAGAAGGTAAGGGGAGAGTGGCCATACATGTTGATCAGCGAGGACCCTATGTACCTGTGCATGTTGAAAATAGGGATAATCCGTTCCTGTTAGATACTGGCGCCACACGCACTTCAGCAATACGCAACTCTCTCCCTGGGGCGCCCCTCTCTGGGTCTACAAATATTTTGCTTGGGTTCGCAGGAACTCCAGTACACAGCCCCATCTTCAAGCCTCTTGACATTACTGTAGGACCATTTTCTGTCCCACACTCTTTAGTACTCACTGAGGGGTGCCATGAGAATTTGTTCGGTTTGGATCTCCTGAAAAAGTTGCATGCCCACATATATTGCTCCCCAGATGGTGTGTATGTTACCATAGCCAATCCAACCATACAGGCTGCCTCACGCAACTATAGAGTGTCATCCCTCCTAGACACACACCCAGAGCTGCGCTCCATTAATACTTCCTTATGGGCCGCAGACAAAAATGACGTTGGTACTGTAAAAATGGATCCTGTTAAAATACCAGTAAGGGATGGAGCTCCTCTACCTCGGATTCCACCCTATAAGTTACCCCCTGAGGTAGAGGAAGGGCTGTTTCAAGTTGTTCAACACATGCTGCACCAGGGAATAATAAAATAAACTTTTGGCAGCCCATGCAACAGCCCTCTACTCCCTGTTGAGAAGAAAACAGCACCTGATGCCCCACCTGAATACAGATTAGTTATTGATCTGCGTGCCATTAATACAATTGTAGTACCTCAGTTCCCTGTTGTCCCTGATGTCACTACATTATTCAACATGATTCCACCCACAGCCAAATACTTCTCAGTCATCGATCTTAAAAATGCCTTCTTCAGCATTCCTATTGATGATGAAAGTCAATATTTGTTCTCCTTTACCCTAAGGCATAAATGTTATAAATTTTGTAGAGCTCCTCAGGGGTATACAGAAAGTCCATCGATATTCTTCCAGGTGATGAAAGGTCAGTTAGATTCCTTACTGCTCCCTGAAGGCACAGTATTATTGCAATATACTGATGATATATTGATGATATACTGGTGACGGGTAACACCTTAGAACAATGCAAAAAGTCGACACTACAGGTTCTGACACATCTGTCCACATTTGGTCAAAAAGTATCCCTTTCCAAATTACAATTCTGTCAACAGAAGGTCTCCTACTTAGGGCACCTCCTGTCAAAGTGGGGGTAAAAGACTTGATCCACAAAGAATTTCAGTCATTGGTGCCTTGCACAGACCCACCACACAGAGAGAGGTGAGAGGCTTCATAGGAATTACCTCATACTGGAGACAATGGATACCAAATTTCTCATTGATTGCCAAACCATTAGTAGTGCTCACCCTCAAAGATGTACATGTACCCTCACAGTGGACACAGGAATGTGAGCAAGCTTTTGAACAATTGAAAAGGGCCCTGTGCAATGCACCAGTATTGGCAACCCTAGTCTATCAGAAAGAATTTACGCTTTTTGTACATGAAAAGGAAAGATGCAGTTTAGCCCTGCTAACGCAATTGCATGAGGACAAGAACAAGCCATGTGCATACTTCTCACCCATGCTGGATCCGGTGGCCCGAGCATTGCCTCGGTGCTTAAGGGCGGTAGCGGCTGCTGCAGCTGCCGTCAATCAGAGCGAGGGGTATGTGTTGGGCCACCGATTGACAGTCAAGGTACCACATGCAGTAGATGTTTTATTAAACAAAACACAGACTCAACATCTTACCAATGCTAGATTGACCAGGTATGAGTTGGTGCTGTTTGCACCCCATATCACCATCAGAAGATGTAATGTCCTAAATCCAGCCACCATGTTACCCCTCCCAGACAAAGAAGTCTCTGACAAACACATTCATGACTGCAATACCACCACTGAGGAAGAGACGAAAGGGAGAGTTGACCTTACTGATCAACCACTGAAAGATTGGGAAGGGGAACTGTTTGTGGATGGATCTTGCTTCAAACTACCCAGTGGAATGGCTACTGCTGCACATGCCGTCACTACACTCAGGACAGTAGTAGAGACTAACAAAATACCTCAAAACTCTGCACAAGCGGCAGAATTGATAGCTCTAACAAGAGCCTGTGAACTGAGCCAGGGATTAAGAGTAAATGTCTACAAAGATAGCCAATATGCTTTTGGGGTGGCACACTCCTTTGCAAAATTGTGGAAAGAAAGAGGGTTCATGGCTTCACACGGAACAAAAATACAACATGGGGATTTGATTGTGAGATTATTGAATGCCCTGACACTACCTAGTAAGATTGCAGTGATAAAATGTTCAGCGCACAAGAAAATAGAGAATGATGTAGGAAGAGGCAATGCCTTTGCTGATCAAGTAGCAAAAGAGACAGCTCAAAGTGAAGAGACACCCATGTATGTGGCAGGGACAGCTAGATGGACACCGGAAATTGGCATGATGAATAAGACAATAAACAGTGTAAAAGAAATCCAAAATGCAGCAACACCAGAAGAACTTGTTATGGCATAATACTGGCACTTTGGACAAAGAAGGGTGTTGGGTGGATAAAACAAGGAAGAAAAAGTGGATGTTACCCGATGCCTATGTAAATGCTATTGTTACTTCAGCTCATGTGCCAGCTCACATCAGTGCACAGGGTAAAGTGGACACACTAGACCAGGTCTGGTACAACATGAACATTACTAAATGTGCACGATCACATGTACAAAGATGTATAATATGCCAGACATAAAATGTAGGGAAAGGCACCCTTGTTCCCAAAGGAAACTTTGGACCCCCAGACCTACCGTTTGAAGTTCTACAGATGGATTTCATGGAAATGGAACGAGTGAATAAGAAAAGGTACATGCTGGTGGTGGTGTTGTGCACTTTCAGTACATGGGTGGAGGCCTATCCACTGACTGATTGCTCTGCTGCCAGTGCGGCCAAGGTACTGATGAAAGAGTACTTTCCTGGATATGGTCTGCCTCAAACGATTTGGAGTGACAATGGCAGCCATTTTACCGGACAGGTGATGGATTTAGTCTATAGGGGTTTAAAGTACAACAGAAGTTTCATTGTGCCTATCACAAGCAGCAGGCCAAGTGGAACGCTACAATGGTATCCTAAAAAGCAAGCTAGCATAGATATGTGCTGACACAAAGTTAAAGTGGCCAGACGCACTCCCCATAGCACTGCTATCCATTAGAAGTACACCACATTCTAGAGCTAAAGTATCGCCTTACGAGGTTGTGATGGGGCGACCAGCTAATTTGTGGGGGTGCCTACGAAAAGGATGTTCTCCGACATTGATTATCCATTATTTTTGGATTATTGTGTACAACTCACTGAACAATTGCGTTCTATTCACAAACAGGTCAAGAAGACACTACCCAGAACGTTCAAGGGGGACGGCCATTCCCTGTGGCCAGGGGACTGGATATTTGTGAAAAATTTCCAGAAAAAATCCAGCCTTTTTGCCCAGGTGGAAGGGCCCATTCCAAATCCTCCTTGGGACCCAAACTGCTGTGAAGTGTGACGGTAAAAAGAACTGGATTCACGCCTCACATGTGAAGAGGTGCCCTTTGCCTTTGCCCTATGATAAATGGGTGCTTAACAATGTACCAGATTCAGAGACTGAACACATTCCGTACCAAGTGCCCTTTGGAGATGGAGAAGTGATTCTGAACGGGGGAGATAAGGACTCTTGAGGATCATGCAGATAAAAGCACTTCTCCCCCAGAGTTGTTTGAACAGGAACTGATCGGACCCAGATACTGTTTGAGAAAGAAAGCCCGTGTGAATTACAAAGAGACTTAACAGAAGAAACAGTCCTAGAAAGGACTGCACACCATGTCGGTGGTGAAGACCGCCAACGACCGGACCTGTACATAAGCTTACCAGTGAGGCTTTGAAATAAAGGACACTGGGAATTATTGTAAATAGTGCCTGATAGAGTAGATAGGGGAATGAATAGGTACCGCAATGTAACTAGGGAGGAGGGAGGGGAGAACAAAAGGAAAAACGGTATTGAATTATTTACCACATTGTTTTCCGTGTGCTCCCTTGCATTAGCAATGTTTTTTGTGCTTGAATGGCATGCTCCCATGCATAAGATACTACCAACAACTGCACCCCCTCCTGATCATCATTTTGTTACTTTAGCTCCGCACAAGGAAGCCCACAGGGCAGATTACATGAATAACACTTTTATTAAAATGATGGGGGCAGTTCAGCTAATTTTTAATAAATCCAATAGTTACGTCTGTGGGTTTCTTCCATATTACACTGAAGGTAGTATGCCATTTGGCAGTCTTCCTTTTTAATTTAATGGTACCTGCCGGCTAAGTTAGTTCATGGCAATGACAGCACTCCTCCTAAAAAGATCTATAACAAAGGAAGTACTGGAGTACCTTGATTTCCTTTTAAGATTAAATAATACATGCAGAATAGACAATGGGAGGAGGGGCAATGAACTGGAGGAAAAGAAGTATGAAAGTTATAATAGTTCCTACACCAGGTCAGAAATAAAGAAGGGACTATGAACTAGAGTGATTTTAACTAGTGTAAAGGCCCCACTCTGTTACTCCTGCCAGGGACAAAAATGGATTGGCCAGATTAAATGTTGAGCATCAATACAATTGAACGAGACAGGCACTCATGAACTTGTGGCCACTCCAGCCACAATGTTTGTGTGTGGCAAGAATGCCTATATTCGCCTCCCACCAGAATGGTCTGGTGCTTGCTATTTAGCTTTACTTACACCTCCTGTTTATATTGCACCTCCTAGCTACCATAAAAATAATCACCTGCAGAAAAGAGAACTTGACCAAACAGACACAACAGGTGAGGTAGCCACAGATTTCTTTTTGGCCCTGTTCTACCCTGTAGGAGCAGGTCTGGCTAGCAGGGACATTAGGAGACTCACCCACGTAGTAGAAGCTGTCATAAATGAGACTGCAGGAGCATTAGCCAACGTAACGGTTGAGATGCAAGCCAATAGGCTGATAACTCTTCAACAAAGGGTTGCCCTAGATATCATACTGGCGGACCGTGGTGGTGTATGCCACATAATTGTGTCTTCCTGTTGCGTATATATACCGGATAATGCCCCTTCTGTACACCTGGCAATAAATAAATTACATAAAATAGCAGAAGAAATACATCAAGATACCTGTACATGGACTGTATCAGGGTGGTTCTGGGGGATTCTTACTACTTGGGGTTGTAAAGTATTCATAGGTTTACTCATAATTGCTGGGGCAGTACTGTATAAATTGTCTACCAGTCATTTGTACCACCTGTATGGGAGCTTGCCGTCCACCCCCAGTTAACGTACATGCAACAAATGATTTTCTTGCTCAGGAGGGAGTTTATGAGATGTGTAGAATAGAAATTTGAATGCAAAATGTTCACCTCATAGCAAAAAAGGGCTGTTTGGAAACGCTAAATTCTTAACTTGACATGAGGGCTTCATTTGTGCAACGTGTCTTTCTCTTTAATGTATGGACTACATGCCGAGCTGCATTTTTTCTTTACAATGACAGTTTCTTTCTGTTTGACCTTTTGACTTGCTTTTCTCGGAATTCTTGTTTGGTCACACTCATGGGCTAGAGATGTTATCTGTGACTTGTTAGCTCAAGGCGCCTCAGTTTGTGGAATGTTGTCCGACAAGACGTTATCTGTATCCTGTCAGTTGAAACCGTTTCTGTTATTTTTGCAACCTGCATCCTGCTGATCTTGCTAAACTTGTTAGGGTAAGGGTTATGCACATATATGGACTTAACTAAGCATGCACGCAGGGGGAGGGAGGTGGAATTTACAGTATAAAGGTGACCAGGGAGATGGGTTGGGGGTTGCTACTGCTTTGCACGAGGAGACGCAAGTGCTCCTGTGTCTGTAACCCGCTGCAGCGATTAAACTGATGAAACTGAAGACCAACACTATTCATATTCTATTGAGTAAATAGTTGGTGCTCTCTCCTACTGGAAGACACCATGGGGAAATTTAGCCCCTACAATGACTAAGAAATAGCATAGACAAAGCTAATAGATCTTGCATAAGTAGGACGTATTGGCTTCGCTATTGCTTGTGGTTTTTAGGCAAGGGTTGATTAAGTGATTTTCCCAGGATCACAGGAGGTTAATTATGTTGGATTCAAACTTTATTCACCAGTTTCAAAGTCAGCAGTTAGACAGTGGCATGATATAAATAGAAGTACATTTTACACACATATATATATATATATTCAGGTCTACGTTGAAACATCGGCAACGCAGCTGTACAGCACCGGATTGCTGTCTTTGTATTCCAGCGGCACACGAGCAAGTTAGCGACATTACAGGGAAGCGTTAGCAAGTATGCAGGTGGGATCCCTGTATTACACTTGTTAAAAGTGCTTTTATGGTGACATCCAATTCAATAATATAACTGTTAGTAGCTGAATGCTGCACTTGGCTTTAAGGAAAGAATTTCTGTTGTAAATCTGTCAAATCTGTGAATGCACCTTGTTAATCTTCTGGAACAGCGTTATGAACAGTTACTGCTACTACTGATTATATGGAACAATTGGAATTCCATTTGAGAAGCCTAAGATCATTTTTATCTGACTATGACCATCACTAGTGTCCAATGAGCGAAATACAGCAAGCGCAAAGAGAGCACTGTATTTCAGGAGTGTTGTGGAGCCTTATACGTACAGCCAATTAGGGCATTAGGTCGTCCGTTGGTTTTCATTTTTTCAATTTTTTTCATTATTTTTTCATTTTATTTCTTTTTGTATTTTTTCATATTATAGCTGTTAGTTTCAGCTATTACTTTTAGGTAACTGTAGAATATTCTTATTTTTGGGATGACCAAGTGAACTATTCTATATTTGGGATCAAACGTATGGAAGTAAGGGATTGCATCTAGGAAAACTTGTGGTGGTGGAGTGGACTAGGAACACATAAGAGTCCACAGTTGATGGTCCAATTACACTTATATCAAGATGGCTTCCTCTCTTGAGGTGCGGCGCAAGGAAAAGTCCAGTAAGCTTTTTTCTGCCCATATGGCAGATCCTAGGGGCAGGATGGAGGGTCATGCTAATGGTGGCTCTGAACTCAAATTACAGTTGCTTTGTGAAAAGATGGTGAAACTTTCTAGAAAAGAGCTTTCCAAGTGGTGGGAGATTGAATCCCTACAAAGATGTATCGACGTAGAAATAGTGCCGAGGGGCTTGAGGATTTATACCATACCCACATATGAGGATCCGGATCCTGACATGCTTGAGTGGGCTGAGAACTCTAAAGTCCGCTCATTTAATATGATGAAAATTCTGATCAAGTATGCAGCCAAAGATAGGAAGAAAATTTTGGATGAAATAGACAAAGTGTCTACTGAGATTTTATCCCTTACATCGGATGATGGTGTGGAAGAATTTAAGAAAAATTTGGAGAAGAAATTGAATAGTCTTGAAGAGGATATTATGTCTAAAAAACAACACAAATTTATTTGTGATTTTAAGGACTATCAATCAGGTAGAATTTTAACCCCCCATCGCAAATATGACCATCTGTACGTGGAAAATGAGAAAGAACCATTGGTTGAGAATAACAGGGATTTTACATCAGAAGTGGAAGAAAGTGATATCTCGGATGGCAGTCAGTCGGATGTGTCTGATTCCCTCTTAGAGAAAGGAGCAGCTGCGGATAAGAATCTGAGTAAATCTAATTTTTTTAAGCAATTTCGCCTTTTAAATCAGGGAAGGACAGACCAAAGAAAAGAAGTATTTCCCCAAAGAGGCAGGGGTCGAGGTACAAGAGGCAGAGGAAGAGGAATCGGTCAGCAAAGATATGAGCAAGGAAAAGAAGATTCCAGGCAAACAGGCGTGACAACCAGAGCTCGGAAAATGATAAAAAGACGGTGGTTAATTTGTCGTCTAGGACTTTAACCAAACAAGAGATGAGTCTTCTAGCACTGGGTTTATCTTTTTGTCCTAGGACTGACTTGGATTATATAATGACAAGAAATTATCTGTTTCAGTTGGTCAGGAAATTAAAATTGAAGAAGTGGCATTTAACAAAGGTCACATTGGAACAACGGGTGGAGGGCAGGCAACCTGTTAGTACACTAAATATCTTGATTGTTGGAGTATTACATACATTATCAATGCAGCATGATGGTATCATAGCACATGAGGATCCCATGTTAAATTTGGTGGATTTTGGTATTGAATTGGATAGTCCCTGCCCGACTCAGTTAAACCCAAATCAGTGTTTCTACCTGCTATTCAGTGTGATGCCATAGATGTCTTTGAAAGAGATGTGATTAAACAATTAAAGAAGATCAGATATCAAGGGAGTAATGGCAAACAACACAACCTGACCAGTTTTCAAGGAGAAGCATTACTAGGACTAAAGAATGACTGTAGTATTGTTATCAGGCAGTCAGACAAGGGAGGTAACGTGGTTGTCTTGGATAAAGTTGATTATTTAACAGAAGGTTTGAGACAGGTGAATGATGATTCATGTTATATCAAAGTGAAAATGACTGATGTTAAAGCATCTAATATGAAATATTTTGAGATGTTGATAGATTGGAAGGAAAAAGGTCTATTGAATTGGGAGGAATATCAATTTTTGAAATGTGATTCACCAGTAATTCCTATACTGTATCTGTTACCTAAGATACATAAGAATAGTGTTACTCCCCATGGCAGACCGATAGTTTCTGCTATAGGGTCGCTTTTGGAAAACACATCTAGATATATAGATTATTTTTTAAGACCTTTTGTTGAGACTCTTCCATCCTATATAAAAGACACAACTCAGTTTTTGAAAATGATTGATGGCATCCAGTGGGAAGAAGATTTTCTTCTTCTCACCATGGATGTCACCAGTCTGTACACATGCATTCAACATGAATTAGGGTTGCAAACGATTCAACACTTTCTAAGGGCCAGATCACTCTCATATTTGATGCATACAGAGATGATCTGTGATATGATCAGCTTCTGTTTGAATAATAACTTCTTTCTATTTGATGATAAACTGTACAAACAGATTCAGGGTACAGCAATGGGGACATGCTTTGCACCAAGCTATGCGAATTTGGTCATGGGCTGGTGGGAAGAACAAATGTCCACTTTGATACCGGACTTTGATAAGAATGTGGTTTTGTGGTGTCGTTATATCGATGACATCTTTGGGATTTGGAGGGGTGAGGAGGAATCTGCGAGGAGGTTTGTGGCATTTTTGAATAACAACGAATACAATTTACAGCTGAGCGAACAATGTAGTAAGGAACGTATTCAATTTTTGGATGTTGATGTGCTGGTACATGAAGAATTGTTAAGGGCAAAAGTACACAGGAAGTTGACAGCTGGAAATAGTCTTTTAAATGCATACAGTGCACATCCATCAAAGCTTATTGCTAGTATACCTTTTGGAGAATTTTTGAGAGCGCACAGAATTTGTAGCACGTGGGAAGATTACTAGCAAGAAAGTGACATCATGGTTAAATGTTTTCAGGCTAGAGGCTACAACAGTAAGATCATTTCACAAGCCAAAAGGAAGGCGGACAACATAGAGAGGGAGCAGTTGCTTTATCCTAGGTTAGATGCAGTTAGCAATGAACACAGTGTCAGATTCATCACCACATACTCCAACCAGGCACAAATTATGAGACAGATTTTGACCAAAAGCTGGCATATTTTACACACTGATCCTGTTTTGAGCAATGATATATCGAATGTGCCCCTGATCACTTTCCGAAAGAGGAGATCTTTAAGAGAAGATTTAAGCCAGAATCTGGTCACAAGCACTAGCATGAAGACTAACTTGCCAGACTACCCGGCTGGGTTTTTCTGTTGCAAACAGTGCAAAGCTTGTAGGTACAGCAACAATTGCTGTGAAATCAGTGGAGATAAGGGACATTGGACTTATCAGATTCAAGGCCATTATAACTGTAATACAGATTTCTGTATTTATTGTTTGTCTGCCCATGCAAAAAAATTGTATGTGGGTAGCACTATTCACAAAGCTAAGAAAAGGGTTCTGAAACATATTAGAGTCATTCGTAATCATGTCCGTAATTATCCTGTGGCAAGACATTTTCATGAGAAACACAATGGGGATGAACGGTTATTGAGTTTTGCTGTTATGGATCAGGTCAAAACTTCTGTCAGGGGTGGCAACAGAGAGAGAAGAATGAGGATACTGGAATCTAAGATGATTATTAGGTTGAACACCCTGACCCCCATAGGTTTAAATTCTAGTGAGGAAATGAATGTATATTTGGACTGAATTCGTTTGCTGGACTTTTGCTGCTGCTTAATAATTTTATATAAAAATAACCTTTTGATAATATTTATGCACTTCAAATATTTTGACATTTTTAACACAACAGTGTGGATTGGGGTTTGCACACACATTGGTAATGTAGGGCTTTTTTGATGCATTTATTGTAGGGTTTATTTTATTTGATTTTTGGGTTTTCACCTAAGGTTTGGATGGCGTAATTATTGGATGATCTTAATTAAGGTTGGGCATGCATGCCCTGACTTATTCTTAAGCATTAGATGAAGTATTTATATATTCATATAGATTGTGAATAATGGGGTTTTATAATAATTTATAATAGAACTCTCTTGTTTGTGGTATTTATATAAATTAACAAGAACTGTTCTTTTTTTTTTATTTATTCATTTGGTCTAGAAATTTAGACCATTAAAATACAAAGAGAAAAAAAAAACGGACACTCTTACATAATAAAATATTGCATAATAAAATTACACCATTTGAACATAGGAAATACTGTTGAAACATAAAACCTACAATCATATAAATATCGACAATGTGCTGGTTGGCATTAAAACTTTAGGCATACTTAAAAACAGTAAAAACTGTATAATAAATATTTGGATATTAAGTTTTTATAAAAAACTAAATATCATAGCAATTCGACTAAAATAGCATCTCTATAAACTTTTAAGGTCTCATCTTTTCCTGTACGGGGATAAAGGTTCGTAACAAGAGATTCCTGAAAAGACCTCATAAAAGTTTGCTAGAGTTCACTTCAATGACATAGTACCTATTGTATCTAAAAATGAAACATCAAAAATGTAAATTCCATGTAAAAGCCACCTTCTGTATGCGAAAAAAGTGATTCAGGAACCCGTGGCTGATATGCACCGACGACGGAACAGGCTTCAGTTAAGTATTTGGAGACTGCGCTAACTACCAGTGAAGAAGTATCGTATCTGCATATTCTGGTGGCGTTAGCTCGGTCCTGCAATAATAGGTTTTTACAAAGGGGGATAATCCATCTCCCTCTAGGGCTCTTGTAAAGGGGGCAGAAAAACAGCATATGCTCAGTTGTTTCCTTGCAATGATGGCAAAATATGCATCTGTCAGTCAGAGAAATATTTGATGACCAGCGAGCCGTGAAGCTATTAATCGGCAGGATGCCATATCTTAGCTGGAGAAATAGAGTAATAGCATATGCAGGTATAGGGCGATCCATGAGGCTCTCGGACCGGGGTTCGTGTTTGAGCTGGAGGAATTCTGATGTTAACCTGCCCGCCCTATTGCGGTGCAGTAAATCCTCATTGGTTTTCTCCCAATACCTTTTTTTGACAAGTTGTCTTGATTTAGAGGGGATCATCTCAGGGTGTTTCCAATAGAGGGGAAGACCTAGGTTGTCCCAAGCAGCTTTCATCTCCTTCAGCCATGGGATTTTCTTCGGACCTTGGGGCGATGCTAAGAGTTCTCTTATCGCCACCCTGAATGGTTCAAGTTCGGTAGTTTTCCAAAGGCGAATCCAGTAGGAAAGGGGTCTTAGGGATGCTGTGTTTTTAATTCTATTTAAGCCTAAGTCAAGCCTAAGAGGGGTCATTGGTGTACCTTTTCCTAACCTGGAAACCTGTCTAAGGAAATTATTTTCTTTGGTTTGTAAAGGGTCCATTTTCTATATGAGCCCCAAAGTTCCGCTCCATACAAGGCAGCCGCACGGATTTGTACATTATAAATCTCAGCAATTATATTCAGGGGGGGACTCAATGCCTTTCTAGCTCTGCGAGCTAGAGCCCCACCTCTTGACTTATGATAAGTGCTCCTTTGTCAATAGCTGCCTCCCAGCTACCTGTATTAGAGAGCCGGATACCTAGATAGTCAAATTGAGTTCATTACTATTCTAGCACAGGTTTTTTTCCTTGAGGTGCTGAAGATCATACATTTCGTTTTCTTGATGTTGATGTCCAGCCCATAGTCTCTGCAGAAATCGCAGAATTGGTTGACCAAGTTTTGGATTCCTATTGGTGATTTAGCTAGAAGAATAGTACTGTCTGCGTAAAGCAGACATGGAGTTTTCTTTCCAGCCAGTTTGGGTGAGTCATTAATACAATTTTCTAGGTAGTGGATGCAGTTGTTAATATAGAGCAAAAAGAGAGCGGGGCCAGAACACAGCCCTGTCTAACACCTCTTTTAATAGCTACACGGTCTGTCAGTTCACCATCCTTACCGCACCTGATTTGTGCATAAGTATTGTCATGTAATCTGACAATAAGTTTCAAAAGACCAGATGGGACCCCCATGTTTGAAAGAGTTAACCAAAGCAAATTCCTGGGGATCAGATCAAAAGCAGCTCTGAGGTCGATAAAAATCACATACAAATTCCCCCCCTCAGGCCTACATTCTTCCATTTGATTGCCAGGAATCTTAGGGCTTGGTCTATAGTGCTAACTGCGGGTCTAAACCCCGCTTGTAAATCAGATAAAACTTCAGACTCCGAGATCCATTCATCTAAATGGGACAAAAGCTGTTTTGCATAGATCTTTTGGTAGTTGTCAATTAAACATATCGGTCGATAATTAGCAGGATTACTGGGGCAGCCTTTCTTGAAAATGGGAACTATCTCAGCCCCATTCCAAGAAGATGGAGCAGGAGCTCCCGCTGCAACTGCATTGCAGATTAGATTGAGATAGGGTGCCCAAATATCAGGTCTTGCCTTATATAGATCGCCCTGGATCTTATCAGGGCTGGGGGCCTTTCCCAATTTAAATGAATCAATTGCAGCTCTAGTTTCATCAAGGGTAAATTTGATCAGGGAGGCTCCTTGAGTTATTGGAACATCGCGGGTCCTAACAGATACTTCAGGTGGACCATCATATAATTGGCCGAAATGCTCCACCCATACTGCAGAAAGAATTGCAGAGCCGGGTAAAGAGGCTGGATCGCTGCAGTCATCTGCTATCAATTTCCAAAACTTGGAAGTATCATTTGATTTGGCAGTCTCCAAAATAGCTGCCCATCTAGCCTCTTCCCAGGAACTGTTCTTTGTATTTCCTAAATTCATTTTAATAGTTTATGATTGAATATGTCTATTTTAGGTAACTATTAAAATTAATATGCTTAAGATAATACTTTATAATGGTATAGGAATTGTATGAATTAAGCCTTAGTTTATGTATTTCTGGACATTGAAATATGGCGCCTGTATGGTTCGAGAATTGTCAGTAACTGGTGATGTTAGTCCTTCGTTTACGTTTATGTAAGGTGTGGATATTTAATGTGTGTAGCCAACTCCCTCTGTATACGTGAGCAAGGCTTCGGCTGAAACGCGTAGTATTGAGAGGAGGCAATTTTGAATTAAAGTGACTATTTGACCTCTACTTGTTGTCCGGGCATTCGTCTACATTTTTGGAGGAATTGTGTATATATATATATATATATATATATATATATATATATGGAAAATGTCACTTACCCAGTGTACATCTGTTCGTGGCATGAGACGCTGCAGATTCACATGCTTTGCACATCCCGCCATCTAGTGTTGGGCTCGGAGTGTTACAAGTTGTTTTTCTTCAAAGAAGTCTTTCGAGTCACGAGATCGAGGGACTCCTCCCCTTTCTGCTCCATTGCGCATGGGCGTCGACTCCATCTTAGATTGTTTTCCCCGCAGAGGGTGAGGTAGGAGTTGTGTATTATAGTAATAGTGCCCATGCAATGGAGTAAACATGTATGTACATAATGTAGTTTAAAGTGATATATTTAAAAATTTACAAATGTTGAAGATCAACTTCAAAACGGCTACAGGCTCCCGGTGAGGCGGGTGGGCGCATGTGAATCTGCAGCGTCTCATGCCACGAACAGATGTACACTGGGTAAGTGACATTTTTCATTCAATGGCATGTGTAGCTGCAGATACACATGCTTTGCATAGACTAGTAAGCAGTTATCTCCCCAAAAGCGGTGGTTCAGCCTGTAGGAGTTGAAGTTGTTTGAAACAAAGTTCGTAGTACTGCTTGTCCTACTGTGGCTTGCTGTGCTGTTAACACATCCAAGCAGTAGTGCTTGGTAAACGTATGAGGCATAGACCATGTGGCTGCCTTACATATTTCAGTCATTGGAATGTTTCCTAGAAAGGCCATGGTAGCACCTTTCTTTCTAGTTGAGTGTGCCCTAGGTGTATTTAACTATCCATCTAGCAATGCCTTGTTTTGAAATTGGATTACCTGTATGAGGTTTTTGGAAAGCAACAAATAATTGTTTTGTTTTCCGAATTTGTTTTGTTCTGTCAATGTAGTACATTAACGCTCTTTTGATGTCTAATGTATGTAGTGCTCTCTCAGCTACAGAATCTGGCTGTGGGCAGAACACTGGTAGTTCTACTGTTTGATTCAAGTGGAACAGTGATATGACTTTTGGTAAAAATTTTGGATTTGTCCGTAGAACTACTTTATGCTTGTGTATTTGAATAAATGGTTCTTGTATGGTAAATGCTTGGATTTCACTGACTCTTCTTAGAGATGTGATGGCAATTAGAAATGCAACTTTCCATGTTAAATATTGCATTTCACATGAGTGCATGGGTTCAAATGGTGGCCCCATGAGTCGTGTTAAGACAATGTTGAGGTTCCACGAAGGAAATGGTGGTGTTCTTGGTGGTATAATTCTTTTTAAGCCTTCCATAAAGGTTTTTATGACTGGTATCCTAAACAGTGAAGTTGAGTGGGTAATTTGCAGGTAAGCTGAAATTGCGGTAAGATGTATCTTAATGGATGAAAAAGCTAGTTTTGACTTTTGCAAATGTAGCAAATAGCTTACGATGTCTGTAGCAGATGCATGTAAGGGTTGAATTTGATTATTATGGCAATAATAAACAAACCTTTTCCACTTATTTGCATAGCAATGTCTAGTGGTTGGTTTTCTAGCTTGTTTTATGACTTCCATACATTACTGTGTAAGGTCTAAGTGTCCGAACTCTAAGACTTCAGGAGCCAAATTGCTAGATTCAGCGATGTTGGATTGGGGTGTCTGATCTGTTGATTGTGTTGAGTTAACAGATCTGGTCTGTTTGGTAGTTTGATATGAGGCACTACTGAGAGGTCTAGTAGTGTTGTGTACCAAGGTTGTCTTGCCCAAGTTGGTGCTATGAGTATGAGTTTGAGTTTGTTTTGACTCAACTTGTTTACTAGATATGGAAGGAGTGGGAGAGGGGGAAAAGCGTATGCAAATATCCCTGACCAACTCATCCATAACGCATTGCCCAGAGACTGATCTTGTGGGTACCTGGATGCGAAGTTTTGGCATTTTGCGTTTTCTTTTGTTGCAAACAGGTCTATTTGTGGTGTTCCCCAATTTTGGAAGTAAGTGTGTAGTACTTGGGGGTGAATCTCCCATTCGTGGATCTGTTGGTGATCCCGAGAGAGATTGTCTGCTAATTGATTCTGTATCCCTGGAATGAACTGTGCTATTAGGCGAATGTGGTTGTGTATCGCCCAATGCCATATATTCTGTGTCAGGAGACACAACTGTGTTGAGTGTGTTCCTCCCTGTTTGTTTAGGTAATACATTGTTGTCATGTTGTCTGTTTTGACAAGAATGTGTTTGTGGCTTATTATTGGTTGAAAAGCTTTTAACGCTAGAAATACTGCCAATAGTTCTAAGTGATTTATGTGAAACTGTTTTTGCCGAGAGTCCCATTGTCTCTGAATGTTGTGTTGATTGAGGTGTGCTCCCCACCCTATCATGGAGGCATCTGTAGTTATTACGTATTGAGCCACTGGGTCTTGAAAAGGCCACCCTTGGTTTAAATTTGTATTGTTCCACCATTGAAGCGAGGTGTATGTTTGGCGGTCTATCAACACTAGATCTAGAAGTTGACCCTGTGCCTGTGACCATTGTGATGCTAGGCACTGCTGTAAGGGCCGCATGTGCAATCTGGCGTTTGGGACAATGGCTATGCATGAGGACATCATGCCTAGTAGTTTCATTACTATTTTGACTTGTATTCTTTGGTTTGGATACATGACCTGTATTACGTTGTGAAATGCTTGTACTCTTTGTGGACTTGGAGTGGCAATCGCCTTTGCTGTGTCGATTGTTGCCCCTAAGTATTGCTGTGTCTGACACGGCTGAAGGTGTGACTTTGTGTAGTTGATCGAGAAACCTAGTTTGTGTAGGGTTTTTATGACGTACTTTGTGTGTTGTAAACACCGTTCTAGTGTGTTGGTTTTGATTAACCAATCGTCTAGGTACGGGAACACATGTATTTGCTGCCTTCTGATATGCGCAGCTACTACTGCCAGACATTTTGTAAAAACTCTTGGCGCAGTTGTTATTCCGAATGGCAACACCTTGAATTGGTAATGTACCCCTTGAAATACAAATCTTAGGTACTTTCTGTGTGAAGGATGTATCGGTATATGGAAATATGCATGCTTTAGGTCTAGTGTTGTCATGTAGTCTTGTTGTTTGAGCAGTTGGATTACGTCTTGTAATGTTACCATGTGAAAGTGGTCTGATTTGATGAAGGTATTTAATGTTCTGAGATCTAATATAGGTCTCAGTGTTTTGTCCTTTTTGGGCATGAGAAAGTACAGAGAGTAAACTCCTGTTCCTTTTTGTTGAATTGGTACTAATTCTATTGCTCCTTTTTGTAGCAATGCCTGGACCTCTAGTCCTAGAAGATCCATGTGTTGTTTTGACATATTGTGTGTTTTCGGTGGCACGTTTGGAGGGAATCTGAGAAATTCTATGCAATAACCATGCTGCATAATTGCCAGTACCCAAGTGTCTGTTGTTATCTCCTCCCAATGTTTGTAAAAATTGCTTAGTCTCCCCCCCACAGGTGTTATGTGTTGGGGATTCGTGACTTGGAAGTCACTGCTTGTTTTGAGGAGCTTTGGAACTTCCCTCTATTTTTTGGGAATTGTCCCCCTCTAAATTGTCCCCGAAAACTTCCCCACTGATATTGACTTTGATAAGTGGGCCTTGTTTGTGAGGTTGTGGGTTCTGTAGCTTGTCCTCGAAACCCCCCTCTAAACTGTGTTTTGCGAAATGTGCCTCTGCTCTGTGGGGAGTAGAGTGCGCCCATGGCTTTGGCCGTATCAGTGTCTTTTTTAAGTTTTTCGATAGCAGTGTCCACCTCCGGCCCAAACAACTGTTGTCCATTAAATGGCATATTCAGCACGGCTTGTTGTATTTTCGGCTTGAATCCCGATGTACGCAACCATGCGTGTCTCCTTATTGTTACTGCAGTATTTACTGTCTTTCCAGCTGTATCTGCTGCATCCATTGCTGACCGTATCTGATTATTTGTGATACTTTGTCCTTCCTCCACCACTTGTTGTGCCCTTTTCTGGAACTCTTTGGGTAAGTGTTCTATGAAATGCTGCATTTCGTCCCAATGAGCCCTATCATATCTTGCCAGAAGTGCCGGTGAGTTGGCAATGCGCCATTGGTTTGCTGCTTGTGATGCAACCCTTTTTCATGCAGCGTCAAAATTGCGACTCTCCTTGTCAGGAGGTGGTTCGTCTCCTGAGGTGTGAGAGTTTGCTCTCTTGCGAGCTGCCCCTACTACCACAGAGTCTGGTGTTAATTGCTGCGTGATATACACAGGATCTGTAGGCGGTGGCTTGTACTTTTTCTCCACCCTTGGAGTTATGGCCCTGCCCTTCACAGGCTCCTGAAACAACTGTTTGGAGTGTTTTAGCATTCCCGGTAGCATAGGTAAGCTCTGGTATTGGCTATGAGTGGAGGATAGTGTATTAAACAAAAAGTCATCCTCAATCGGTTCTGCATGCAAGGTGACATTATGAAAAGCTGCTGCCCTTGAGACCACCTGCGTGTAGGATGTACTGTCCTCAAGTGGGGACGGTCTCGCTGGGTAACAGTCTGGGCTGTTATCCGATACTGGCGCATCATAAAGGTCCCATGCGTCGGGATCGTCTTGACTCATTGCAGTATGCGTTGGGGATTGCATCAGTTGTGGCGTGTCTACCGGTGATTTGTGCACTGATGGTGGTGGAGATGGTGGCGGAGTTGTCTGTCTTGCCACCTTTGCCTGTGGCTGCTTGTCCTTTTCTTGAAAGGCAAGTCTTCTTTTCATCTTAATTGGGGGAAGAGTGCTTATTTTCCCTGTGTCCTTTTGAATGTGGAGCCTCCTTTGAGTGTAGTCTGGCTCCATTGATTCTAGTTCTTGTCCGAACTTATGTCCTTGCATTTGGGAGGACAATCCCTGTTCCTCTGTGTGGAACCTGATTTCGGTTCCGATGCTGGATGTTTCGGAATGGAAACCTTTTCGGTAGCCTTTTTCGGCTCCGACGACCCTTTCTTTATTTTCGGCGTCATGATCTCTCGGTGCCGACCCATTTCGGTGCCGCTGTCTCGGTGCCGAACTTGCTCGGAGCCGCTGTCTCGGGCTCGAGATTGCTGTGTGCCGGTATCTCGACCGGAGTCGGATGACTTCGACACAAGCGTGCCCTTTTTCGGTGCCGATGGTCGGTCACCTATTTTACAGGTTAGGCGTTTCTTCGGGATCAAGCTCGTCCAAGTCCAACTCCTGGATGGAGAAGCTTTCCTCTTCCTCCTCCAAATGCCTTTGTCCTGTCGGCACCGACGCCATTTGCAGTCTTCTCGCTCTTCGGTCTCTTAATGTCTTCCTCGACCGAAACGCTCGACAGGCTTCACACGTATCTTTTTTGTGTTCTGGAGACAAACACAAGTTACAGACCAGGTGCTGATCTGTATACGGATACTTGTTGTGACATTTTGGGCAGAATCGGAATGGGGTCCGTTCCATCAGTCTTGAAGAGACACGTGGCTGGGCCGACCAGGCCCCGACGGGGGATTGAAAA
Source organism: Pleurodeles waltl (assembly GCF_031143425.1). Classification (NCBI taxonomy): domain Eukaryota; kingdom Metazoa; phylum Chordata; class Amphibia; order Caudata; family Salamandridae; genus Pleurodeles; species Pleurodeles waltl. Next base: position 1,437,662,598 of record NC_090445.1, read on the forward strand.
AACCCAAAAGGGCCACCGGAGCTCTTAAAAAATCGGTGTCGATCTGTAGTAACTAACCCGATACCGAACGCAAACAATACCGTCGATTTTTCCGAGATTCGAACTAACTTTCCGAACCGAAACACGGAGCGAAAAGGAACACGTCCGAACCCGATGGCGGAAAAAAAACAATCTAAGATGGAGTCGACGCCCATGCGCAATGGAGCCGAAAGGGGAGGAGTCCCTCGATCTCGTGACTCGAAAGACTTCTTCGAAGAAAAACAACTTGTAACACTCCGAGACCAACACTAGATGGCGGGATGTGCAAAATATGTGTATCTGCAGCTACACATGCCATTGAACATATATATATATATATATATATATATATATATATATGTTTGTAAATGTATACTTTAACACATCTTTACCATTAAGTCACAGAGGGAATTTGAATAAAATCTCAATAAACAATCAAATAGGAGAAGCAAGAGCTGATCCATAAATAAAACCCAGATTGGATACAGTTACGTGTTTCATTTACCAATTGATCCTTCCTTATCAGTTGTTATATATTACTGCTTCCCACATGGTAGTGGATCCTTTCGGATGATATGGAGTTTTTTGTGCAGCACGCGTCCTTCTTAGATGTTATGTACCAGGGCTATAGGTTAACACAGTAAGAATCACTCCCAAAGCGTCAATGGATAACAAAAGAATGCTGTCACACTTTAGGAACCAGCAAATAATCAATCTCCCTACTATATAGTTATTTACTAAATATGGTTAACCCTGCACTTGGCAGGGCTTTTACAAATTGAGTTAAACTCTTAAATGTTCATCTCCACAGAAATCTTTAGTAAACGGCGAAAGATTTATTCGGTTTGAAGAGAAGTCAGAGTATGCCTTTCATGGCCGCCATCTGTGGCTCAAGGAAACATCGTTCCACAGACTGTCAGGGTGATTTAGTTTACTAAGTTCATCCTAGAAAACCCTTTAAAATACAACCAATTTATAATAATTGTTGTAATACAGTAAATTGATAAAACACTTGTTGCCACAAAAAGAAACAACAGAAGGACTCGGAAGTGACACTGAATTATTGGTATGTAAATTTAGTCGTAGGTCACGTGACAGGAAAGGCTTCGCCACAATAGTTTCCCTGCTCAAGTCGCAGTGTCGGCTCCTTTAACTGAACATGTTGAATGGTGCCTCATGCAGTAGATGTTTTATTAAACAAAACACAGACTCGACATCTTACCAATGCTAGATTGACCAGGTATGAGTTGGTGCTGTTTGCACCCCATATCACCATCAGAAGATGTAATGTCCTGAATCCAGCCACCATGTTACCCCTCCCAGACAAAGAAGTCTCTGACAAACACATTCATGACTGCAATACCACCACTGAGGAAGAGACGAAAGGGAGAGTTGACCTTACTGATCAACCACTGAAAGATTGGGAAGGGGAACTGTTTGTGGATGGATCTTGCTTCAAACTACCCAGTGGAATGGCTACTGCTGCGCATCCCGTCACTACACTCAGGACAGTAGTAGAGACTAACAAAATACCTCAAAACTCTGCACAAGCGGCAGAATTGATAGCTCTAACAAGAGCCTGTGAACTGAGCCAGGGATTAAGAGTAAATGTCTACACAGATAGCCAATATGCTTTTGGGGTGGCACACTCCTTTGCAAAATTGTGGAAAGAAAGAGGGTTCATGACTTCACACGGAACAAAAATACAACATGGGGATTTGATTGTGAGATTATTGAATACCCTGACACTACCTAGTAAGATTGCAGTGATCAAATGTTCAGCGTACAAGAAAATAGAGAATGATATAGGAAGAGGCAATGCCTTTGCTGATCAAGTAGCAAAAGAGACATCTCAAAGTGAAGAGACACCCATGTATGTGTCAGGGACAGCTAGATGGACACCGGAAGTAGGCATGATGAATAAGACAATAGAAAGTGTAAAAGAAATCCAAAATGCAGCAACACCGGAAGAACTTGTTATGGCATAATACTGGCACTTTGGACAAAGAAGGGTGTTGGGTGGATAAAACAAGGAAGAAAAAGTGGATGTTACCCGATGCCTATGTAAATGCTATTGTTACTTCAGCTCATGTGCCAGCTCATATCAGTGCACAGGCTAAAGTGGACACACTAGACCAGGTCTGGTACAACATGAACATTACTAAATGTGCATGATCACATGAACAAAGATGTATAATATGCCAGACATACAAAGTAGGGAAAGGCACCCTTGTTCCCAAAGGAAACTTTGCACCCCCAGACATACCGTTTGAAGTTCTACAGATGGATTTCATGGAAATGGAACGAGTGAATAAGAAAAGGTACATGCTGGTGGTGGTGGTGTGCACTTACAGTACATGGGTGGAGGCCTATCCACTGACTGATTGCTCTGCTGCCAGTGCGGCCAAGGTACTGATGAAAGAGTACTTTCCTGGATATGGTCTGCCTCAAACGATTTGGAGTGACAATGGCAGCCATTTTACCAGACAGGTGATGGATTTGGTCTGTAGGGGTTTAAAGTACAACAGAAGTTTCATTGTGCCTATCATCCACAAGCAGCAGGCCAAGTGGAACGCTACAATGGTATCCTAAAAAGCAAGCTAGCAAAGATATGTGCTGACACAAAGTTAAAGTGGCCAGACGCACTCCCCATAGCACTGCTATCCATTAGAAATACACCACATTCTAGAGCTAAAGTATCGCCTTACGAGGTTGTGATGGGGCGACCAGCTAATTTGTGGGGGGTGCCTAGGAAAAGGATGTTATCCAACATTGATTATCCATTATTTTTTGATTATTGTGTACAACTCACTGAACAATTGCGTTCTATTCACAAACAGGTCAAGGAGACACTACCCAGAACGTTCAAGGGGGACGGCTATTCCCTGTGGCCAGGGGACTGGATATTTGTGAAAAATATCCAGAACAAATCCAGCCTTTTTGCCCTGGTGGAAGGGCCCATTCCAAATCCTCCTTGTGACCCAAACTGCTGTGAAGTGTGACGGTAAAAAGAACTGGATTCACGCCTCACATGTGAAGAGGTGCCCTTTGCCTTTGCCCTATGATAAATGGGTGCTTAACAATGTACCAGATTCAGAGACTGAACACATTCCGTAACAAGTGCCCTTTGGAGATGGAGAAGTGATTCTGAACGGGGAGATAAGGACTCTTGAGGATCATGCAGATAAAAGCACTTCTCCCCCAGAGTTGTTTGAACAGGAACTGATCGGACCCAGATACTGTTTGAGAAAGAAAGCCAGTGTGAATTACAAAGAGACTTAACAGAAGAAACAGTCCTAGAAAGGACTGCACACCATGTTGGTGGTGAAGACCGCCAACGACCGGACCTGTACATAAGCTGACCAGTGAGGCTTTGAAATAAAGGACACTGGGGATTATTGTAAATACTGCTTGATAGAGTAGATAGGGGAATGAATAGGTACTGCAATGTAACTAGGGAGGAGGGAGGGGAGAACAAAAGGAAAAACTGTATTGTATTATTTACCACATTGTTTTCCGTGTGCTCCCTTGCATTAGCAATGTTTTTTGTGCTTGAATGGCATGCTCCCATGCATAAGATACTACCAACAACTGCACCCCCTCCTGATCATCATTTTGTTACTTTAGCTCCTCACAAGGAAGCCCACAGGGCAGATTACATGAATAACACTTTTATTAAAATGATGGGGGCAGTTCAGAATTTTTTTAATAAATCCAATAGTTACGTCTGTGGGTTTCTTCCCCATTCCACTGATGGTAGTATGCAATTTGGCACTCTTCCTTTTTAATTTAATGGTACCTGCTGGCTAAGGCAGTTCATGGCAATGACAGCACTCCTCCTAAAAAGATATATAACAAAGGAAGTACTGGGGTACCTTGGTTTCCTTTTAAGATTAAATAATACATGCAGAATAGACAATGGGTGGAGGGGCAATGAACTGGAGGAAAAGAAGTATGAAAGTTATAATAGTTCCTACACCAGGTCAGGAATAAAGAAGGGACTATGAACTAGAGTGATTTTAACTAGTGTAAAGGCCCCACTCTGTTACTCCTGCCAGGGACAAAAATGGATTGGCCAGATTAAATGTTGAGCATCAATACAATTGAATGAGACAGGCACTCATGAATTTGTGGCCACTCCAGCCACAGTGTTTGTGTGTGGCAAGAATGCCTATATTCGCCTCCCACCAGAATGGTCTGGTGCTTGCTATTTAGCTTTACTTACACCTCCTGTTTATATTGCACCTCCTAGCTACCATAAAAATAATCACCTGCAGAAAAGAGAACTTGACCAAACAGACACAGGTGAGGTAGCCACAGTTTTCTTTTTGGCCCTGTTCTACCCCGTAGGAGCAGGTCTGGCTAGTAGGGACATTAGGAGACTCACCCACATAGTAGAAGCTGTCATAAATGAGACTGCAGGAGCATTAGCCAACTTAACGGTTGAGATGGAAGCCAATAGGCTGATAACTCTTCAACAAAGGGTTGCCCTAGATATCATACTGGCTGACCGTGGTGGTGTATGCCACATAATTGGGTCTTCCTGTTGCGTATATATACCGGATAATGCCCCTTCTGTACACCTGGCAATAAATAAATTACATAAAATAGCAGAAGAAATACATCAAGATACCGGTACATGGACTGTATCAGGGTGGTTCTGGGGGATTCTTACTACTTGGGGTTGTTAAGTATTCATAGGTTTACTCATAATTGCTGGGGCAGTACTGGGATGCTGCCTCTGTATAAATTGTCTACCAGTCATTTGTACCACCTGTATGGGAGCTTGCCGTCCACCCCCAGTTAACGTACATGCAACAAATGCTTTTCTTGCTCAGTTGGGAGTGTTTTATGAGATGTGTAGAATAGAAATTTGAATGCAAAATGTTCACCTCATAGCAAAAAAAGGGCTGTTTGTGAAAACGCAAAATTCTTAACTTGACATGAGGGCTTCATTTGTGCAACGTGTCTTTCTCTTTAATGTATGGACTACATGCAGAGCTGCATTTTTTCTTTACAATGACAGTTTCTTTCTGTTTGACCTTTTGACTTGCTTTTCTCGGAATTCTTGTTTGGTCACGCTCATGGGCTAGAGATGTTATCTGTGACTTGTTAGCTCAAGGCGCCTCAGTTTGTGGAATGTTGTCCGACAAGACGTTATCTGTATCCTGTCAGTTGAAACCGTTTCTGTTATTTTTGCAACCTGCATCCTGCTGATCTGCCTAAACTTGTTAGGGTAAGGGTTATGCACATATATGGACTTAACTAAGCATGCACGCAGGGGGAGGGAGGTGGAATTTACAGTATAAAGGTGACCAGGGAGATGGGTTGGGGGTTGCTACTGCTTTGCACGAGGAGACGCAAGTGCTCCTGTGTCTGTAACCCGCTGCAGCGATTAAACTGATGGAACTGAAGACCAACGCTACTCATATTCTATTGAGTAAATAGTTGGTGCTCTCTCCTAATGGAAGACACCGTGGGGAAATTTAGCCCCTACAATGACTAAGAAATAGCATAGACAAAGCCAATAGATCTTGCATAAGTAGGACGTATTGGCTTCGCTATTGCTTGTGGTTTTTAGGCAAGGGTTGATTAAGTGATTTTCCCAGGATCACAGGAGGTTAATTATGTTGGATTCAAACTTTATTCACCAGTTTCAAAGTCAGCAGTTAGACAGTGGCATGATATAAATATAAGTACATTTTACACACATATATATATATATATATATTTAGGTCTACGTTGAAACATCGGCAACTCAGCGGTACAGCACCGGATTGCTGTCTTTGTATTCCAGCGGCACACGAGCAAGTTAGCGACATTACAGGGAAGCGTTAGCAAGTATGCAGGTGGGATCCCTGTATTATACTTGTTAAAAGTGCTTTTATGGTGACATCCAATTCAATAATATAACTGTTAGTAGCTGAATGCTGCACTTGGCTTTAAGGAAAGAATTTCTGTTGTAAATCTGTCAAATCTGTGAATGCACCTTGTTAATCTTCTGGAACAGCGTTATGAACAGTTACTGCTACTACTGATTATATGGAACAATTGGAATTCCATTTGAGAAGCCTAAGATAATTTTTATCTGACTATGACCACCAGTAGTGTCCAATAAGCGAAATACAGCCTGTGCGAAGAGAGCACTGTATTTCAGGAGTGTTGTGGAGCCTTATACGTACAGCCAATTAGGGCATTAGGTCGTCCGTTGGTTTTCATTTTTTCCATTATCATCATTATTTTTTCATTTTATTTCTTTTTGTATTTTTTCATATTATAGCTGTTAGTTTCAGCTATTACTTTTAGGTAACTGTAGAATATTCTTATTTTTGGGATGACCAAGTGAACTATTCTATATTTGGGATCCAACGTATGGAAGTAAGGCATTGCATCTAGGAAAACTTGTGGTGGTGGAGTGGACTAGGAACACATAAGAGTCCACAGTTGATGGTTCAATTACAATTATATCAAGATGGCTTCCTCTCTTGAGGTGCGGCGCAAGGAAAAGTCCAGTAAGCTTTTTTCTGCCCATATGGCAGATCCTAGGGGCAGGATGGAGGGTCATGCTAATGGTGGCTCTGAACTCAAATTACAGTTGCTTTGTGAAAAGATGGAGAAACTTTCTAGAAAAGAGCTTTCCAAGTGGTGGGAGATTGAATCCCTACAAAGATGTATCGACGTAGAAAGAGTGTCGAGGGGCTTGAGGATTTATACCATACTCACATATGAGGATCCGGATCCTGACATGCTTGAGGAGTGGCCTGAGAACTCTAAAGTCAGCTCACTTAATATGATGAAAATTCTGATCAAGTATGCAGCCAAAGATAGGAAGAAAATTGTGGATGAAATAGACAAAGGGGGTCATTCTGACCCCGGCGGTCTTAGACCGCCGGGGCCAGGGTCGGCGGGAGCACCGCCGACAGGCCGGCAGTGCCCCGCAGGGCATTCTGACCGCGGCGGTAAAGCCGCGGTCAGACCGGCAACACTGGCGGTCTCCCGCCAGTGTACCGCCGCCCTTTGGAATCCTCCAAGGCGGCGCAGCTAGCTGCGCCGCCGAGGGGATTCCGACCCCCCCTACCGCCATCCAGTTCCGGGCGGTCCGCCCGCCGGGAACCGGATGGCGGTAGGGGGGGTCGCAGGGCCCCTGGGGGCCCCTGCAGTGCCCATGCCACTGGCATGGGCACTGCAGGGGCCCCCGTAAGAGGGCCCCTACAAGTATTTCACTGTCTGCTTGGCAGACAGTGAAATACGCGACGGGTGCAACAGCACCCGTCGCACCTTCCCACTCCGCCGACTCGATTACGAGCCGGCATCCTCGTGGGAAGGGAGTTTTTCCCTGGGCTGGCGGGCGGTCTTTTGGCGACCGCCCGCCAGCCCAGGGAAAAACTTAGAATACCCTCTGCGGTCTTTTGACCGCGGAGCGGTATTTCAGAGGGGGAAGTCTGGCGGGCGGCCTCCGCCGCCCGCCAGACTTAGAATGACCCCCAAAGTGTCTACTGAAATTTTATCCCTTACATCGGATGATGGTGTGGAAGAATGTAAGAAAGATTTGGAGAAGAAATTGAATAGTCTTGAAGAGGATATTATGTCTAAAAAACAACGCAAATTTATTTGTGATTTTAAGGATTATCAATCAGGTAGAATTGTAACCCCCCATCGCAAATATGACCATCTGTACGTGGAAAATGAGAAAGAACCATTGGTTGAGAATAACAGGGATTTTACATCAGAAAGTGGAAGAAAGTGAAGTTTTGGATGGCAGTCAGTCGGATGTGTCTGATTCCCTCTTAGAGAAAGGAGCAGCTGCGGATAAGAATCTGAGTAAATCTAATTTTTTTAAGCAATTTCGCCTTTTAAATCAGGGAAGGACAGACCAAAGAAAATAAGTATTTCCCCAAAGAGGTAGGGGTCGAGGTTCAAGAGGCAGAGGAAGAGGAATCGGGCAGCAAAGATATGAGCAAGGAAAAGAAGAGTCCAGGCAAACAGGCGTGACAACCAGAGCTCGGAAAATGATAAAAAGACGGTGGTTAATTTGTCGTCTAGGACTTTAACCAAACAAGAGATGAGTCTTCTAGCACTGGGTTTATCTTTTTGTCCTAGGACTGACTTTGATTATGTAATGACAAGAAATGATCTGTTTCAGTTGGTCAGGAAATTAAAATTGAAGAAGTGGCATTTAACAAAGGTCACATTGGAACAACGGGTGGAGGGCAGGCAACCTGTTAGTACACTAAATATCTCTGATGTTGGAGTATTACATACATTTTCAATGCTGCATGATGGTATCATAGCACATGAGGATCCCATGTTTAATTTGGTGGATTTGGGTATTGAATTGGATAGTCCCTGCCCGACTGCAGTTAAACCCAAATCAGTGTTTCTACCTGCTATTCAGTGTGATGCCATAGATGTCTTTGAAAGAGATGTGATTAAACAATTAAAGAAGATCAAATATCAAGGGAGTAATGGCAAACAACATAACCTGACCAGTTTACAAGGAGAAGCATTACTAGGACTAAAGAATGACTGTAGTATTTTTATCAGGCAGTCAGACAAGGGAGGTAACGTGGTTGTCTTGGATAAAGTTGATTATTTAACAGAAGGTTTGAGATAGGTGAATGATGATTCATGTTATATCAAAGTGAAAATGACTGATGTTAAAGCATCTATTATGAAATATTTTGAGATGTGGATAGATTGGAAGGAAAAAGGTCTATTGAATTGGGAGGAATATAAATTTTTGAAATGTGATTCACCAGTAATTTCTATACTGTATTTGTTACCTAAGATACATAAGAATAGTGTTACTCCCCCTGGCAGACCAATAGTTTCTGCTATAGGGTCGCTTTTGGAAAACACATCTAGATATATAGATTATTTTTTAAGACCTTTTGTTGAGAGTCTTCCATCCTATATAAAAGACACAACTCAGTTTTTGAAAATGATTGATGGCATCCAGTGGGAAGAAGATTTTCTTCTTCTCACCATGGATGTCACCAGTCTGTACACATGCATTCAACATGAATTAGGGTTGCAAATGATTCAACATTTTCTAAGGGCCAGATCACTCTCATATTTGATGCATACAGAGATGATCTGTGATATGATCAGCTTCTGTTTCAATAATAACTTCTTTCTATTTGATGATAAACTGTACAAACAGATTCAGGGTACAGCAATGGGGACATGCTTTGCACCAAGCTATGCGAATTTGGTCATGGGCTGGTGGGAAGAACAAATGTCCACTTTGATAAGAATGTGGTTTTGTGGTGTCGTTATATCGATGACATCTTTGTGATTTGGAGGGGTGATGAGGAATCTGCGAGGAGGTTTGTGGCATTTTTGAATAACAACGAATACAATTTACAGCTGAGCGAACAATGTAGTAAGGAACGTATTCAATTTTTGGATGTTGATGTGCTGGTACATGAAGAATTGTTAAGGGCAAAAGTGCACAGGAAGTTGACAGCTGGAAATAGTCTTTTAAATGCATACAGTGCACATCCATCAAAGCTTATTGCTAGTATACCTCTTGGAGAATTTTTGAGAGCGCACAGAATTTGTAGCATGAGGAAGATTACCAGCAAGAAAATTACATCATGGTTAAATGTTTTCAGGCTAGAGGCTACAACAGTAAGATCATTTCACAAGCCAAAAGGAAGGCGGACAACATAGAAAGGGAGCAGTTGCTTTATCCTAGGTTAGATGCAGTTAGCAATGAACACAGTGTCAGATTCATCACCACATACTCTAATCAGGCACAAATTATGAGACAGATTTTGACCAAAAGCTGGCATATTTTACACACTGATCCTGTTTTGATCAATGATATTTCGAATGTGCCCCTGATCACTTTCCGAAAGAGCAGATCTTTAAGAGAAGATTTAAGCCAGAATCTGGTCACAAGCACTAGCATGAAGACTAACTTGCCAGACTACCCGGCTGGGTTTTTCTGTTGCAAACAGGGCAAAGCTTGTAGGTACAGCAACAATTGCTGTGAAATCAGTGGAGATAAGGGACATTGGACTTATCAGATTCGAGGCCATTATAACTGTAATACAGATTTCTGTATTTATTGTTTGTCTGCCCATGCAAAAAAAAATTATGTGGGTAGCACTATTTACAAAGCTGAGAAAAGGGTTCTGAAGCATATTAGAGTCATTCGTAATCATGACCGTAATTATCCTGTGGCAAGACATTTTCATGAGAAACACAATGGGGATGAACGGTTATTGAGTTTTGCTGTTATGGATCAGGTCAAAACTTCTGTCAGGGGTGGCAACAGAGAGAGAAGAATGAGGATACTGGAATCTAAGATGATTATTAGGTTGAACACCCTGACCCCCATAGGTTTAAATTCTAGTCAGGAAATGAATGTATATTTGGACTGAATTATTTTGCTGGACTTTTGCTGCTGCTTAATAATTTTATATAAAAATAACCTTTTGATAATATTTATGCACTTAAAATATTTTGACATTTTTAACACAACAGTGGATTGGGGTTTGCACACACATTGGTAATTTAGGGCTTTTTTTGATGCATTTATTGTAGGGTTTATTTTATTTGATTTTGGGTTTTTCACCTAAGGTTTGGATGGCGTACTTATTGGATGATCTTAATTAAGGTTGGGCATGCATGCCCTGACTTATTCTTAAGCATTAGAGGAAGTATTTATATATTCATATAGATTGTGAATAATGGAGTTTTATAATAATTTATAATAGAACTCTCTTGTTTGTGGTATTTATATAAATGAACAAGAACTGTTCTTTGTATTTCCTAAATTCATTTTAATACTTTATGATTGAATGTCTATTTTAGGTAACTATTAAAATTAAAATGCTTAAGATAATACTTTATAATGGTATAGGAATTGTATGAATTAAGCCTTAGTTTATGTATTTCTGGACATTGAAATATGGCGCCTGTATGGTTCGAGAATTGTCAGTAACTGGTGATGTTAGTCCTTCGTTTACGTTTATGTAAGGTATGGATATTTAATGTGTGTAGCCAACTCCCTCTGTATACGTGAGCAAGGCTTCAGCTGAAAAGCGTTGTATTGAGAGGAGGCAATTTTGAATTAAAGTGACTATTTGACCTCTACTTGTTGTCCGGGAATTCGTCTACATTTTTGGAGGAATTGTGTGTATATATATATTTATATATATATATATATATATATGGAAAATGTCACTTACCCAGTGTACATCTGTTCGTGGCATTAGTTGCTGCAGATTCACATGCTGTGCACATCCCGCCATCTGGTGTTGGGCTCGGAGTGTTACAAGTTGTTTTTCTTCGAAGAAGTCTTTTCGAGTCACGAGATCGAGGGACTCCTCCCATTTCGGCTCCATTGCACATGGGCGTCGACTCCATCTTAGATTGTTTTCCCCGCAGAGGGTGAGGTAGGAGTTGTGTATGCTAGTAATAGTGCCCATGCAATGGAGTGAATACGTAAGTACATAATGTAGTTTAAAGTAATATATTTACAAATTTACAAATGTTCAAGATCAACTTCTAAACGGCTACAGGCTCCCGGGGAGGCGGGTGGGCGCATGTGAATCTATAGCAACTAATGCCACGAACAGATGTACACTGGGTAAGTGACATTTTCCGTTCGATGGCATGTGTAGCTGCAGATACACATGCTGTGCATAGACTAGTAAGCAGTTATCTCCCCAAAAGCGGTGGTTCAGCCTGTAGGAGTTGAAGTTGTTTGAAACAATGTTCGTAGTACTGCTTGACCTACTGTGGCTTGTTGTGCTGTTAACACATCTACACAGTAGTGTTTAGTAAATGTATGAGGCGTAGACCATGTAGCTGCCTTACATATTTCGGTCATTGGAATATTTCCTAGAAAGGCCATGGTAGCACCTTTCTTTCTAGTTGAGTGTGCCTTTGGTGTAATAGGCAGTTCTCTTTTTGCTTTAAGATAACAGGTTTGAATGCATTTAACTATCCATCTAGCAATGCCTTGTTTAGAAATTGGATTTCCTGTATGAGGTTTTTGGAAAGCAATAAATAATTGTTTTGTTTTTCGAATTAGTTGTGTTCTGTCAATGTAGTACATTAACGCTCTTTTGATGTCTAATGTATGTAGTGCTCTTTCAGCTACAGAATCTGGCTGTGGGAAGAACACTGGTAATTCTACTGTTTGATTCAAGTGGAACGGTGATATGACTTTTGGTAAAAATTTAGGATTTGTCCGTAGAACTACTTTATGCTTGTGTATTTGAATAAATAGTTCTTGTATGGTAAATGCTTGAATCTCACTTACTCTTCTTAAAGATGTGATGGCAATTAAAAATGCAACTTTCCAAGTTAAGTATTGCATTTCACAAGAGTGCATGGGCTCAAAAGGTGGACCCATGAGTCGTGTTAAGACAATGTTGAGGTTCCACGAAGGAACTGGTGGTGTTCTTGGTGGTATAATTCTCTTTAGGCCTTCCATAAACGCTTTTATGACTGGTATCTTAAACCGTGAAGTTGAGTGCGTAATTTGCAGGTAAGCTGAAATTGCGGTAAGATGTATCTTAATGGAAGAAAAAGCTAGCTTTGACTTTTGCAAATGTAGTAAGTATTTTACGATATCTTTGGCAGATGCGTGTAAGGGTGAATTTGATTATTATGGCAGTAATAAACAAATCTTTTCCACTTATTTGCATAGCAATGTCTAGTGGTAGGTTTCCTAGCTTGTTTTATGACCTCCATACATTCCTGTGTAAGGTCTAAGTGTCCGAACTCTAGGACTTCAGGAGCCAAATTGCTAGATTCAGCGATGCTGGACTTGGGTGTCTGATCTGTTGTTTGTGTTGCGTTAACAGATCTGGTCTGTTTGGTAGTTTGACATGAGGCACTACTGAGAGGTCTAGTAGTGTTGTGTACCAAGGTTGTCTTGCCCATGTTGGCGCTATTAGTATGAGCTTGAGTTTGTTTTGACTCAACTTGTTTACCAGATATGGAAGGAGTGGGAGAGGGGGAAAAGCGTAAGCAAATATCCCTGACCAACTCATCCATAATGCATTGCCCTGAGACTGATGTTGTGGGTACCTGGATGCAAAGTTTCGGCATTTTGCGTTTTCCTTTGTTGCAAATAGATCTATTTGTGGTGTTCCCCAACTCTGGAAGTAAGTGCTCAGTATTTGGGGGTGAATCTCCCATTCGTGGATCTGTTAGTGATCCCGAGAGAGATTGTCTGCTAACTGATTCTGAATTCCTGGAATAAATTGTGCTATTAGGCGAATGTGGTTGTGAATCGCCCAATGCCATATTCTCTGTGCCAGGAGACACAACTGTGTTGAGTGTGTCCCTCCCTGTTTGTTTAGGTAATACATCGTTGTCATGTTGTCTGTTTTGAAAAGAATGTGTTTGTGGCTTATTATGGGTTGAAATGCTTTCAGCGCTAGAAATACTGCCAATAGTTCTAAGTGATTTATGTGAAACTGTTTTTGCTGACTGTCCCATTGTCCTTGGATGCTGTGTTGATTGAGGTGTGCTCCCCACCCTATCATGGAGGCATCTGTCGTTATTACATATTGTGGCACTGGGTCTTGGAAAGGCCGCCCTTGGTTTAAATTGATACTGTTCCACCATTGAAGCGAGGTGTATGTTTGGCGGTCTACCAACACCAGATCTAGAAGTTGACCCTGTGCCTGTGACCATTGTGATGCTAGGCACTGTTGTAAGGGCCGCATGTGCAACCTTGCGTTTGGAACAATGGCTATGCATGAGGACATCATGCCTAGGAGTTTCATCACCATTTTGACTAGTATTTTTTGTTTTGGATATATGGCCTGTATTACATTGTGAAATGCCTGAACCCTTTGTGGACTTGGAGTGGCAATCCCTTTTGCTGTGTTGATTGTCGCCCCTAAGTATTGCTGTGTCTGACACAGCAGAAGGTGTGACTTTGTGTAGTTGATTGAGAAACCTAGTTTGTGGAGGGTTTCTATGACATACTTTGTGTGTTGTGAACACCGTTCTAGCGTGTTGGTTTTGATTAACCAATCGTCTAGGTACGGGAACACATGTATTTGCTGCCTTCTGATATGTGCAGCTACGACTGCCAGGCACTTTGTAAAAACTCTTGGCGCAGTTGTTATTCCGAATGGCAACACCTTGAATTGGTAATGTACCCCTTGGAATACAAACCTTAAGTACTTTCTGTGTGAAGGATGTATCAGTATATGGAAATATGCATCCTTTAGGTCTAGTGTTGTCATGTAGTTTTGTTGTTTGAGCAGTGGGATTACGTCCTGTAATGTCACCATGTGAAAGTGATCTGATTTGATGTAGGTATTTAATGTTCTGAGATCTAATATAGGTCTCAGAGTTTTGTCTTTTTTGGGTATGAGAAAGTACAGAGAGTAAACTCCTGTTCCTTTCTGTTGGTTTGGTACTAATTCTATTGCTTCTTTCTGTAGCAATGCCTGAACTTCTAGTCCTAGAAGATCTATATGTTGTTTTGACATATTGTGTGTTTTCTGTGGGACGTTTGGAGGGAATTTGAGAAATTCTATGCAATAACCATGCTGGATAATTGCCAGTACCCAAGTGTCTGTTGTTATCTCCTCCCAATGTTTGTAAAATTTGCTTAGTCTCCCCCCCACAGGTGTTATGTGTTGGGGATGTGTGACTTGGAAGTCACTGCTTGTTTTGAGGAGTTTTGGGGCTTTGGAACTTCCCTCTACTTTTTGGGAGCTGTCCCCCTCTATATTGTCCCCGAAAACTTCCCCGCAGATATTGGCTCTGATAAGTGGGCCTTGTTTGTGAGGTCGTGGGTTCTGTGCTTTGCCCTCGAAACCCCCCTCTAAACTGTGTTTTTCGAAATGTGCCTCTGCTCTGTGGGGAGTAGAGTGCGCCCATGGCTTTGGCCGTATCAGTGTCTTTCTTAAGTTTTTCGATAGCAGTGTCCACCTCCGGCCCAAACAACTGCTGTCCGTTAAATGGCATATTCAGCACAGCTTGCTGTATTTCCGGTTTAAATCCTGATGTACGCAGCCATGCATGTCTCCTTATTGTCACTGCTGTGTTGACAGTTCTAGCAGCTGTGTCTGCTGCATCCATTGCTGACCGTATGTGATTGTTGGAGATACTCTGTCCTTCTTCTACTACTTGCGGTCCTGTATGAGTCGGGGATTGCATCATAGGTGGAGTGGCTACCGGTGATGTTTGCGGCGATCGTTGTGGAGACGGTGGCAGGCTTACTTGTTTAGCCACCTTTGCCTGTGGCTGCTTGTCTTTCTCCTGGAAGCCAAGTTTGTGTTTCATTCTAATAGGAGGGAGAGTGCTGATCTTCCCTGTTTCTTTTTGGATGTGGAGCCTTCTTTGGGTGTAGTCTGGCTCCATTGTCTCCAATTCCTGTCCAAATCTATGTATTTTCATTTGTGAGGACAGTCCTTGTTCCTCAGTGTAGGAACTCGTTTTCGGTTCCGAGGCCAGATGTTTCGGTATCGAAACCTTATCGGCTGCTTTTTTTCGGTTCCGACGAAACCTTCTTTACTTTCGGCGTCGTGGTCTCTCGGTGCCGACCCATTTCGGTGCCTCTATCTCGGTGCCGAACCTGCTCGGAGCCACTATCTCGAGCCCGAGCTTGCTGTGTGGCGGTATCTCGACTGGAGTCGGATGACTTCGCCCCCAGCGTGCCCTTTTTCCGTGCCGATGATCGGTCACCTATTTTTTGGGTTAAGCTATGGCCTGTTGGCGGTGGCGTCCCCTGGGCTTTAGTGGTTTTTTCGTGAGTTTTGTGTTTCGACGTCTTACTCACGGTTTTCGGCGTTTCTTCGGGATCGATCTCATCCGAGTCGATTCATGGATGGAGAATGTTTCTTCCTCCTCCTCGAAACGTTCTAGTCCTGTCGGCGCCGACGCCATTTACAGTCTCCTTGCTCTTCGGTCTCTTAGTGTCTTCCTGGACCGAAACGCTCGACAGGCTTCACAAGTATCTTCCTTGTGTTCCGGCGACAAACACAAGTTACAGACCAGATGCTGATCTGTATATGGATACTTGTTATGGCATTTTGGGCAGAAGCGGAATGGGGTCCGTTCCATCAGCCTTGAAGAGACAGGCAGCCGGGCCGACCAGGCCCCAACGGGGGATCGATAAAACCCCAAAGGGCCACTGGAGCTCTTCAAAAGTCGGTGTCGATCTGTTGTAACTAACCCGATACCGAACGCAAACAATACTGATGATTTTTCCGAGATTCTAACTAACTTTCCGACCCAAAACACGGAGCGAAAAGGAACACGTCCGAACCCGATGGCGGAAAAAAACAATCTAAGATGGAGTCGACGCCCATGCGCAATGGAGCTGAAATGGGAGGAGTCCCTCGGTCTCGTGACTCGAAAAGACTTCTTCGAAGAAAAACAACTTGTAACACTCCGAGCCCAACACCAGATGGCAGGATGTGGAGCATGTGCATCTGCAGCTACACATGCCATTGAACATATATATATCTCCCAGGTGTCTAGGGGTTTCTGACCCTCCAGGGGCAGAAACAGCCATAAAATATTTTGCCCCCCTACGGAGCGGCCCTTGCCCAAGGGGCCGCTTCCCTTATGTACAAACATCAAGCATAAAAAAATTCCCTGGTGTCTAGTGCCATTTCTGCTGCTCAATTGCATCGTGATCAGGCAGCAGAAATGCTGAGAGAGACATGAAAGGAGAGGAAAGGTCCTTCCTCTCCTTCCATGCCTCTCTCGCCCTCTCCACGTGATCAGAGGAGAAATGCTTTTGCATTTTGCCTCTGAGGGGTAGGTCTCTGATGAGGTCAGCGCACAATCACGCGCTGATGTCATCAGACACCACAGGGGGGTGGGTGGAAGGGGAAGCGATTCCCCTTCCATGCCTGCCCAGGGGAGGGAGGTGCTTGGCCATTCGGGGGAACACTAGCGCTCCCCCCCAAGGGCCCATAGCAGGACGAGCTGGTCTCGTCCTCAGCAGCGGGCAACGGTAGCCGAGGGCGAAACCAACTCGTCCTGGGCACCCAAGGGGTTAAAAGCCCACAGATAGATTACAACAACAGTTTACAACAGGCCAGAGCACTTGCGTGCTCGACCTAAAAACAGTTGAAAGAAAGAACAAATGTGTATTTTAAGAGCTGGAAAGGGAAAAGTGGGGAAGAAAGAAAACATTGAGAGTAAATATAGTAAAGAAAAGAAAGGAAGGAGTGAGATAAGTGAAACAGACCCTCCCAACTAAAGATGGCAGCTAAGAATAGATTTAATAGGATTCCCCACATCCTCAAACAGAGTCAGAGTGTGGAACAGCAGGGGGCACTGCAGAACAGCAGTAGGTGCATTAGCAGAGTTGTATGTGAACCCCAATACAGCAATATCAGGGTGATTCACATCAGGATTGGGGATATAGACAGAGTTGTGTCTAGGCCCAGTGCTGGAATAATAGAAAGGCAGCGGGTGAGAAATGAGAAATGGAGCACTGTGTAATTCCTGGTATTGGAATAATGGGGCACTGCAGGTTAGGGTTGAGGTGCACTGACAGAGTTGTATGTGGGCTGTAGTACTGGAATAGGAGTGGATACATACGGTCAGAAGTGAGGTATGTTAATGGAGCTACGTGTGGAACATAGTGTTGGTGTGTCAGTGTTGCTGAGTGTTAGCCTGGAGGTGCCCTGGTGAAGCTGCGAGTGGTGCCCAGCATGGGAGTGGCATTGCCTCTCAAGCACAGAAGTGAGGAGTCCTGAGAAGAAATGTGCACTGAATGTTAGAATTGATGGATTCTGGCAGAGCTGTGGTGGTTCCCATCAACAGTGACGTTAGATGTTAGACTTGAGGTGCACTGGCTGCGCAGTGTTTTGCTCTTTTTGAGTCCAGTATTGGCTTGGCAGTGGGACTGAATATTAGAACTGAGCTGCTGTAATAAAACAGTCTGTGAGCGGGGTCGTAGTATAGGAAAGGAAGTGACCTTGCCGGGGTAGAACTGAGGTGCACTGATGGAGCTGTGCCTGCGGTCCCAGTACAGGAGCATCAGTGTGTATGATTGCAAGAACTGAGGTCCTCTGGCAGACCGCGTGTGTGGGGTTCTGGCAGGGCACAGTTGAAGGGCTTGGAGAGTGTGACCTGAGGTGCACTGATGGAGCTGCGCCCGATGTCCCAGTACAGGAGCATCAGTGTGTATGACTGCAAGAACTGAGGTGCTCTGGCAGAGAGCACGTGTGGGGTTCCTGGCACTGCCATGGCTGAGGGCTTGGAGTGTGTGAGCTGAGGTGCACTGATGGAGCTGCGCCCATGGTCCCATTACTGGAGCAGCAGTGTGTACAAACTGCAAAAACTGAAGTGCTCTGGCAGACAACACGTGTGGGGTTACTGGCACGGCTGAGGGCTTGGAGTGTGTGAACTGATGTGCGATTGGGATCCCAGTATGGAGCAGAAGTGGCCACTGTCTTTAAGGACTTCGGAGCCCTGGCAGAGCTGGGTGCCTAGGCATTAAGTAATTACCGGCGATCCTCTGCCCTTGCTCTTAGCACCCCACAGGCAGGCACACTTAGTAAAGAAAATCCAAGCCAAGGAAGGGCAGGAGCCAGGCAGATGAGAGAGGGTGCTGAGAGCCCAAAAAGACCAAATGTGATCAAGATAACTTGTTTACAGCTAAGCTCAGAGCAAGAATGCTCTGCAAATGAAAAGGGAAACTTCCCTGGACAGGAGCAGGAAGCAAAGTAAAAAAAAAAAAAAAAAAGAAAGTCCCCTACAGACCAGATACACAGGACAAAGCATAATTATACTGTAGTTGGTCCCTACTCCCACACAGAAGAAGGCGGGACAAAGAGGCATGACTGACCACTAGCAAGCAAGGGTTTTTAAATGACACTGAAACTAACAAATGAAATAGCTACTTAAAAGTATACAAGGGTTCGTACACTAACACTCGGCCTAAAAATAGACAGCAGCATTTAAAATGCAATCACCCTCTCTTGGTGGGGGGTATGCTTGCCAGGTGACAGTGCTGAGTGAGGACCCCAGGTAAGGCTGGCGCTGTTAGGGTTGGAGGAGGGAAATTTTGATGTGGATCATAAATCCTAACTTGTGGAATAAAGCCACCGCTGTTTGAGTATCTGCTAGGTCACTACTGTTTGCTGCCACTCTTGATGAGCCATTTGTCTTAGATGTATAAAGACGTGAATTGTGTTTCTATGCAAATGCAGTCACCACCACTCGACATATGAACTGGCAGTGCTGTAAACTTACCTCAAACTGGAGTTACCACTGATGGACAGGATAAATGGTGATGAGAAAGTACGCATCTTAAGCTCTGCACCACCATGAAATACACATTTTTGAGCAGTGAAATGACATCCCGGCATGTAGTCATGTCAAAGTGCTCCTAGAGAATGTAGTAGTTCATGTGAAAAAAGTTAAGGATTGGTGGAGAGGCCAGTCTTTTTTGGGTATTAAAAAGTAGAGGGAGTATACCCCCTAGTCATGTCAAATTGCTCCTACAGGATGTAGTAGTTCAGCAGCCAAAAGGTAAGGATTGGCAGAGAGGCCCGTCTTTCTTGGGTATTAAAAAGTAGACGGAGTATACCCCTTTGCTGCTAGAAGTCCTGTCTGTGGGTGGATGCATTTGCCTTAGATATGCCTCTGGAACTGTGTTACGAAAGGTGGAGCTTTTTGTAAACGCCTGTACAGCATCAAAATATTTGGCAATGTTTATGTCCTTACTTTTTTTTTTCTAGCATTTCTTCAACATAAAGGCAGAAGAAATGTTCCCCATTAAATGACACATTGAGAAGGTGCTATTGAACTCAGGCTAGACACTGAAGATATGGAGTCATGCATCGCAGCATGGGAGAATACCGTGGTTAATGATTCTTGGAAGCAGTGTCTGCTGCATCCATGGCATTTCTAATGTTTACACTGAAAATTAATTTGCCCTACAGGTCCCCTCTTTCTCTGTACTCCAGGCAGGTGTTTGAAGTGGTCTTGCATTTGCTCCAGTGATGCCTGTCATAGTGGGTCCAGGCAAACTAAATTTGGATGCACCACTGAGTGGTAGCCCCACTTACAAATGTTTGCCAGCAGTATCTAGCCACTTGCTTTCTTTGCCAGGTGGTGGGTTAGCTCTTGTTGCATTTGATGAAGGACCTTTGCGTGCTCTATGTAAAACCAGTGAGTATGATGGCACTTGTCAGTGAATGTACACTAGGCCATGAGGCACAGGTTTGATTATCTTTTCAACCTTTGGGTTGATGACTCCGGTTTGAAATGGATTCTAAAAAATAGCTGAGCTGTTGCAGACTTTCCTTTGAGCATATGGAGGTACTGTACTAGTCTCATTCTTCGAGATCTTCATGAGAAAATCATCCTCGTCCTGGATGAAGCCCACCTCTACCTTGTGAGGGTGGGTGGCACTCTGAATCATAGCACAATAAGGTGTGGTGTACTTCAGTGAGGAGAGTTTTGTGAGGTATGGGAGTAGGTCTGGTTCATCTGTGGGATCCACAATGCAGCCCTCCCAAGGGTCATTCCCTTCCCTTTGCAGTAAGGACTCAAATTACAGATCTTAAGGGTGATAAGGATTGCCATGATCTGAATCACAGAGGAGAGATTTATGAGGGCATTGTGGAGACTGAGGCTGTGAAAGTGGCTTTGGTGAAGGGAGACAGGTAGGAGCAGGGGAATGAGGTGGTATGCATTTAGCACTTTCTCTAACCTTTTGGGACTTGGAGGTGTAGGTGGCTGTAAGGACAACTCTTCTTCACTGGAGGCCAACTTCTGTTTTCCAGTATGCAGAAGGGAGTGTGTAAGGGCTCAGGAGCAGGAAGCTTGGGAAGAATCTTCCCCATAGATAAAAATCTTGGTTTGCCTCAGCAGGTATCTCTGTCATCTGGGTAAATTCTGCAGTGGTGTCACAATTTGGCATCAAGGTTTCCACTGGCACCGTTCTTGAGGTTTGTCGGTGAAGGCCTTTTGGTATCAACTTCGAAGCTGGGTGTTTGCTACCTCAGTGTCCAGGGGGCACAGACTGATTTCTCACGCCGTGGTGGTCTTACAAGGGGTACTTTGCATTGCACCTAGGGTAAAACTGAAAGGGTTTCCATTCCATATATTGCCCCACCTGCCTTAGTGATTCGCTGGAATACGACCTAAAAGTGTTGAAGTCCCATTGATATCGATAAGTGGGGTGTTGATCACATTGTTGATGCAGTGCCTTGAAAGAAGGGCTTGGGAAAGGGTGAAAATCCTACGATCATACTGTTTTCAAAGTCAATGGGATGGAGGACACAAAGGCTTGTCCAGAAGAATCCGGTGGGAAGCACGTCAGTAGCAGAGCTGGGACTCAAAAATTCAAACCCAATGGCATGAGAAAACAATCTCAAGTAGAGCCATCACCCTGGTGCACTACTGACGAAGGGAGGCGTCACAGCAAGTCTTTAGACTCAAAATGTCTTTGAAGAAAAAGTTGCAAACATCCAGGCCCAACATTAGATGGCAGGAGTATGTGTATCTACAGCCGCACATGCTACTAACATATTTTACATTTATAGCTGATTAAAAATGAATAAGAACTATGGGCGTGATTTAGAGTTTGGCAGATGTGTACCCGGAAACGTGACAGATCATGTCCCTTTTGTTACAAGTGCATTACATGCTATGGCTCCTATGAAAAGGCAGAATGGATATTTGTTACATTTGTAAAGGTGAACCGACCTGTCAAACTCCAGTCAGGCCCCATGTTTTTACTTCTTAAGAAATCAAAGTACTCCCAACTTTCAAAATTAATCAATAAAATAATCCCCCATATGTATATGGTGCCATGATCCCACTGAGGGACTTTATCAGAGTAGTTACTATTATGTCATTGATGAGGAAAGGCATAATCTTAAAACGACAAAGCAGAAGTTCTCTTTGGAGAGTTTCTCAGATTAAGAGATGTTGTGGTTTATATGTCGTTTTTTTTTAACAGGGCATGCCTAATGTATCTCGGGGAGAGATTTTTGTCAGCAAATTCAAAGGACTGCTGTACCAAGGAAACAAAGCTAGACTAATGAGGCATTTTATTTCCATACGGAAGTGTTGGTTCTGTAAAAAGGTGGAACTGAATTTTGGTACTGAACCAGAGTCATGGTGAATCACAATTAAGAGTAGGTGGATAAGGGGAACTCTCATTTGTATAAAAAGCAACGCGTATTACAGGAGGTTGCAGGGATAACGATTGGGGCAATGGGTGCTAAACAGTTTTTCCAAAGACTAAGTTCACACAAAAAAAGGCCATTTTAAATCTAGTATATACTTCTATGACCATTCCCTTCTCTGCTCTTGAGAGTTTGTGTTCAAAATAAATAAAAAACAAACGTTGGAAGCTCTCTTATAAGCAAGGCATAAGGATGACATTGCATTGCACAGAAGAAATAAATAGAACTTGCAAGTAACTCTGGTTTTTCCATTTAATACGCTGCAAGCTCTTGTTGATTCAAGAAGTTGAATCTGGAATATGAAACAGATTTGGAATTCTGAAAAACAACCCAGAGGGACAGAGAGATAGAAGGGGGTGCCTCTAACCAGTCTCCAAAGAAATTGGGAAAGGTGAGTTGGGAAGGCAGTGATGTAGGTAGCTGGCTCTGTATTTACTATACCAAAGGCTGGCAGGAAGGAGAGGCGCTCGCTAGACGTTGCTGGACCATCGATCAGATGGAGGAGTACTTTTAGGTGTCAGGAATTTCATCAGATCTGATTGTGGTCAGGGGAGCCTCTGAATTCAGGCTTCAGGCATTGTTGGGGGGGAGGGGGTGGGAGCAACCCAGGATGGACTTGAGGTCTGAATCACCTGGTGACCTTCTCTGGACCGGTGCTGACGTGCAGGTGTGGGGTGCAGAGTGGACAGGACTCGCGGATCGGGGTGGTTCTTGAGTCCTTTTGGTGATTTCTTTTTGACAGGGCCGCTGTCCTTGGGAGTTCTTGGTCCTCTGCTGGGCATACATTCCTCTGTGGGGTTGTAGAGGTCGCTGGTCCCACAGGATGCATCTCCTTCTTGGAGCAGGGGTCTTTGAAGCTGCAGACAGGCCGGTAGGGCTGGGGCCAAGTCAGTTGTTTCCTGGAGTCTTCACTGCTGGGGTTGACTTAGCAGTCCTTCTTGAATTTGCTAGGAATCTGGTAAGTGAGGTTAGGGAGAGCCCCTAAATATTAGATTTCAGTATGTGACATGGGTCAGAGGGCAGTAGCCAATGGCTACTGTTCCTGAAGGTGGCTACAGCCTTCTGGTGTCCACTCCTTTTGGGGAGGTAGGGCACATCCCTAACCCTATTGGTCCCTACCCTCCAAAACAAGATGGGGGATTCTGCAAGCAGGGGGGCACTTCAGCACTCGACACCATAGGGGTGGTCCTAGCTGCAGTGGTCACTCCTCCCTGTTTTACCTAATTTTCCCACCAGACCTGCTGCCAAAAGTGAGGCTTGATCCAGGGGGCGGGCATCTCCACTAGCTGGAGTGCCCTGGGGTACTGTAACAGGAGGCCTGAGCCTTTGAGGCTCACCACCAAGTGTTACAGTTCCTTCTGGGGGAGAATGAAGCACCTCCATCCAGAGCAGGCTTTGTTTCTGACCCAAGAGTGCAAAAAGACTCTCATCCCATGGGGTCAGAAGCTTGTCTGTTAGTGGTAGACTGGCACCGACAGGCCAGCCCTCCACTAAAGGGTTGGGTAAAATTCAGGGGGCATCTTTAAGATTCCCTCTGTGTGCATTTTACAATAAATCCAACACAAGCATCAGTGTGGTTTTATTGTGCTGAGAAGTTTGATACCAAACTTCCCAGACATCACTGAAGCCATCATGGAGCTGTGGAGTTTGTAATGAAAAACTCCCAGCCCATGAACTTAGTATGGCCACACTGCACTTATGTCTAAGAATGGACTTAGGCACTGTAGGGGCATATTGCTCATGCAGCTATGCCCTCACCTTTGGTATAGTGCCCCCTGCCTTAGGGCTGAAAGGCCTGCTAGAGGGGTCACTTACCTATGCCATAGGCAGTGGGTTGTGGGCATGGTAACCTGAGAGAAATGCCATGGCAACTTTACCTTTTTCTCCCCACAAAGACACACAATCTGCAATGGCAGTGTGCATATGTTTGGTGAAGGGTCCCTTAGGGTGGCACAATACAGGCTGCAGCCCTTAGAGACGCTCCCTGGCCACAGAGCCCTTGGTACCACTGATACTTTTTACAAGGAACTTAGCTGTGTGCCAATTGTGGGAACAATGGTACAGTTTTGTGAAAGAACACAGGTGCTGGGGCTTGGTTAGCAGGATCTCAGCACACACTCGGTCAAGTTAGCATCGGATATAAGGCAAAAAGTGTGTGGGGGGGGTACTGTAAACAAGGGTCTATTTTCCTACAAGAGGGTCTTGGAGAGAGCAGCTGATTTTTTGGGAGGAGGGGTGAGGTGTTCAGGTTTCTGTAAAGCTTAGTCCAGCATTTTAGAAGTACAAGGTATGGCTTTTAATGAAATTTGGACAGCACTGTGACCCATCACTATCAATTCAGAAAATTCAAACAAGAGTTTTCACAAAAAAATCACTGGAAAGATATTTCATATGGTTGAGTTTGCTGTTTTTCCTTCTTAAATATATATTTTATATAAATAGCAGTTTACCGTTTTTGTGTCATGCATTATGGAAGAAGATGAGGGCATAGTTCCTTTTCTTTCAAAAAATGGTTATTCTAAACACTACCAAGTAGCTGTGTGGAAGAAGTGCTGCTACTGTAAAGGCAGGGGATAGGTTACAAAATCTATGTAGGGCTAAAGTTATTGAATTTCTCCATCACAGAATTAAAGTGGAACCCGGAGATTCTGAAGAACAAGTTATTTACCTTTAGTAACACCTTATCTGGTAAAGACTATCTATATTCCTTACCCTGAATATTCCCCAAGCGTCAGACTAGATGAGGAAAATCTTAGACTGTACCTCTCTGCGCCAGTAGGTGGTGTTAATCGGCTCCGCATTGCCCATACCAGAAGTGAAGCGCGCAGTGCCTATATAGGCACCACACCAGGGCATTTTCACAACAGGACCATAGAACCATGTCAGAAGGCTGATGGATCAGTGTGAAAATACTACAGACCTACAGGGACATTTCTAGTCAAAACGATTCACAGCAGCAGGGAGGGTGGGAGGATCAGTAGGGAATCTGCAGCTAGATAGAGTCTCTATCAGATAAGGTGTTACCGAAGGAAAGTAACTGGTTCATCTGATAGAGACATAAAGCAGAAGATTCTTTACCTTAGATTAGATACCTAAGTAATATCTCCCAAGAGGCGGTTTTGCTAAGAGGCTCAGAAAAAAAGTTGTGGAAGACCGAATGGGCAACGTGCCCATCAGGATGGACCTGGCTGTCAAGGCAATAGTGTTTTGTAAACGTGTGCAGAGAAGCCCACTTCCCGCCTGATAGATTTTCAGGACAGTGACTCCACAAGTTTACACAGCAGTAGCAGCCTTGGCCATGGTGGAGTGACCTTCCCCGCCCTCAGGGGGCTGCTACTTTACCAGTGCTTAGCAGAGATTGTTGGTTTCTGCACTGCTTTCCCTTTCTTTGTTCTGATGAACCAAAGGAAGGGGGGACCATCCACCCAGTGTTTGCTAGTGTGATTGATACAGAAGGACTCTTTGTGGTTCCAAGTGATAGAGTCTTTCCTTCTCTATAGAAAGGTGAGGCGGAGTGAAGAAGGTTTGCACCGTGATGCTTTGGTCGACGTGGAAAGGAGTTACCACCCTTGATAGAAAAGAGGCGTGGATAAGGAGAACCAGTTTGTCTAGGAAGAAGTTGGTGTAAGGTGGGTTTAAAGAGAGCACCTGTAGCTCGCTAACTCTCCTGGCCAACGTAAAGTCCACCAAGAAGACAGTTTTATAGTCAAGCGACATAGAGAGCAGCTATGCAAGGGCTCGAAGGGTGAACACATCAAGAAGGTTAAGACCAAATTAAGGTACCATTTTTACAAAAACATGCTGATGTCCTTTCAGAGAATGAGTCACAACAGGTGACTTGAACAGGGAGGGCAGATCCGGCAACAGCAACAAAGCCGATATGGTAGAAAGATACCCTTTAACTGGGTCCAAAGCAAAACCTTCCCGGGCTCCAAGCCACACTCTGGTGCAAACAGCAGGCATATAGTTTTTTGTTGATGGACACCTGGCTGTCAGTATGACTTCACAGATGTCTGAAGGGAGATTAAGAACAGTCAACTGCTGCTGTTCAATATCTACGCATGAAGGCGCGGAGTGTGCACTGGTTCAGGTGTAGAACCCTACCTTGTTGTTGCCTTTGGAGATCCTCCTAAGCGGGCAGCCTGATGACAGGACCGATGCTCAGGAGTTCGGAAGACCTTATTCTCAGTGGCCTATCCGGAGCCACAAGGATTACTTGGGCCCAAATGTTCCTGATCTTGAAAAACCTGGACAGGAATGGAATCAGCAGAAAGGTGTATAGGAGTCCTGAGCTCCACCCAAAACGAAATGCATTTCCAAGCAAGAGCCCTGTTAGAAACATCAATGCACAATAGTGCAAACATTGCATGTTCTTGGCAGTGGTGGATAGGTCTAACCAAGGTTCTCCCTAGTCACGGAAGAGACCTTGTACCACACAGCTGGATGGAGACACCATGCGTAATCCACAAGGCATTGAGTTTGTCCGCTTTGGTGTTCAGAGAACCCACCAGGGGATGTATGACCAGGAAAATGTCCTGACGTTCCATCCATGTCCAGAGACAGGGCTCTTCATACAGGATCCATGACTCCACCCTGCCCAGTTTATTGCACAAGGCAGTGATGCGGTTTGCTAGCATGCTCCAGAACCAGACTACCCTTGATGAAAGAAAGGGAGGCGTTCATTGCCAAACAAGTCACTCTCAAGTTAAACAGGTTTATGTGGAGCTGAGACTCTGCTAGACTCCAGCGTCCTATGATCCCCACCTCTCCCAGATGGCTACTCCAACCCAGAAGGAACACATCTATCACCTGTAAACATGTCTCAGACCTGCCACTGCAGTGTCTGTGTGTGCAGTTTTAAACTGCCAAATCTACTTGGCAAGTGTACCCACTTGCCAGGCCTCAACCTTCCCTTTTACTACATGTAAGGCATCCGTATGTTAGGCCCTAGGTAGCCCCATGGGCAGGGTGCAGTGTATGTTTAAGGTAGAACATATACTAGTGTGTTTTATATGTCTTAACAGTGAAATACTGCCAAATTCGGTTTTCACTGTGCAAGGCCTAGCTCTCTCATAGGTTAACATGGGGGCTGCCTTTAAATATCCTTTAAGCGCAGATTCTCTTAAAGAGCAGATAAAAATGTGGAGTTTAGGGTCTCTGAGCTCACAATTTAAAAATATTTTTTTTTAGTGAAGTTAGTTTTTAGATTGTTAGTTTGAAAATGCCACTTTTAGAAAGTAGGCATTTTCTTGCTTAATCCATTCTGTGACTCTGCCTGTTTGTGGATTCCCCGTCTGGGTTAGTTTGACAGTTGTGCTGCTCACACCTCTCTTCTAGACAGTGACACAAAGGGGGCTGGGGTGTAGCCTGCATATCCTGATTAGCCATCTGTGCTGGAGGGGAGGAGTGGTCACTCACACCTGAAAGGACTGTGCCTGCCCTCACACAATGCCATCTCTGACCCCCTGGTGAGTGTCTGGGGTCTGGCCTGGACAAGGAAGGATCTTGCAAACACTTGAGACTTTGCTTTGAAGTTTGTCAACTTCAAAGGCAGAACTGGGTATAAGAAGAAGACCCAAAACCCCAGACTTTTAGAATCTCTCTGGAATCAAGAGGAACCTCTGCAAGGAGAAGAGCTGAATAGCTGAATGAGGAGTACTGTTCCTTTGCTGTGCTGCTTTGCTGGACCGGCATGCAGTTGCTGCTTCTGCCTGAAAAGAGTGCAAAGGGTGAACTTTCCTGTGTGTCCTGCTTGAGAAAATTCTCCAAGGGCTTGGAGTAAAGCTTGCCACCTGTTGGAAGTCTCAGGAAAACCAAAGACTTCAGTTTCCTCGACCTGCAGCACTGGGAACTGTGTGTTTTGTGCTGTTCAATAGGAGAAACCACTGCGACGCCACCAACGACTCCGCTGGCCTGCACCGTGACCTGCCGATGCTACACGGAGTCGCATTGCCCCGCGACCCTGGTCTCACCGACGCTGTCATCGAATGACTTCACCGAGCTGCTGCGCGCACTGCGACCTGTGGGTCCCGCACTCTGGTATCGCCTGCTCACACTGCAGCCTGGGCATCCCCGACGCCACCACTCCTGCTGACACCGGCACTGCTGGCTGCAACGTGGCCTGTGGACACCGCTCGTGAGGTACACGAAGCACTGTCTCGTCCCGCATCGCAGCCCCGGTCCACAGACGCCAGCACCATCGGCTCCTGTGTCATCACCAGGTATCCTGCCTGCACCGTGGCCTGTGGACACCGCTCGTTAGGGTCACGAAGCACCGTCCCGTCCCACACCGCTGGCTTGGGCCTACAGACGACAGCGCTTCAGCAATGACGACGCCACTGCCTGCACCGTGACCTGTGGACACAGCATGTCGCACCGACCCGCTTCACAACGCAGCCCTGGTCTCACCGACGCCGCTGGATGCCGTCACCGAGCCGCTGCCTGTACGTGGATTGTGGGCACCGCACGTCACATCGTCCCGCTTCGCACCGCAGCCCCAACGCCATCCACACCGGCGCACCTGACTTTATCAGCTTGGAGTTCGATCTGCAACGCGTGTGCCCTCAAGGGCCCGAGGATGCCTGCACCGACTCCGGAACCGACACTGCAACGTCAGCGGCGCCGTTCTCCGTAGCTCACCTCGAGGATCACGATGCCCTGCAAATCCAAGGTACTGTTTGCGGGTCTTCCTGACACCGTAGCTGGCCCGCAACGCTGTGACCGGCCTGAACTGTTGGTTTTGTTGATCACGACGCCGTGATAGCCTCAGGTGGAGCTATCGACTTCAAGGAACTGTAGTTTGGAGTAAATCTTGCAGAATTCATATTTTTCTTACTGTATGCTGGATTTTTATCCTATTTGGTCTTGTTTTATATAGATAAATATTGGCTATTCTTTTAAAACTGGTATGGTGTCCCTTTATAGTGTTTTCACGTATTACTGTGTGTTATGTGCAAATGCTTTACATATTGCTTCTGAGATAAGCCTGACTGCTCGTGCCAAGCTACCAAGGGGGTGAGCAGGGGTTATCTGAGCGGGTATCTTCCTTATCCTGACTAGAGTGAGGGTCCCTACTTGGACAGGGTGCAAACCGACTGCCAACTAGAGACCCCATTTCTAACACCCACTATGAACAGCAGATAATGCTTTGGGCCGGCAGGATGGGAATATGGAAATATGCACCCTCAAAGTCCAGCACTACCATTCAGTCTCCAGAGCAGACCTGAGTCAACATAAGCATCTTGAATTCCTCCTTTCTTAGGAAGAAGTTTAGAGTGTGCAGGTCTAGTATAAGCCAGGGCCCTCTATTCTTCTTCAGCACAAGAAAGTGGCAGAAATAGCAAACACAACCTACTTCTAATGATGGCACCCTCTGGCTGGCTCCTTGGCCAAAAGAGCCTTCACTCTGACTTAACAGGGAGAGGTGACTATGTCAGCCAATTCAAGGACAGTGGCATGGGCGCCAAGATTTCTGTGAACAGAAGCACATAACCCCACTGAACAATCTGACGCACCAATCTGTCTGAGGTTATGGACTACCATTTGGGTAGGTGTTGCTTGATCCTACTGCTGACCCATTTTTTTCAGAAATCTTTTTTATTGTTATTTCAGTTATACCATAACAGTTTGATTCTATGATGACAATTATGAAACAGATATTCATAAGTGGTAGGCATTTTGCATATTAATGAGGATTAACAGCAAGTAGTAGGACATGTGTAATGGTATTAGCTAGAGCAATAGATGAAGTATTCAAACATATACATTACATTTTGCAGTCGTTGGGGTTCGCCTGAGTCTAAGTATGAGTGTTCCGTATGAGAAGAAATTGGGTCTCTGGGGTAAACACAGAGTGGTAGTCTTCTTATCTCTTCCTTTGACCTTTTGTTTAAGTGTATATGCAATTACAAAGGTATATATATATATATATAAATGCTGATCCTAAACTAGCAACAAATAAAAACAGTAACATTCTTAAACAATGGAGTACCTTATCTACAAGTATTTGATGATAGCATGACTGTGCCTACATGTTTTCATGTATTTTGGGGCCGTATTTTAGCTCCAGATGCCTAGTGTCTACCTTGTCTTGGTTTACATGTTTGGGATGGGAGTGCAACAATCGGTAAGCGTTCCGATGGCCTCCTCAGAGTGCCACCAGTTTTAGTTGGACGCTAGGCCGTCCTAAATACTAGTCTGTCTCCTCCGAATCAGAGCCTGTGTCTGGATTTTGTAAGTGTGCCAACATCGCCTCCCAGCTGTCTGATAGGGGGTATTTGCGCAGCCCAAGTGCATCTTCCCGCTTCAGTGCCACCCCCTCTGCGCCCGCCCAAATCGCAAATGACTGTTTCCAGGCCAATTCAATAGGTGCCTCTACAGATTTCCATCTGCGGGTTATCAGCCTTTTGGCCGTCACAGAACCCAAATCTAAAAATCTTGTGGTGGCCCTGTGACGCGGGCCTCAGGGGAATAAACCCAGTACGCAGGCCTCCCATGTGAACGATATTGTGCATGTTGTGCATGCTGATAAACAATCTACCACGGCTCTCCAGTAGATATGTAAGGAGGGGCAGGACCACAGCATGTGAATTATATCTGCATTGAGATGTTTGCAACGGGGACAAGCTGCTTCGCAACGAGAGAAATATCTGTTAATGCGAGCTGGCGTAAGGTATGCCCTATGGATAATGTAGAATTGTATAAGTCGAAATCTGGAGTTGCGAGGTATGGTAGTATGGCTAGAGAGAACAGTTTTCCACTGCGAGTCCGTGAAGGGAGTAGCCGATTCGCTCTCCCAGGCAGTACGCAGTGCGGCATGCTCCTGCATCATGTGAGTTCGCAGTGCATCCGTGAACCACCTGATCAGGTGCCTGCCCCGCCCCATTACCTGTATATATTGTATTAGTAGATGGGTTGGGGGGCAGTCGTTAAGTCTCCCCAGTCAGTCGATAAAGATCGCAATAGTGAGTTAGACAACAGAAACTGTCCTGCCGGAAGGCCCGCATCAGCGACCAAAGTTGGGAACAAAATCAGCTTGCCATCACTGTACAGATCGCCCAACGTGCGCAGATCCGCAGCATGCCACACCCGAAGCTCAGTTCCAGATGTGACTCCGGAGCTACGAGGTGTTCCCAGTAGGGCCAGGGTGAACAGGACAGTTCCCCTCGTGAGGCGCAGGGACCTGCGGTAGCAGCTGTGGGCCACCTTAAGGAAAAACTGCTCCGGCGCCGCCGAGAATGTGAGTGGGTGAAACAAGTGTGCTACCCGTGCGAGGGACCAGGGCCCAGCAGTAGTTGCCGTGTCAGGGAGATGAAGTCCCGCCAGCCATCTGGACACCCAGTGGAGCTGGGGTGCCAAATAATAGTGTTCCAGATTAGGTGCTGAGAGACCACCCTGCTCCAGTGGCATATAAAGGCCCTCATTACAACATTGGCGGTAAATCCCGCTTACCGCTGTGCAGAAGACCGACAACACACCGCTACGGCCGCGGAATTCCGCTACAGCTATTACGACCCATAGCTCGGAATCCGCCAAAATCCAGACACGTACACAAGTCTGCCACACCAAAGGTCAGTGATAAACTGCCGATAACAAAACCTCCACGTCACGCCAACAGGAATACGCCCACACTATCACGACCCACGAATCCACGCGGCGGTCTTTCAATCGCGGTAAACCATTGGCGGTACACACCGCCGCGCTCAAAATACACACACACATTTACAAAACACAACCACATTGGACAATTCGAAATACACACACCTGATACACATACACACACCAATCCCACACACTCAATACAATATAAAACACACACCCACATCACTCACAAACCCTTACGACCAGATTAGCGATAGAAGGCCAGAGAGAGAGACCACCATCAACAAACGAGCATCCACAGGCACTCAACACCATCACTCACACAACATCCACGCACCTCACACAACACACACAAACACATCCCCTCACACATCACAACACACACCACCTCACACATCACCCACACCACCCCATGGCACCGCAAAAACACCCCAGGTTTTCGGAGGAGGAGCTCGGGTCATGGTGGATGAAATCATCCAGGTAGAGCCACAGCTATTCGGATCACAGGTGCAGCACACCTCCATAGCTAGGAAGATGGAGCTATGGCGCAGAATCGTGGAGAGGGTCAACGCAGTGGGACAGCATCCAAGAACACGGGATGACATCAGGAAGAGGTGGAAAGACCTACGGGGGAAGGTGCGTTCTGTGGTCTCAAGACACCACATTGCAGTTCAGAGGTCTGGCGGCGGACCCCCACCTCCTCCCCCACAACTAACAACATGGGAGGAGCAGGTCTTGGCTATACTGCATCCTTAGGGCCTTTCAGGAGTAGCAGGAGGAATGGACTCTGGTAAGTCAAATCTTTAACTACCATATCCCCCACCCTACCTGCATGCTATCACATACCCCCACCCTCGCCCTCATCACTCCAACTCCTCACATATGTCCCATTATCACAAACCATCACCAAAGCATGTCCACTACAGATACCCACACAGACCCCAAAACAATTATCACACAAGGTCCTACACAAGAATGTTAGCACTGGGGTACAGGGTCACCCACCCATTGCACACCATGGCACACACAGATGCAATAATCATGCCTTTACACCCCTGCAGGAGCCCTACCCAACATCACCGGACAGGAGGTTCCAGACATGTCCAACCCCCCACAGAAGAGGCCTACAGTGATGACAGCAGCTCTGTCCAACTGGATCTAGATGACCAGCCCGGCCCATCTGGGACCTCGGGACAGTCAGTTCCCCTGACACAGTCACAGGCCACCACAGAGACTCCCCCCTCAGGAAACACCAGCACAGCACCCACCCAGAGGGCCCATACCTCTGTCCCAGGACACGTCAAGCAGCAGTGTGTCCACCACTACAGGGAATCCAGGCAAACCCACGACCCCAAGAACAGCAGGGACCCGGGGGAAGTGGAAGTGGGCACACGGTTCAGGGGACAGAGGCCCAGGAAAACCTGGGAACTGGGAGGTCTGCTGTGCGACAGGGGGAGGACAGGCCCAGGGAACCCACTCTCCACGAGGCCCTCTCCAACATCATGGGAGCGTACCATCATTCCCGGGAGACGATGACAACGGTACTGGCCAAGTTTCAGGAGACCCAGCGGCTGCAGGAGGAACAGTATTTGGGGTTCAGGGACGCACTCAAATCCATCAACACCACCCTGGGCACCATTTAAGGGGTGCTGAAGGACCTTGTGAACACCAGGAGGGACACTGTGGCACAACAAGGGGCCCCTGACACTATCCTGGACGATGAACTGCCCACCACCTCCACCGGCACTAGTGGAGAGGAGGCACTGCCACAGGACCACGACACCAGCACCCCACAGCTTGCAGATGGAGAACCACCCCGCAAGCGGTCCCTGAGATCCAGGACAAAGACAGAGAACAATGCCAAGAACCCCGCCAAGAAATGAGACAACCCTGAATGTCATCCTACTGTCCCACTTTGTCACCCTGTCCATCCTTAAAATGCCCTAGCTCCACTTCCTCTGCCCCTTTGGACAATGCACCTGTGAGACTAATAACTGGACTCTGCCATGGACATTCCTCCACCATCACCCCTGACCATTTTACAACCCCCTCCACTATTTAGCACTTAAATAAACACCCTTGAATCACAAAACAATCTGGAATCAGTCTGTGCTTTCACAAATGTGTATTTGCAATAACTGAGGAAAATAGCAATGTCCATTCTATTGTCAACATACCTATGTCACACAGCTCTAGTCCATGAGGTAACATAGCAGAGGTCACACAGTGGGAGCCACATCTGTTAAATGAAAAGGCAAGGTGACAATTCAGGGTCCATACACTGGGTGAAAGTGACAGACAGATGATAGGTCTAACAATTTTATCAGATGTAGGAGGCAGTGATGTCTTCTTACCTGTGTCTCACTGGAAGTATTGCTGGATCACGTTGTTTCTGTTGTCTATGTCCTCTTCTTCTGCCTCCTCTTCTTCACTGTCCACAGGCTCCACAGCTGCCACAAGACCTCCTCCTGGACCATCCTCCTGCAGAAAAGGCACCTGTCGTCGCAAAGCCAAGTTGTGCAGCATACAGCAGGCCACGATGATCTGGCACACCTTCTTTGGTGAGTAGTATAGGGAACCACCTGTCCTATGGAGGCACTGGAACCTGGCCTTCAGGAGGCCGAAGATCCTTTCTATCACTCTCCTAGTTCGCCCATGTGCATCATTGTAGCGTTCCTCTGCCCTTGTCCTGGGATTTCTCACTGGGGTCAGTAGCCATGACAGGTTGGGGTAACCAGAGTCACCTGCAAATGTCGAGGGAAATCTGTTAGACACACACTAACCCTTAGGGACAACCCCATACCCAGACAACTATTCACAGGGTATAGGGTCCTTGTCCTCACCTATTAGCCACACACGGTGCCTCTGGACTTGCCCCATCACATAAGGGATGCTGCTATTCCTCAGAATGTAAACGTCATGCACTGAGCCAGGAAACTTGGCGTTCACATGGGAGATATACTGGTCGGCCAAACACACCATCTGCACATTCATTGAATGGTAGCTCTTCCGGTTTCTGTACACCTGTCCACTCCTTGGGGGGGGGGGGGGGGGAACCAAGGCCACTTGTGTCCCATCAATGGCACCTATGATGTTGGGGATATGTCCCAGGGCATAGAAGTCACCTTCACTGTAGGCAAATCCTCCACCTGAGGGAACACGATGTAGCTGCGCATGTGTCTCAGCAGGGCAGACAACACTCTGGACAACACGTTGAAGAACATAGGCTGGGACATCCCTGATGCATTGGTCACTGTTGTTTGAAAAGACCCACTTGCCAGGAAATGGAGTACTGACAGGACCTGCACTAGAGGGGGGATTCCTGTGGGATGGCGGATAGCTGACATCAGGCCTGGCTCCAACTGGGCACACAGTTCCTGAATTGTGGCACGATCAAGTCTGTGGCTGACTATTACATGTCTCGCTTCCATTGTCGACAGGTCCACCAGCGGTCTGTACACTGGAGGATTCCGCCATCTCCTCACCTGCCCCAGTGGACGTGCCCTATGGATGAGAACAGCGAGCACAGAGTCAGCCAACACTGAGGTAGTAAAAAAAACAATTTTATTGCACACATTTGTCAATACGCTATGTGCCTGTCTCTGTGTTTAGGCAAGGCCTATATATGTGTGACGCATCGAAACTTAATGCCATGTGGCCCCCTGAAACGGCTGCTGCCTGACCTGTAATGTGGGACGAGGGGATATGAGGTAACTGCGCTGGCGTTCTACACCGTCGCGGTCGAAGACAGCAGCGCATTCCTGCATTGGTTAACATTGGGCCCTATGGGTTCCAGGAGCCAATGATGATGTACGCCGGCGGTGACGGTACGCACCGCTGCGGACGTGACCGGCATTTTCTGTCTGTTCACTCACTTGATCCCTGATCTTTGACCGGAGAGGACCTACACTGCAAGTGCTGCCGTGACCTCAGTCTGGAAGCGTCGATGGCTCATGTGTCTGGGGAAAGGGCCCCTGCCTTCGCATCGGAGGAGTTGGATAAACTAGTGGATTGGGTCCTCCCCCAGTACACGCTACTCTATGGTCCTCCAGACAAACCAGATGAGTACCCTGTGAGCATGCTGTATGGGCAATGCCTGTTTGGAGTGGTGTGGATGGAAGATATGGGTGGGGGCGGGGGTGGGGGGAGATGAGGCCTGCATGATCGGACGGTGAGTGTATGTGCGTCAGGGCAAGAGTGGGAACGTGGGACAATGACTGTGATGGTCCGGACGGTTAAAGTTTTACATTTTCCCCTGTACTATTCCTCTAGGTCAGTGCCCACCAGAAGAAGGATATTTGGCGTGCCATCCCCAAGGACGTCCGGACCCTGGGGGTCCACCACAGACAGAGCACTCACTGCCGTAAAAGAAGGGAGGACATTCGCCGCTGGAGCAAGAAGATGGCGGAGGCCCAGCTGGGGATGGCCTCCCAACGTGGGAGCGGTGCCCGTCGCACCATGACCCCCCCTGATGTTCCGGATCTTGGTGGTGGCGTATCCGGAGTTGGATGGGCGCTTGAGGGCATCACAGCAGCCACAAGGGGGAGAGTATCGTCACATCCATCTGACTCTGCGCGCATTAGAGGTGTCTGGGTGGGGGAGCAGGGCAGTGGGTTCCCCTAGGCTAGGGCGAGCTTTGTAGGCAAGGACGGTTTGTGAGGCAGGCTAAGTGGCACTCCATCCCCACCAGTGGTAAGAGCCATCTACACCTAGTCAGGCTCCTGTGATTTCCATGTGTGCAGCAATCTGGCATAGGCCATGTACCCCATGTCCCTGTGGTTTATTAGGGAACTCTAAGTGCATGGCATAGTGCAGAGGGCTGCTGTGTCTGTAGTGTCCACCGACGGTAGCCATATTGTATGCACTGAACAGGTCTCTCTCCCCCCCCCCCCTTTTTGTGGTCTCCCTGCTCTTGTGTGCATTAGCATCATCAGGCGGAGGAGCTGTGCCACCGGAGCAGGACGGAGCTGCATCCCACATGGCCCTGGAGGGTGAGACAATGGAGTCTGAAGTCACCAGTTGGACGGAGGGCGAGGGGAGCTCTACGGCGGGGACAGGAGCTGAGACCAGCGACACCGACTCTTCCTCTGATGGGAGCTCCCTTGCGGTGGCGGGCCCCTCTGTGCCCACAGCATCTACAGGTACAGCCACCACCCCCACTACCAGCACCGCCCTCAGCGTGTGTCCCGTGGCCCTCACCCAGGAGGGTGGGCATCTCCTTCGCCCCAGGCACCCCAGGCCCTGACCCAGTCAGCCCTGCTGCCCTCAGTGAGGAGGCTATCGACCTCCTGAGATCCATCACTGTTGGGCAGTCTACAATTCTGAATGCCATCCAGGGTGTAGAGAGGCAGTTGCAACAGACAAATGCATACCTGGAGGGCATTCATTCTGGCCAGGCAGCCCAACAGCAAGCATTTCAGGCTTTGGCCTCTGCACTGATGGCAGCCATTGTCCCTGTGTCCAGCCTCCCCCCTCCAACTTCCTCCACCCAGACCCAATCCCCAGTACCTCAGTGTAAGGAAATGCCTCCTTGGCATGGTTACCCCCTGACATTTTGCCTTTGCTGATGCTAAGTTATGATTTGAAAGTGTCCTGGGACCCTGCTAACCAGGCTCCAGCACCAGTGTTCTTTCCCTAAACTGTACCTTTGTCTCTACAATTGACACAACTCTGGCACTCAGGTAAGTTCGTTTTAACTGGTACCCCTGGTACCAAGGGCCCTGATGCCAGGAAAGGTCTCTAAGGGCTGCAGCATGTCTTATGCCACCCTGGGGACCCCTCACCCAGCACATGCACACTGCCTCCCAGCTTGACTAAGTCGACATGGCACTCCTCTCAGAGTGCCATGCCACCCTCACACTGCCTGTGGCATAGGTAAGTCACCCCTCTAGCAGGCCTTACAGCCCTAAGGCAGAGAGCACAATACCACAGGTGAGGGCATATGTGCATGAGCACTATGCCCCTACAGTGTCTAAGCAAAACCTGGGTGCAGGGTAGCCATAAGAGTATATGGTCTGGGAGTTTGTCAAACACGAACTCCACAGTTCCATAATGGCTACACTGAAAACTGCGAAGTTTGGTATCAAACCTCTCAGCACAATAAATGCACACTGATGCCAGTGTGCAATTTATTGTAAAATACACCCAGAGGGCATCTTAGAGATGTCCCCTGAAAACATACCCGACTTCCAGTGTAGGCTGACTAGTTTCTGCCAGCCTGCCACACACCAGACATGTTGCTGGCCACATGGGGAGAGTGCCTTTGTCACTCTGTGGTCAGGAACAAAGCCTGTACTGGGTGGAGGTGCTTCTCACCTCCCCCTGCAGGAACTGTAACACCTGGCGGTGACCCTCGAAGGCTCACCCCTTTTATTACAGCGCCTCAGGGCATCCCAGCTAGTGGAGGAGATAATTAGAAAAACAAGGAGGTGTCACCCAACAGTCAGGACAGCCCCTAAGGTGTCTTGAGCTGAGGTGACCCTTACGTTTAGAAATCCTCCATCTTGTGGATGGAGGATTCCCCCAATAGGATTAGGGATGTGCCCCCCTTCCCAACAGGGAGGAGGCACAAAGAGGGTGTAGCCACCCCCAAGGACAGTAGCCACTGGCTACTGCCCTCCCAGACCTAAACACACCCCTAAATTCAGTATTTAGGGGCTCCCCAGAACCTAGGAAACTAGATTCCTGCAGCCTTAACAAGAAGAAGGACTGCTAACCGGAAGCCCTGCAGTGAAGACGGAGACGACAACTGCTTTGGCCCCAGCCCTACCACCCTGTCTCCCAACTTCGAAGAAAACTGCAACAGCGACGCATCCAACAGGGACCAGCGACCTCTGAAGCCTCAGAGGACTGCCCTGCAACCAAGGACCAAGAAACTCCCATGAACAGCGGCCTTGTTCAACAATCTGCAACTTTCTTGCAACAAAGAAACAACTTTAAAGACTTCACGTTTCCCGCCGGAAGCATGAGACTTTCCACTCTGCACCCGACGCCCTGGCTCGACCTGCGGAAAACCAACACTTCAGGGAGGACTCCCCGGCGACTGCGAGCCCATGAGTAGCCAGAGACGACCCCCCTGAGCCCCCACAGCAACGCCTGCAGAGGAAATCCAGAGGCTCCCCCTGACCGCGACTGCCTGTAACAAGCGACCCACCTGCAACCAACACTGCACCCGCAGCCCCCAGGGCCTGAAGGAACCGATCTCCACTGCAGGAGCGACCCTCTGCTTAGCCCAGGTGGTGGCTACCCTGAGGAGCCCCCCCCTGTGCCTGCCTGCATCGTTGAAGAGACCCCCGGGTCTCCCCATTACTTCCTATCTAAAACACAACGCCTGTTTGCACTCTGCACCCGGCCGCCCCTGTGCCGCTGAGGGTGTACTTTCTGTGCCTGCTTGTGCCCCCCCTCCCCCCGGTGCCCTACAAAACCCCCCTGGTCTGCCCCCCGACGCGGGTACTTACCTGCTGCCAGACTGGAACCGGGGCACCCCTGTTCTCCATTGAAGTATATGTGTTTTGGGCACCTCTTTGACCTCTGCACCTGACCGGCCGTGAGCTGCTGGTGTGGTAATTTGGGGTTGCCTTGAACCCCCAACGGTGGGCTACCTTGGACCCAACTTTGAGACTTGTAAGTGTTTTACTTACCTGTAAACTTAACCTCTACTTACCTCCCCCAGGGACTGTTGATTTTTTGCACTGTGTCCACTTTTAAAATAGCGTATTGCCATTTTTACCAAGACTGTGCATGATATTGTGATTATTCAAAGTTCCTAGAGTACCTAAGTTAAATATTACTTGTAAATCTTGAACCTGTGGTTCTTAAAATAAACTAAGAAAATATATTTTCTATATAAAGACCTATTGGCCTGGAGTAAGTCTGAGTGTGTGTTTCTCATTTATTGCCTGTGTGTGTACAACAAATGCTTAACACTACCCTCTGATAAGCCTACTGCTCGACCACACTACCACAAAATAGAGCATTAGAATTATCTCTTTTTGCCACTATCTTACCTCTAGGGGGAACCCTTGAAATAGTATATACAGAGCCAACTTCCTACACTCAGCCTAACCCAAGCACACCATCAGACCAGCATGCACACACCTCAACACACAAGGGTGGCTATGGCAAACATAAGCACCACACATCCCACAAGCACTCACACAAGCATCATACCCATGCACACATACCAACATCCACTGCCTCCACTGTGTCCCCCTCCTCCACGTCTCCCTCCTCCCTCTCTGTCACGTCTCCACTCACACCTGCATGCACTACATCTTCAGCCACTACCTCCATCACCAGCATGCCCATCACCACACACCGCTCACGTGCACTCACCACCCCCACTACCATTCACACATCCCCTGTGTCCTCTCCCAGTGTGTCTGTGAGCCCTCCTCCCAAACTACACAAACGCAGTCACACACCCACCCAACAGCCATCCACCTCACGGCAGCCTCCAGCCCATGCACCTTCACCCGAAGTCAGCATACGAACACCGCCTAAAGCCACTACCTCTTCCTCCACTCCCAAACCCCCTCCATCTACCTGTCCCAGTGTGTCAAAAAAGCTTTTCCTCTCAAATGTTGACCTCTTCCCTACACCTCCCCCCGTCTGTCCCCTAGGGCCCGCCTTTTTAGGTCCCAACCCAGCACCTCAGCCACCACATCACCGGGCACAGTGGTGCCAGCAATATCCGGATTCTGGAGTGCGCCAAGCAGCAGGGCTGCCAGTGTCCCAAGGAGC
The DNA here is from genome assembly GCF_031143425.1 of Pleurodeles waltl. NCBI lineage: Eukaryota > Metazoa > Chordata > Amphibia > Caudata > Salamandridae > Pleurodeles > Pleurodeles waltl. Next base: position 1,437,703,112 of record NC_090445.1, read on the forward strand.
GAGTCCAAGGACATTCCCCCACCTCCAAAACAGAAGAAGTTGCCCACATCCCAGAGGGAGAAGGCCAAAACACCTGCCACCAAGGGCTCAGCCAAGACAATAGTTGGGAGTGGCAAGACAGCTGCGCCACCATCCAAGGTGGGGAAGGGCCTGAAAAAGAAAGGCAAGTCAATGTGGCCGCCACCCACCACAGCGGACAAGACCGCCACCGGCACCGCCACATGCACTGCTGCGCTCGGACACCGCCACCAGCACCCCAGATACTGAGCCCTTCACCAGCACTGCAGACACTGTGCCCTTCAGCAGCACCGCGGTCAGTGAGCCCGCCACCAGCACTGCCGCTACTGAACCGCGGTCAGTGAGCCCGCCACCAGCACCGCCACTACTGACACCACTGCCAGCACAGCAGTCAGTGAGCCAGCCACCAGCACAGCAGTCAGTGAGCCAGCCACCAGCACCGCCGGCCCAATGACCGCTGCAAGCACCGCCGCAACAGACCCGGCCGCAAGCACCGCCAGCGCCACGCGACATCCTGAGCCAGTGGCACTACCACAGACATGGCTGCCATCCCCAGTGGTAATTCGTACGAGGCTGGTGGTCAGTTCCAGGGGCCTGGGCAGCTTCGATGTTGCCCCACCGTCAGTGGAGTGTCACATCCACTACCTCAGTCGTTGGCAGGATGAAGCACTCTGGGCACAAAGCCCCATCCAGAACCAGTGGAGAGATACATCCACTACCTCAATCCTTGGCAGGATGAAGCACTCTGGGCACAAAGCCCCCTCGAGAACCAGTGAAGAAAGGCATCCACTTGTGATACTGTGGCTTTGCACTCCCCAGGATAAAGCAGCGGGCAACCCACCCACTGGAGAGACTTGACAGACTGTAGCTTTGCACTCCCCAGGATAAAGCAGTGGGCAAACCACCCACTGGAGAGACTTGAGAGACTGTGGCTTTATCCTGGGGAGTGCAAAGCCACAGTCTGTCAAGTCTCTCCAGTGGGTGGGTTGCCCGCTGCTTTATCCTGGGGAGTGCAAAGCAGTGGGCAATCCACCCACTGGAGAGACTTGAGAGACTGTGGCTTTGCACTCCCCAGGATACATCAATGGGCATGGAGCCCCCTAGTGGAGCTGGCATCGTGCACTCATCCGGCTGTGGTGCCCCCCCCCCCCCCTTCCCTTCCCTCGGAGGTGCCTGTTTTATTTCGATCTGATGCCCCTGCAGTGTTCTCTCCGTTTCGATCGGGTATCGAGTGTGGGCCTCGCCCATGCATTTTGGGCCCAGTGGTCCACGGAATATATAGGTGCAGTACCTGGACTTGAATTCTTGGTGTACATATTTGTTTATAGTGTATATACATTTTTGACTAATGGGTGTTTATTGATTACAATGGTTACAATCATTTCCTTTTGTCCTTGCGTTCTTCCAGGGGGGTTGGGGGTGTAAATGTAATGTTTCAGCATGTATTTGTGTGTGTGTTGTTGTGGGTGAGGGTGGGGGTGTTGAATGTTGTGTGTGTCACTCTCTTTTCCTTCCCCCCTCCCCTGTGTTGTAGGTGCAGAACTCAAGAGGGCAACCCTGCCTGCCACAGATAGTGGCAGAGTTTGCCAAAAGGCCATCTGGAATCTGATGGCAGTCACCGCCCTCTTGAGGTTACCGTCAAACAAGTCCTCTCTACGGTGGTAGATATGAATGCCTAAATATCTAAACGTGTGTGGTTGCCAAGGAACTGCAACGCCAGAGAGGTGCAACCCTGGGTTTGGGAGTGTAGGATCGAAGGGAAAGAGGCAGGACTTTGTCCAAATAACCCTTAATCCAGAAAGTGAGGCAAACTGCTGCAGTATTGTGACATCCCTGAAATACAATAAGAGGTCATCAGCATACAGTGATACAGTCTGTAGACCATCTCCTAGCACAATGCCCCAGCGGGGGCCCTGATCGCGTAGCACCGCAGCCAAGGGCTCCATGGCGAGGGAGAACAGCAACGGAGAAAGGGGGCAGCCCTGTCTTGTGCCCCTGTGCATCTCAATCGGCTCCGAAATACTCCCCCCCCATCTTGACCCGGACCTGGGGATTAGTGTATAGTAGCCTAACCATACGGAGAAAGCGAGGTCCGATGCCAAATCGCTACAGGACCTCAAAAAGGAATGTCCATTCCAAGGAATCAAAGGCCTTCTCCAGGTCGAGAACAAGGCATCCTGCCAATGGCCTGTCCTGTTTCGAATAGTGCATGACACGGAACAACCGCCTAATGTTGTGAGATGTATCTCGTGCAGGCACAAATCCGTTCTGGTCTGTGTGCACTAGGTCCGGCACCATGGGCGCCAAACGCGTCGCTAGTGTCTTGGCCAACATTTTATAATCTGTGTTGAGCATTGCTAATAGTCGATATGAGCCAAGCTCCATTGGGTCCTTGCCTGGTTTGGGGAGTGACACCAGCAGCGCCTCATTATGTGACGTCGACAAAAATCCTCTCTGCACAGACTCTTCATATATGCGGAGGAGATGAGGCGCAAGGATAGAGGAAAATGTCTTATAAAAACCGTCTGGTAGATCATCTGGACCAGGAGTTCTACCTGCAGATAGTTTGTGTATACGAAACAGGACGGAAAAAACGCTCACCAGGCACTGACAGGCTTATCATGGTCTCGTCTGCCTTCCTTTCTACTTACCCGATTTATACTTATGGGTATTAGGAGTTGCATCAACAAGCCATATTGATACACCAGAACTTTATTCTTCGACATGCTTGATATTTGGTATCAACTTTGCTTTGCCTTGAAAAAGTCATGTTGACGAAACACGTGTTGGCTGTTGTTTCTCGGGATATATGATGGACACTATCATGGCTATTTTTCCTCGTGACGTATGATGGTTATTGCCTTATGGAACACTTTTGGATGAACAATAAACATGTCTTTTAAACCATTTCTCGAAATGGAATCATCAACGGTATACATCATAGCATATTGGATACATTCGGTGTGCCCTAGTGTTTATTTCTGATCAGTTGTGTATACTAGCCTGGATCTCGGAGAACTCAAGGGGCTCCTTCAATGCGGTCCGCTGGGCTGCTGTCAGGTGGGGCAGTGTAGCTGCTGAGAGGAATTCTGCACAGGTCTGCCGATGCAGTGATGTAGCCGAGTCATAGAGAGCCCTATAGTGCTGTGTGAACGCTGAGTGTATGTCTGAGGGTGTATGAAGCACAATACCAGCCACCGAGCGAATCTCTACAGTTGGCCCGTGGTTTCGTTCGCACCTAGTCAGCAAAGCCAAGAGTTTGCCCGACTTATCCGCAGAAGTATGTGTGCGCGCCGAGTGAGCGGCATAGTTTAAACAACAAAACCACTCCAGAAGAGATAGGTGTTTGGCCCAAGCCGTTGACAATAGTGCTATCCCAGTGGGACTTTGGGCAGTCTCCAGTTCAGGTCGCAGTAAGATCCGCTCCATTTGGGCAAGTTCACGCTCCACAGAGCGTCGCAGATTCCACTGCGTTCCCATACAGTGACCCCTAATAAAAACCTTAAAGGCATCCCATTCCACCAGGCCTGAAGATGCCGTACCTTTGTTGTGTGCAAAGTATTCAGGAATTGCCCCAACTAATGATGCTTTAAATGCTGCATCTTCCAGGAGCTCAGGCCTAAGTCGCCAAGTGGGGACAGTCGGGGAGAGACAACCCAGCCCAGACGCACGAGTTGCGGATTGTGATCTGAGTGCGTGTGACCCAGATAGTCTGTGTCCAGTACTGCAGTTTATAAATTCTGTGTGCATAGTATTCTATCAAGGCGCACATGTAGGGAGTGCGGGGCAGAGTAATATGAGTAAATTCTATCAGTAACATTGCGATGGCGCCATATGTCTAGCAAGTGCCAATTTTTAGTCCAGACATTCAATGCACGTGCAGCTGATACAGTGGGCGCTGTGGGCAACGGGGGGAAGGAGCGGTCTAAGTCCGGATCCAGTACACTATTAAAGTCCCCTCCCAATAACCAGGGATAGTCGCTCCACCCCTACAGCTGGTTAGATAAAGTGTGAAGGAAGGAGGCCTGGTCCACATTCGGTGCATATATGGAGCCCAGTACTATTGCCCGGCCGGCAAGTCGCCCCCGTACCAACGCGTACTGCCCCTGATCATCTATTATTTGGTCTTCTGCTACAAAGGGGATGCCTGGTCTGATCCAAACCAGAGTGCCCCTAGCGTAAGTGGAGTGACTTGTCGCATATAACTGACCTCTCCATCGCCACTGCAAACGGGGGACCTCTGGGAGCGCCAAATGAGTTTCTTGCAGAAAGGCGATGTGCACCGAGTGTCTTTTAAGGTAGGAGTATATGGAATACCTACGTTTTGGCGTTAGTATACCGTGCACATTCCACGTAAGGGCAATGTAGGTATTCATGGTAGTGTTTGGTAGTTGGAGCAGCAAACTATCTACGCGGTCCATAGGAGCAGGACTTTACATATAATAACGGGGCTCCAGCACTCAATCAGGCAACTAATGTATAGACTCCGTATCAACAGTAACAAACAGAATACCATCAGAGCAGAGGAACAACCGGTTTCCGCCCAAACCAAATAACCCATGGGGTCAACAGAACAGTTATACATAGTAGGTCTCCACTAGTAGGAGTGTGGGGTAGGCCGTGTGGCTTAAAGATGAGCGTGTAGTGAGTTGTGTACCCCGGTGTATTTGGATAACTGAGTGGGGGTGCAGTAGAAGGTAATTATATTAGTAACTATTCGTAACTCCACATCTATGTTCCCTGAAGATATATTTATTGTCAAGGTACACATATGGGAAGTTATATATACTAAAACTCTGCTTACCTATAGAAATTTACCTTCACAAAATGTCTGTCCTCGTATTCCTGACACATTATTTTAACTCACAATATTTTCGTTTCCGAAATCCTGTCTAAACACTTGAGGGGGCATATTGAAGAGGAATGGAGGCTGAAACTGCCAGCAGGGCAGTGGGGGGCAGACTGGGCAGATTTCTTGCCTTGGTGCCCACAAGGCTTGTGAGAGCCACATCCACAGCAACAAAAGGACTGGAGAGCCTGTTGGCTGTTGTAGGTGGGTGGGAATGGAGGCGGCTGGTAGCTTCTACCATATTCACAGAAGGCAGAATAGGGCTGGTGTGGGACCATGAAAAGTCACTACAACTGAGCAGGGGCTCTGCTGTACTTAGAGCTTTAGTACTGAATCTTACTTGTCCCCAAACAGGCGAGTGGCATCGAAGGGCATGTCCGTAAAGGATGCCTTTACATCCCCCAAAAAGCCAGATGACCTCAGCTGGGGGTTGCAATGAAGTGCCACTGACAAAGCAATTGCTCTACCTAATGAGTTTGTTGTGTCTAGTCCGCAGTGTATTGTGATCTTTGCTGCGTCCCTCCCAATGGAAATAGCATGGGACAGAATGGCTCAGGGCTTCCCTGAGACCACGGGCAGCACTTCTGTAACTGAATTCCAAACTGTGTGGAAATATTGGCCCAAAAGCCATGCCGTGGCCACTGACTACAATGAAAGGCTGGTGGAAAATCCTCTTGCCCAAGGTGTCAAGCCTGTTGGATTCCCCATCCTGTGGCGTGGAAGAGAATGCTTTTCTCTTGATTTAAGTACTGTTGAGAAGCAGAGAATGTTTGTGAATCATACATGTCGGCATCATAGTCATCTTGCACTTCATCCTCCTCATGGCATTTCACATGCAATTCTGATGGGCTGGGTGCCACCCCAACGGGCCCCCTTTCATCAGAATCATCTTCCTTCAGCAAATGTGCCGGTGTGGGGGTCATATCTTGCTGGGTGAGGTGTGAGATGGTGTAAAAAATCTGCTCCTCTCTTGTTTTTAATTTTTTCTCTCGTCAACGACGTCGTCGACAACATTAGCGAAAGCAGAAGCAGCATAGTGGAAACCATTGGCACCGTCGACAAGGGAGCTGCCGTCAGTCCTATTGTCGTCGAAGGAAGAGTAGCCGTTAACGTGGTACAGCTGTCGCTGTTGGCGACGGTGAAGAGAGAGAGCTCCTCAATTTTGACAATTTTGCTGTAGATGCCTTTGACGATGGTGTTGTAGTCGTCGTAAAGGATGAGGTAGTTGCTAGTGTTGAGACCATGGTCATGGTGCCACCATCGACATTGCTGTGAATGTCTTTGTCGTCGTCAACGAGGTTCTCATCGACTGTGTGACCTTTGTCGACATTTTGCCAAAAGGTGGCACAGAGGAAGGCTTTTTAAAAGAGTGATGACCCCTCAGAGGTGTTCTAGGGGGTTCTGAAGTGCCTTTTTAACCTTTCTGCAGAGATAGAATGTCCTTTTTTTTCTCTTTATGTTTTAAAGAAGATTAATCAGTGTAAGGAGATCCTGAAGGACTACGACCTTTGTAAGACTCGTGAGTGATCTTTTTTTAGGTATTCTTGGGCTGCTAACAGGAGGAACAGGAGCGAGGGGTCCTGTCCCTCTTACGAGATCATCTAGAGGACGTAGACGAGTTGTCACTCTCAGAGCCAGACACAGGTTCTTTTCTTGAGCTTCTGGAGCCAAATCAGCAGCCTCTGCTCTCTGTCCTCTAAAGTTTTATTAGAAAAGGTCCAACATACCTTGCAGTCTTTAGCTGAATGGTCTGGATAAAGACAGTAAGTGCAATCTTAATGTGGATCCTCAAACAAAAATATTTGGTTTAATGGAGAACTAATGAAGCACGGAAACTTTGGAAAACAAATTACCAGAAAAAAACTCTGAAAAGGTGTGACTGAGCAGATCTAAGTGGAGACGCCCTAGCACAATGTGCGGTAGAAAATCTGAGAGACTGGAGCTTCCCACAGGAGTGTTCTAGAGGGTAAAGCAGCCTGATTGGCTGAAGCCTGTGTTTGGTCTCTTTTTTCAAAACAGACTAGGATATGCTCCTAAGGTGAAGGGCCTAAGGCCTTCATGCACTATACTAAGCATTGCATTGCTATTACAAGGTACCCGGGGACTCCCTTCTCGACAAGGGAGTACGATTCAAGCATTTGAATCTATGGAAGTTCCAATATTGGACTAACTGGTAGTACTCCATGGTCTACTCTGGGAAATGTGGCATTAAGGGCACAATATTGTTTTATGTGCTGTCGGAAGTACCTAAGTTAAAAAAATTAACACATGATGAATCAGAGTTGAAGAGATATTATGCAAACAAGAAATGGAAATTACTTCACAAAGTGAAGATAGTTTTGATGGTCTATATATCATGTACCTAATCTGGAGTAAACAAACTAGGAGTGAGCTTCCAAATCAGACTTTGTGAGAATACAGAAATGTAGAGACAGACTAGCTAATGTTGAGAAGTACCATCCGTCTACACGGTGCAGACACACTAAGTAGAACCACTCAGGGAATGCAAGACTCCTTGCAAGAATGTAAGATAGAGTCTCCCACATGCAGCTCTCTTCTAGGGAAAGGAAGCAATGTGCACAGTTTTCTTCTGGGTTGAGGTAGAACAGAAACCCTGTCAGGTGACAAAGAAAGCTCTATGGGCTCTATTCAGCCTGAAATGTTTTTCAACATCTAAGATTCTCTCAGCAATGAATGCATGCTGAATGCAAAAGTTACCCTTCACAATAGTCTTCATGTCAAAGGCAGCCTATCCAAGCAGGGCTGCGATTGTCAATGAATCATTAACAGGACAGGAGATAAAAACAAAGCAAGGTAAATGGTTCACACCTCGGGAGGGGGCATTGCTTAGGGTTCAGAGAAGAGGAGAAACATAAAGGAACAGGGAGATATAGGGGTCACAAAAGAGAGAAAGGCAATGTGTGTGACACCATCATTCAAATGGCCACGACACAACGATCTTTATGATGAAGAACTAATGAAGTTAATAAAGCTTGGAGAAAAAAAAAACACAGCAATTTTAGTTGTCACAGAGTGCACTCAAACTGCTTTCTATTGAACTAATAAAACAAGGACCATCTGCGCTTTCATTCTTGTGTTTCTGACAAACCTACACAGAAGTGAAAGATATTTTCTTTATTAGTGAATAACGCTAAGTCTTCATTCATCAATTTAGCGAATTTCTACAGGCCTCTCACTAAATCTTGAATTATATCGATTTTTACAATTAAAGGTCAGAATTTAAATTAATAAAGGGGCTAAAGTATTTACACAGTGCCACACGTCTTCAAACCGTGCTCCCATTAAACACAATACTACGTCTTTGCTGTTGATTGTTAGATGACTCTTGGTATTGTATTAGTTAAGGCACATGAAGGAAGACATCCTGTTGGACTTCCACACCACAGGGTCACAGACTATGTTAGTATAGGGCTTTCAACAGAAGGGCAGAGTATCCTTCAAAAATTAGAATTTCTTTACTAAAGGTAAAACAATGACATGAGAAACACTTTACATGCCACATTGTCCGGTGCAAAGTTTAAAAGATATGCCCTGCTTTAGCTTTTCTAGAAAGACTGGTCCAGAAAGACAAAGACAACATTTTGGAACAAAGTTATACATGCTTTGGTTATTATACTGACTGTGTATTTCTACTCTATATACCGTGTGTGTTGAACACAGCAAACAGCAGACCATAAAAAACTGTTTCCATAGCAAGCATTGATCCTTGCTTACCCTTCTTCTTTGATGTCCGTCATTGATGACAACGGATGTGGAATATTTCCACAGGTAGTCTGCGGACACCACACTGGTGTCTGGGGGGTGGCAGGTCCTTCAAGACTGGAGGTCACAAGGGATCGAGCAGAGCTCTGCGTCTAAGAAGAATGAAAACTATGAAAGAAGGCATTGAAAGGAAGAAAAAAAAAAATGAACGGAGTAGACGGCATCACACAGTTAATGACCTTATATCCACAACTTTAAAAAGGTGCTGGGTTGCTTATGTACAATGTCTAAAAGAATCTAAAGCCCACTGCCTATCAGGGAGTGCTTATGACTCGGACTTTATTATGTAGCATTGGTTTTCATGTTATTCCTCCATGTTTACATCCAGCATTTTTGGCACTCACATTTTATAAATAAAATCAGCAGGATAATAATAGCCTGTTCTGCTTCTGTTTGCTAATTTGTTAAACCATACTACAGTTTGTAGCTATTCATTCCTATTGGCAGAAACATCCGTCATTAGTGTGTATGTGTTAATTCACTTGGGACTGTTTTATACAGCATAAAACCCTGTATTAACCTTTTCACACTGTTGAAAATCTATCTTCAATAAGTATGCCAAATGTTCTCCAATCTTGAAGTGCCACTTCTCTGCAGCATTTTTATTCACTGTACCTTTTGAGGGTTAAAGTGTCATAATAGGCCTAGTCTACTGACCAATGTATGCATGAATTTCTATGCATTACTAAAGCAGTATTTCTTTGGTTAAATAGTCACTTTTCTTAGCAATAAATATATTAAACATACAATAAATAAAGGTTTTATGTATTGTACACTACTCCCAACGCTGAACAAACTGCCCTCTAGAACTTTAGAGGACTTCTGATCACATAAGATCAAAACAAAAGAGACACTACCATACTGCTTGACTTTACAGCAACTTTCAACACTGTTGACTACGACTTAGCAAATCTACAGGTGTCAAGTGCACATTTCTCATGGGATAGGTCATCTTGCTGGTGCAAGTAACTTTAGTCAAGCTGTTTGTACACTTCTTTAATACTACCAGCATTGTTTGCAAAGATCCTCTTAGTAGACAAATGTGTTCCATGTTCCTTTAGCCGTAAATAACCCTCGTTGACCTTCTCAGAAAATGTAAAACCGATGCAGAAACTAAATTCCCCCCCCCCAAAATAAGTGCTTCCACAAAGTGAACCGTACCCTTAACACATGATCCACTAGTAGTTCATTACACTTCAGTCTGCCTCACTACATGCCTTTGGTCCTCGCTCTGGTTATTTACCACCTTCACTACTAGACTCACATCTGCCTTGGCTTGTATTTCACAAAAAACGACTCCCATGTGTCAATGGGCCTCTAACCATACTGCACACCTTAACACGCTCCACTGCATCACAACATCTTTGAGGTCCTTAATCTATATTCACCGTCAAAGGGCAAACTGGCATCAAAAGCCAATGCCTTCAGCGTATCAAGCAATGCATAAGGAAGTGCCAAAATAATGCTCCATACTATTGGTCCTCTACCTTTTGCTTTTGTGGAACCCCATGTATTTGTTACAGAAACAAGAGGACCCTCACTGAATTATTGGTATTGAGGGACATCCACTGAATTATTACTGGAAGCCACGGGCCTCTGGCATCAGCATTTTTGATGATTTGAATCAGAATCAGAAAGGAAAGGAATACACAAAAAACAGAAACAAATACTCATTAAGCAAAAATACAAACGAGTAAATATTTTATTTAATTGACAAACAAAATAAATTAAAAAAAATTAAAGTTTCATGGAAAGGTTGGAGCTTTCATAAATCCAATTGAGTTCAATCATCAATACGGTATTCTGTTTGACGCATTTGCACTGTTCCTAGAAATCAATCTGAGGATACCAACTCATCTATAGCCTCCAACTTCAAAAGAATTCACATTTACAGAAGGGTTTATAATTTTCGTTTTAAAATTGTGCTTATTTATTTAGATACACTTTAGAAATCTGTTAAGATAACTTGACTTTATAAGCAGTCACAGAGCCTCTAAGTAGGCTCCACTGACCCCCGGGGGCATGAGGCCACAATTTAAGAACCAGTGCTCTATACTGTTATTCCCTCACTCTTTAAGATGCCAGACATTATGAACTGTCCTGTTGACAAAATTAGTACAGGAGTACTAAATTGGTTTAATGTTTCCATTACAAATACAATTTGTATACAGTTTTCAGAAGTTAACGAGACTGCTTTGCTTTTAGCGGAGTATCATCATTTAATGACTAGTGAGAAAGGCAGGTGGAACTGAAGGGCTGTACCTGAATTGCTTGTAAACATCCTTGATATGCATGTTCACTGCACAATTAATGTAAACGTTTAATCCTGAGTGACAGAAGCAAGTGCTGCTGGGTGCCTTCATAGTCAAGTAAAAGCATATTTGGAATATACTGGATGGATGGGATGAATGTTCCCAGTTCTATATTAATGTGTGTTCTCTTTTTCCTTCCCATCTCTCTGTCTCTCTCTCTCTCTCGCTATATATGGAAAATGTCACTTACCCAGTGTGCATCTGTTCGTGGCATGAGACGCTGCAGATTCACATGCTGTGCACATCCCGCCATCTAGTGTTGGGCTCGGGGTGTTACAAGTTGTTTTTCTTCGAAGAAGTCTTTTCGAGTCACAAGATCGAGGGACTCCTCCCCTTTCGGCTCCATTGCGCATGGGCGTCGACTCCATCTTAGATTGTTTTCCCCGCAGAGGGTGAGGTAGGAGTTGTGTATATAGTAATAGTGCCCATGCAATGGAGTAAGTATGTATGTACATAATGTAGCTAAAAGTGATATATTTACAAATTTACAAATGTACAAGATTAATTTTTTGTCAACTTAAAACGGCTACAGGCTCCCGGGGAGGTGGGAGGGCGCATGTGAATCTGCAGCGTCTCATGCCATGAACAGATGTACACTGGGTAAGTGACATTTTCCGTTCGATGGCATGTGTAGCTGCAGATACACATGCTGTGCATAGACTAGTAAGCAGTTATCTCCCCAAAAAGCGGTGGTTCAGCCTGTAGGAGTTGAAGTTGTTTAAAATAATGTCCGTAATACTGCTTGTCCTACTGTGGCTTGCTGTGTTGTTAACACATCCACGCAGTAATGTTTGGTAAATGTATGAGGCGTAGACCATGTGGCTGCCTTACAGATTTCAGTCATTGGTATGTTTCCTAGAAAGGCCATGGTAGCACCTTTCTTTCTAGTGGAGTGTGCCTTTGGTGTAATAGGCAGTTCTCTTTTTGCCTTTATATAACAGGTTTGAATCCATTTAACTATCCATCTGGAATGCCTTGTTTTGATATTGGATTCCCTGTATGAGGTTTTTGGAAAGCAACAAACAATTGTTTTGTTTTGCAAATTTGTTTGTTCTATCAATGTAATACATTAGTGCCCTTTTGATGTCTAATGTATGTAATGCTCTCTCAGCTACCGAATCTGGTTCTGGAAAGAACACTGGGAGTTCCACGGTTTGATTTAAGTGGAACGGTGATATGACTTTAGGTAAGAATTTAGGATCTGTGCGTAGAACTACTTTATGTTTGTGTATTTGTATAAAGGGTTCTTGTATGGTAAAGGCTTGTATTTCACTTACTCTTCTGAAAGATGTGATAGCTATTAGAAAGGCTACTTTCCATGTTAAGTACTGTATCTCACATGAGTGCATGGGTTCAAATGGTGGACCCATGAGTCGTGTTAACACGATGTTGAGGTTCCACGAAGGAACTGGTGGTGTTCCTGGTGGGATAATCCTTTTCAGACCCTCCATAAATGCTTTTATGACTGGGATTCTGAATAATGACGTTGAGTGCGTAATTTGCAGATAAGCCAAAATTGCAGTCAGATGTATTTTAATGGATGAAAAAGCTAACTTGGACTTTTGTAAGTGTAGTAGGTAGCTTACAATGTTTTTAGCAGATGCGTGTAATGGTTGCATTTGATTATTATGGCAGTAATAAACAAACCTTTTCCGCTTATTTGCGTAGCAATGTCTTGTGGTTGGTTTCCTAGCTTGCTTTATGACCTCCATGCATTCTTGTGTAAGGTCTAGGTGTCCGAATTCTAAGATTTCAGGAGCCAAATTGCTAGATTGAGCGATGCTGGATTCGGGTGTCTGATCTGTTGTTTGTGTTGAGTTAACAGATCTGGTCTGTTTGGCAGTTTGATATGAGGCACTACTGAGAGGTCTAGTCGTGTTGTGTACCAAGGTTGCCGTGCCCAAGTTGGTGCTATCAGTATGAGTTTGAGTTTGTTTTGACTCAATTTGTTTACTAGATACGGAAGGAGTGGGAGAGGGGGAAAAGCGTATGCAAATATCCCTGACCAACTCATCCATAACGCATTGCCTTGAGAGTGAGCTTGTGGGTACCTGGATGCGAAGTTTTGGCATTTTGCGTTTTCTTTTGTTGGAAATAGGTCTATTTGCGGTGTTCCCCATTTTTGGAAGTAAGTTTCTAGTATTTTTGGATGAATTTCCCATTCGTGGATCTGCTGGTGATCCCGAGAAAGATTGTCGGCTAACTGATTTTGAATTCCTGGTATGAACTGCGCTATTAGGCGAATGTGGTTGTGAATCGCCCAATGCCATATCTTTTGAGCTAAGAGACACAATTGTGTCGAGTGTAACCCTCCCTGTTTGTTCTGATAATACATTGTTGGCATGTTGTCTGTTTTGACAAGAATGTGTTTGTGGGTTATTATAGGTTGAAATGCTTTCAACGCTAGAAATACTGCTAGTAGTTCTAAGTGATTTATATGAAGCTGTGTCTGCTGAGTGTTCCATTGTCCTTGGATGCTGTGTTGGTTGAGGTGTGCTCCCCACCCTACCATGGAAGCATCCGTTGTGATCAAGTATTGAGGCACAGTGTCTTGGAAAGGCCGCCCTTTGTTTAAATTTATAGTATTCCACCACTGAAGCGAGGTGTATGTTTGGCGGTCTATCAACACTAGATCTTGAAGTTGACCCTGTGCTTGTGACCATTGTGATGCTAGGCACTGTTGTAAGGGCTGCATGTGTAATCTTGCGTTTGGGACAATGGCTATGCATGAGGACATCATGCCTAGTAGTTTCATTACTAATTTTACCTGGAATCTTTGGTTTGGGTGCACCGCCTGTATTACGTTTTGGAATGCCTGTACCCTTTGTGGACTTGGAGTGGCAATCCCTTTTTTAGTGTTGATTGTTGCTCCTAAGTACTGTTGTATTTGACACGGCTGTAGGTGTGATTTGTTGTAGTTGAGTGAGAACCCTAGCTTGTGAAGGGTTTCTATTACATACTTTGTGTGTTGTGAACACCGTTCTTGCGTATTGGTTTTGATTAACCAATCGTCTAGGTACGGGAACACATGCATTTGCTCCCTACTGATATGGGCTGCCACTACGGCAAGGCATTTTGTAAAAACTCTTGGCGCTGTTGTAATTCCGAATGGCAACACTTTGAACTGCTAATGTACTCCTTGGATTACAAACCTCAAGTATTTTCTGTGGGAAGGATGTATGGGTATATGGAAATACGCATCCTTGAGTTCTAGTGTTGTCATGTAGTCTTGTTGTTTGAGCAATGGGATCACGTCTTGCAGTGTCACCATATGAAAGTGATCTGATTTGATGTAAATGTTTAATGTTCTGAGATCTAGTATGGGTCTTAGAGTTTTGTCTTTTTTGGGTATCAGAAAGTACAGGGAGTAAACCCCCGTTCCTTTCTGTTGAATTGGTACTAGTTCTATTGCATCTTTTTGCAACAACGCTTGGACCTCCAGTTGTAATAGATCCATGTGTTGTTTGGACATGTTGTGTGTTTTCGGTGGGACATTTGGAGGGAATTGTAGGAATTCTATGCAATAACCATGTTGGATAATGGCTAGGACCCACGCGTCTGTTGTTATTTCCTCCCAGTGTTGGTAAAAATTTGTTAGTCTCCCCCCCCCCCACTGGTGTTATGTGTTGGGGATTTGTGACACTGAAGTCACTGTTTATTTTGTGTTGTCTTGGGACTTTGGAACTTCCCTCTATTTTTAGGGAACTGTCCCCCTCTGTATTGTCCCCTAAAACTTCCCCTCTGATACTGGCTCTGGTATGTGGGTCTTGTTTGTGAGGTTGAGGGTTCTGTGTTTTGTCCTCGAAACACCCCTCTAAACTGTGTTTTCCGAAATGTGCCTCTGCTCTGTGGGGAGTAGAGTGCGCCCATGGCTTTGGCCCTATCGGTGTCCTTTTTAAGTTTCTCGATAGCAGTGTCCACCTCCGGCCCAAACAACTGCTGTCCGTTAAAAGGCATATTCAGCACCGCTTGTTGAATTTCCGGCTTGAATCCTGAGGTGCTTAGCCATGCGTGTCTCCGTATGGTGACCGCTGTATTTACAGTCCTAGCAGCTGTGTCTGCTGCATCCATTGCCGACCGTATCTGGTTGTTCGAGATACTTTGGCCTTCTTCCACCACTTGTTGTGCCCTATTTTGGAACTCTTTGGGTAGATGTTCTATGAAATGTTGCATTTTGTCCCAATGAGCTCTATCATATCTAGCCAGCAAGGCCTGTGAATTTGCAATGCACCATTGGTTGGCAGCTTGTGCAGCGACCCCTTTCCCCGCTGCGTCGAACTTGCGACTTTCCTTGTCGGGTGGTGGTGCATCTTCCGAGGTGTGTGAGTTCGCCCTTTTGCGAGCTGCCCCTACTACCACTGAGTCCGGTGTCAATTGCTGCGTGATGTACACAGGGTCTGTTGGTGGGGGTTTGTACTTTTTCTCCACCCTTGGAGTGATGGCCCTGCCTTTCACAGGCTCTTGAAACACTTGCTTTGAGTGTTTCAGCATTCCCGGTAACATAGGGAGACTCTGGTACTGGCTATGTGTGGACCACAGAGTATTAAACAAAAAGTCATCTTCAATTGGTTCTGCGTGCAGGGTGACATTGTGAAACGCGGCTGCTCTTGACACCACCTGTGTATAGGCAGTACTGTCCTCAGGTGGTGATGGTCTCGCTGGATAACAGTCTGGACTGTTATCTGATACTGGCGCATCATAAAGATCCCATGCATCAGGATCATCTTGACTCATTCCTGTATGAGTTGGAGACTGCATCATTGGTGGAGTGGCTACCGGTGATGGTTGGGGTGAGCGCTGTGGTGATGGTGGCGGAGTTATTTGTTTTGCCACCTTTGCTTGTGGTTGCTTGTCTTTCTCTTGGAAGGAAAGTTTCCTTTTAATTCGGATTGGAGGGAGAGTACTAATCTTTCCTGTGTCCTTCTGAATGTGGAGCCTTCTTTGAGTGTAATCTGGCTCCCCCTGCCTCTAGCTCCTGTCTGAATCTGTGTCCTTGCATCTGTGGGGACAGGCCGTGTTCCTCGGTGTAGGAACTTGGTTTCGGCACCGAGGCCGGATGTTTTGGTATCGAAACCTTTTCGACTGTCTTTTTCGGTTCCGAAGACACTTTTTTGCCTTTCGGTGTTCCGATATCTCGGTGCCGACTCGTTTCGGTGCCGCTCTCTTGATGTCGAGATTGCTCTGACTCGGTGTCGAGCTTGTTCTGTGCCGGTATCGCGACCGAAGTCGGATGACTTCGACACGTGCGTGCCCTTTTTCAGTGCTGACGGCCGGTCACCTAATTTTCGGGTTAAGCCATAGCCTGCTGGCGGTGGAGTCCCCTGGGCTTTTATGTACTTTCCGTGAGTCTTGGCCAGGGGTGTTTTACTCACGGTTTTCGGCGTCTGTTCGGTTTCGGCCTCGTCCGAGTCCGCGATGGAGAAGGTTTCTTCTTCCTCCAAGTGTTGATGTCCTGCCAGCGCCGACGCCATTTGAAGTCTTCTTGCTCTCTGGTCTCTTAGCATTTTCCTCGACCGAAACGCTCGACAGGCCTCGCAGGTATCCTCTTTGTGTTCGGGAGATAAACACAAATTACAGACCAGATGCTGATCTGTGTAAGGATACTTGTTGTGGCATTCGGGGCAGAAGCAGAATGGGGTCCGTTCCATTAGCCTTGAAGACGCACGAGGTCGGGCTGACCAGGCCCCGCCGGGGAATCGAAAACCCCGAAGGTCCACCTGAGCTGTTTAAAATTCGGTGTCGATCTGTTTTAACTAACCCGATACCGAACGCAAACAATACCGTCAAATTTTCCGAGATTTAACTAACTTTCCGAACCGAAACACGGAGCGAAGAGGAACACGTCCGAACCCGATGGCGGAAAGAAAACAATCTAAGATGGAGTCGACGCCCATGCGCAATGGAGCCGAAAGGGGAGGAGTCCCTCGATCTAGTGACTCGAAAAGACTTCTTCGAAGAAAAACAACTTGGAACACTCCGAGCCCAACACTAGATGGCAGGATAATGCACAGCATGTGAATCTGCAGCTACACATGCGATTGAACATATATAAAATGTCACTTACCCAGTGTACATCTGTTCGTGGCATGAGACGCTGAAGATTCACATGCTGTGCATTATCCTGCCATCTAGTGTTGGGCTCGGAGTGTTACAAGTTGTTTTTCTTCGAAGAAGTCTTTTCGAGTCACGAGACCGAGGGACTCCTCCCCTTTCGGCTCCATTGCGCATGGGCGTCGACTCCATCTTAGATTGTTTTTCCCGCAGAGGGTGAGGTAGGAGTTGTGTATATAGTAAAGGTGCCCATGCAATGGAGTAAGTATGTATGTACATAATGTGTCTAAAAGTGATATATATTTACAAATTTACAAATGTACAAGTTTTATCAACATATAATATACAATTTTCATCAACTTATAACGGCTACAGGCTCCCGGGGAGGCGGGAGGGCGCATGTGAATCTGCAGCATCTCATGCCACGAACAGATGTACACTGGGGAAGTGACATTTTCCATTCGATGGCATGTGTAGCTGCAGATGCACATGCTGTGCATAGACTAGTAAGCAGTTATCTCCCCAAAAGCGGTGGTTTAGCCTGTTGAAGTTGTTTGAAATAATGTTCGTAATACTGCCTGTCCTACTGTGGCTTGTTGTGTTGTTAACACATCTACACAGTAATGTTTTGTGAATGTATGAGGCGTAGACCATGTGGCTGCCTTACAGATTTCTGTCAGAGGTATATTTCCTAGAAAGGCCATTGTGGCGCCTTTCTTTCTAGTGGAGTGTGCCTTTGGCGTAATAGGCAGGTCTCTCTTTGCTTTAACATAACAAGTTTGAATACATTTCACTATCCATCTGGCAATGCCTTGTTTGAATATTGGATTTCCTGCATGAGGTTTTTGGAAGGCTACAAACAATTGTTTTGTCTTGCAAAATTGTTTTGTCCTATCAATGTAATACATTAGTGCCCTTTTGATGTCTAATGTATGTAAGGCTCTTTCGGCTACCGAGTCTGGTTGTGGAAAAAAGACTGGGAGTTCCACTGTTTGGTTTAGGTGGAACGGTGATATAACTTTTGGTAAGAATTTGGGGATTTGTGCATAGAACCACTTTATGTTTGTGTATTTGTATAAAGGGTAAATGCTTGTATTTCACTTACTCTTCTAAAAGATGTGATAGCTATTAGGAAGGCTACTTTCCAGGTTAAGTATTGCATCTCACAAGAGTGCATGGGTTCAATTGGTGGACCCACGAGTCGTGTTAATGCAATATTGAGGTTCCATGAGGGAACTGGTGGTGTTCTCGGGGGTATGATTCTCTTTAGACCCTCCATAAATGCTTTGTTGACTGGGATTCTAAAGAGTGATGTTGAATGTGTAATCTGCAGATAGGCAGCTATTGCTGTGAGATGTATTTTAATGGAGGAAAAAGCTAGCTTCGATTTTTGTAAGTGTAATAAGTAGCTTACAATGTTTTTTGCGGACGCACGTAGTGGTTGAATTTGATTATTATGGCAGTAATAAACAAATCTTTTCCATTTATTTGCGTAACAATGTCTTGTAGTAGGTTTCCTAGCTTGTTTAAATACCTCCATACATTATTGTGTAAGGTCTAAATGTCCAAATTCTAAGACTTCAGGAGCCAGAATGCTAGATTGAGCGATGCTGGATTCTGGTGTCTGATCTGTTTGTGTTGAGTTAACAGATCTGGTCTGGTTGGTAGTTTGATATGAGGTACTACTGACAGATCTAGTAGTGCTGTGTACCATGGTTGGCAAGCCCAAGTTGGTGCTATTAGTATTAGTTTGAGTTTGTTTTGACTCAATTTGTTTACTAGATATGGAAGGAGTGGGAGAGGGGGAAAAGCAACTCATCCATAACACATTGCCCTTGGAGTGAGGGTGTGGATACCTGGACGCAAAGTTTTGGCATTTTGCATTTTCTTTTGTTGCAAATAGGTCTATTTGTGGTGTTCCCCAGCTTCGAAAGTAAGTTTGCAGTGTCTGGGGATGAAGTTCCCATTCGTGGGTTTGTTGATGGTCTCGACTGAGATTGTCGGCTAACTGGTTTTGAATTCCTGGGATGTACTGTGCTATTAGGTGAATGTGATTGTGAATCGCCTAATGCCAAATCTTTTGTGCTAAGAGACACAGATGTGATGAGTGAGTCCCTCCCTGTTTGTTTAGGTAATACATTGTTGTCATGTTGTCTGTTTTGACAAGAATGTGTTTGTGGGCTATTAACGGTTGAAATGCTTTCAATGCTAGAAACACTGCTAGCAGTTCTAGATGATTTATATGAAGTTGGCTTTGTTGAGCGTCCCATTGTCCCTGTATGCTGTGCTGGTTGAGGTGTGCTCCCCACCCTACCATCAAAGCATCTGTTGTGATCACGGATTGAGGCACAGGGTCTTGGAATGGCCGCTCTTGGTTTAAATTTATAGGATTCCACCATTGAAGCGAGGAGTATGTTTAGCGGTCTATCAACATTAGATCTTGAAGTTGACCCTGTGCTTGTGTCCATTGTGTTGCTAGGCACTGTTGTAAGGGCCGCATGTGTAGTCTTGCGTTTGGGACAATGGCTATGCATGAAGACATCATGTCTAGAAGTTTCATCACAAACCTCACTTGATAGTGTTGGTTTGGGTGCATGTTTAGTATTACATTTTGGAATGCTTTTACCCTTTGTGGACTTGGAGTGGCAATCCCTTTCTGTGTGTTGATTGCTGCTCCTAAGTATTGTTGTATTTGACACGGTTGTAGATGTGATTTTTGGTAATTTATAGAGAACCCTAGCTTGTGAAGGGTTTCTATGACGTATTTTGTGTGTAGAAGACACTGTTGTTGAGTGCTGGTTTTTATTAGCCAATCGTCTAAGTAAGGGAATACGTGCATGTGCTGCCTCCTGATATGAGCAGCTAGTACCGCAAGGCATTTTGTGAATACTCTTGGTGCTGTTGTTATCCCGAACGGTAAGACTTTGAATTGGTAATGCACGCCTTGGATTACAAACCTTAAGTATTTACTGTGGGAAGGATGTATGGGTATGTGGAAGTAAGCATCCTTGAGATCTAATGTTGACATGTAGTCCTGTTGTTTTAGCAAGGGAATCACGTCTTGAAGTGTCACCATGTGAAAGTGATCTGATTTGATGTAAAGATTTAGTGTTCTGAGGTCTAATATGGGTCTCAGTGTTTTGTCCTTTTTTGGAATTAGGAAATACAGGGAGTAAACACCTGTTCCTTTTTGATGGTTGGGTACTAGTTCTATTGCTTCTTTTTGTAACCATGCTTGGACTTCTATTTGTAACAGATCCAAGTGTTGTTTGGACATGTTGTGTGCTCTTGGAGGCACATTTGGTGGTAATTGTCGGAATTCTATGCAATAACCATGTTGGATAATGGCTAGGACCCACGAGTCCGTAGGTATGTCTTGCCAATTTTGGTAATAATCTGTGAGTCTCCCCCCACAGGTGTTGTGGGTTTGTGACGTTGGAGTCACTGTTTAGTTTGTGGGGTTTTTGAGCTTTGGAATTTCCCTCTTGGTTTAGGGAACTGTCCACCCCTATATTGTCCCCGAAAACCTCCTCTTTGGTATTGGCTCTGGTATGTGGGTCTGGCCTGTGAGGTGGAAGGTTCTGTGCCTCTGCTCTGTGGGGAGTAAAGCGCGCCCATGGCTTTGGTCGTGTCAGTGTCTTTCTTTAGTTTGTCTATAGCTGTATCCACCTCCGGCCCAAACAATTGTTGTCTGTTGAAAGGCATATTCAGCACAGCCTGCTGGATCTCTGGCTTAAATCTAGAGGTGCGTAGCCATGCGTGTCTCCGAATGGTGACCGCCGTGTTTACTGTTCTGGCGGCTGTGTCTGCTGAGTCCATAGCCGATCTTATTTGGTTGTTGGAGATACTTTGGACCTCCTCTACAACCTGTTGGGCACGCTTCAGAAACTCTTTGGGAAGGTGTTCAATGAAATGTTGCATTTCGTCCCAATGTGCCCTGTCGTATCTTGCTAGTAGAGCTTGCGAATTGGCAATTCGCCATTGATTGGCTGCCTGTGCTGCCACCCTTTTGCCTGCTGCATCGAATTTCCGACTTTCTTTGTCGGGTGGTGGTGCGTCCCCAGAAGTTTGTGAGTTTGCCCTTTTCCGGGCTGCTCCTACTACTACTGAATCAGGAGTTAGTTGTTGCGTAATGTAAACAGAGTCCGTAGGGGGAGGTTTATATTTCTTCTCCACCCTAGGTGTGATGGCTCTGCTCTTCACCGGGTCTTGAAACACATGTTTGGCGTGTTTTAACATGCCTGGTAACATTGGCAAGCTTTGGTATTGGCTATGTGTTGATGACAGGGTATTGAATAAAAAATCTTCTTCTATAGGTTCCGAATGTAATGCTACGTTATGGAAAGTAGCTGCCCTGGAAACCACCTGCATATAAGCAGTACTGTCCTCTGGTGGTGATGGCCTTGCCGGGTAACAGTCCGGACTATTATCAGAGACTGGTGCATCGTACAGATCCCATGCATCTGGGTCATCTTGGCTCATCCCTGTGTGCGTTGGTGACTGCATCATTGGGGGTGTTGCTATTGGGGACAGAAGTGGTGAGGGCGGTGGCGATGGCTGTGGAGAAAAATGTGGTGGTGTTTTTTCTTTAGCCACCTTTCCTTTTGGCTGCATTTCCGTTTCATGGAATGCGAGCTTCCGCTTCATTTAATTGGGGGAAGAGTTCTTATTTTCCTTGTGTCTTTTTGTATATGGAGCCTCCTCTGTGTATGGTCTGGCTCTCCCATCTCCAGTTCTTGTCCAAACTTGTGGCCTTGTAGTTGTGAGGAAAGGCCCTGTTCGTCCGTATAGGAGCTTTGTTTCGGCTCCGAGGCTGGGTGTTTCGGCACCGAAACCTTCTCAGCAATCTTTTTAGGCTCCGAAGAAACCTTTTTTGATTTCGGGGTGCCGATCTCTCGGTGCCGAGTTTGGGCGGAGCCGGTATCTCAGTGCCGAGTATATTCTGAGCCGGTATCTTGACCGGAGTCGGATGTCTTCGGCTGCTGTGTGCCCTTTTTCTGTGCCGATGCTTGGTCACAGTGCTTTCGGGTAAAGCCATGGCCTGTCGGCGGTGGCGTCCCCTGGGCCTTCATGATTTTCGAGTGAGTTTTGGCCGGGGCTGGTTTACTCACGGTTTGTTGCCTCTTCGGCTGCTCACTCTCGGGCTCGTCCGAGTCCGAATCTGGGATGGAGAATTTCTCCTCCTCTTCGACGTCGGGGTGTCCGGCCGGTGTCGACGCCATTTGAAGCCTTCGAGCTCTCCAGTCCTGTAGCGTCTTCTTGGACCGAAATGCCCGACAGGCCTTGCACGTATCCTCTTTGTGTTCGGGGGACAAACACAGATTACAGACCAAATGTGGTCTGTATAAGGATACTTAGCGTGGCATTTGGGGCAGAAGCGGAATGGGATCCGTTCCATGAGCCTTGAAGAGGCACGCGGTCGGGCCGACCAGGCCCCGTCAAGGAGTGGAAGCCCCGAAGGGCTGCCTGAGCTCTTCTTTTCTTCGGTGTCGATGTGCTATGTCTAACCCGATCCCGATCGCAAACAATACCATAGAATTTCCCGTTTGTTAACTAACTTTTCCGAACCGAAATACGGAGCGAAGAGGAACACGTCCGAACCCGATGGCGTAAAAAAAACAATATAAGATGGAGTCGACGCCCATGCGCAATGAAGCCGAAAGGGGAGGAGTCCCTCGGTCTCGTGACTCGAAAAGACTTCTTCAAAGAAAAACAACTTGTAACACTCCGAGCCCAACACTAGATGGCAGGATAATGCACAGCATGTGTATCTGCAGCTACACATGCCATCGAACATACATATATATATATATATATATATATATATATATATATTTATACACACACACACACACCAAAAAAATCTAAGGTTTTACAGGTCGTTATAGTAAGGTTCAGATTTTGCATACACAAACCATCGAAATTCAGCCATTCTAGAGTTATTTCAAGTAACTATAACTCGTGCCCTAAGGTAAATGTAACTTGCGCCCTCGCCACACAGAGTTTTCTCATCAATAATTTTACTGCAAATGTTACAGTGGTATTAAAAATGATGTCATAGAAGATGTCAAGTAATATCTGGGGTAAGTAGCAGTGCACAGCGAGGGCACAAGTTATATTTACCCGAGGGCACAAGTTACAGTTACTTGAAATAACTAACTATAACAGTTGAATTTCTATGGTTGTGTTGTGTGTGTGTGTAAAATCTGAACCATCTATTACGTCCATGTAACCTTTGTTTTTTTTAGTGAATTACTATGTTGTTTTATTTTTTAACTCTATTTCCTAACTATAACATCCCTGTAACGTTTGTTTCGTTCAGTGAATTTCTAGCTTTTCTTTTAACTTTAAGTAAGATGCTTGTCTCAATGCACGGTGGAGGGAGATTTGGACACAGGGCCTGGCATTGTGCTGCTCCCACCCAAGCTTGATGCTCCTGTCCCCCCTACCCCTTGCCATCCGTAGTCCCAGTCCATGAGCCTCCTCCTTCATTACAGCCCTGGGTAGCTGTTGTTCTGCCACTGCCCTTCCCGCCTGCCCTGAACAAATAGCGTGCTGCCCCATTCACCGTCTCCCTACCCTTTGTTCAAATCCATGCCCTCTGCTGCCCAATCCTATGCCCCATCATTGCCCTCCTGCTTAGGCTCTGTACGTAGCTTGCTGCCTCAACAGTCCTTCCCCCGCCCACCGATATCTGTGTGCATGCCCCTGCTCCCTCCTTATTGCCCACTTTGTACCATGGACCTTCCACTTTCCCTCCTATCTGCTCTGAGTGTTCTGTTGAGCTTCCACTGCACCTCCCACCAGCCCAGCATGGTCAGATGGCTGGCCCCTGTCCCTGTCTCCTACACCCTGCCTGTCCAAGTTCCATGACCCTATGCCCTCCCTCCTGTCCTCCATGGTCCATATTTCTGCCACTCCCTTCTGCCCTCCCTGCTCTGTGCTGCAGCTGCTGCTTTCCATGCATGCTCTTCTGTGCTGTCATAGCCCCTCCAACCTGTCCTGTGTGGTCTGCTTGCTCACCTAACCCCCTCTCACCTTCCTTTCATTGTCTGTGTGTATGCAATTATAGCCTCACTTTTGCCCTCCATGGTATATTTTTTCCAGTGTCCATCCCACCTGCCCTCCATGGTCAGCCTGCTGCTCCTGCCCCCTTGACCTCTGCCCTCCGTTTTCCATGTGCAGGACCCTATCCTCGCCTTCCTGCCTTGTCTGGTCCGTTGTCGTGCCCCTGTGCTTTACCTCCTGCCCTTCATGGTCCGTTATGCTGCAACAGTCCCTCCTGTCTGTCTGGCATAGTCAGCTTGCTGCACTTGCCACTTTCCCCTCTGCTCTCTGTTGTCCATGTGTATGACCCTATCCCCTCACTATTGGTTTCCATGGTCCATTGTGCTACAATGCCATCCCGCTTGCCCTGTGTGGTGTATTGTGCTGCTACAACCTCTGACAACTGCCCTTTGAAGTCAGTTTGGTGCCCCTGCCCATCTCCCTACTGCCCTCTCTTACCAAAGTCCATGTTTGTACCCCATTCCTCCAGCCCTCTGTGATCCAATTTACCATACTTGCCAACATTTTGAACTTGGTAAGAGGGGGGAGTTTGAAAAACAAAACCTTGAAAACTGATTTTCCCTATTGGCTTACAAAGAAAAAGAGAATGTTTTAGGCAGGAAACAGATAAAATAAAGCCCTTTAAGGCTTAAAAACATCTGGAGTTTCAAGCCTGAATCGGGTCTGTTCGCATGTATGGTTGTACTGCCACTGCCACTTCCTTCTTCCCTCCATGATCTGTTATATTGCCACTGCCTCTCTTGCCTGTCCTACATAGTTGGCTTGTTGTCCCTGTCTCCCTTTCCCCTGCCCTCCATGGTCCGTTGTTCTGCCACTGCCACTCTCGTCTGCCCAGTGTGGTCAGCTTGTTGCCTCTGCACCCTCCTCCCCGTCCTCAGTTACCAGAATCCGTGCCCCTGACCTCTGCCTCCCCACAGTATTTTAATGAACAACTAGATTGCTAACATTCTATATGTATTACAAAACGTCATCTTGTTGTAATCAAAACGGTAACACCAAAAGCATTTCCTTTAGAAATGATAAAAATGAGAGAGTCTTATTTCCATATAAATTATGGTTAGTGCCATACAAACCTAAAATGAGGGCATATTTTCTGAGTTCTCAAATAGTGACAAAGCACTTATCCAGTTGACTACTTGACTGTAGGTTACACGTAGGGGAGAGAATGTGGTGTTATGGCAAGAGCTGAAGACTTTGCAACTGGGGAACCAGGTTCGAGTTTCGGTGTCAGCTCGACATCCTGTGACCAAAACCAAAATAGATGTGTCCTTGTTTAATGTAACAGATGCTCATGTAAAGCACTCCAATATCTTTGGGTCAAGTATGCGCTATATAAAACTGCAAAACCACAAAAAAAGTAGAGTTTTGCACAATTCAATCGTTGAGCTATACTTGAATTACGTTTGGGTGATATTTTTGCTACATTTGGGCTCTTTTTTCTCTGGTGGCCATCTTGCGAGACTTATTTGTCATGAAGCGCCTTAATTTCCTCATTAACTGCTGTACCCTCAGTAAAAAATGCATTCAGTTTTCCATTTCGACTCCATCAAGATGGCGTTTAGCACTTTTGGCATAAATTCAGAATGTCGGCACTCTAGTTGCTCATTAGAACACTTCAACAAACCTGCAGATCACCAGAAAATTTACTGGTATTCTGCTGCTGTTGCTGAAAATGCATGTTTTAGTCTGCATGTCAGAATGTTTTAATGAGGTAGAAGAGGAAGGTATTCCAGAACTCACTTAAAATGTGTACTAATTTGCCTTTCCACAGAAGTTTACCATAATTTCTATGACAAAATGACCCCCCCTCATTTTGTTCCTTTCTAAATTACATGTTTAAAGTTTTACCAGTTTGATTCCACCGTTTGTTACAAGAGTGTTAGCACACTAATTTTCCTTTAGCCCCTTCGCTGCCAGGGCTTTTCCCCCTCCTGTGCCAGGCCTTTTTTTGCCTATTTGGGGCAGTTCGCGCTTAGGCCCTCATAACTTTTTATCCACATAAGCTAACCAAGCCAAATTTGCGTCCTTTTTTCCAACATCCTAGGGATTCTAGAGATACCCAGACTTTGTGGGTTCCCCTGAAGGAGGCCAAGAAATTGGCCAAAATACAAGGAAAATTTCGTTTTTTTTAAAAAAAATTGAAAAAGTGGCTGCAGAAGAAGGCTTGTGGTTTTTCCCCTGAAAATGGCATCAACAAAGGGTTTGCGGTGCTAAACTCAGCAGCTTCCCAGCTTTCAGGAACAGGCAGACTTGAATCAGAAAACCCAATTTTCCAACACAATTTTGGCATTTTACTGGGACATATCCCATTTTTGCAATTTTTTGTGCTTTCAGCCTCCTTCCAGTCAGTGACAGAAATGGGCATGAAACCAATGCTGGATCCCAGAAACCTAAACATTTCTGAAAAGTAGACAAAATTCCGAATTCAGCTAGGGGTCATTTGTGTAGATCCTACAAGGGTTTCCTACAGAAAATAACAACTGAAAAAGAAAAATATTGAAATTGAGGTGAAAAAAACATAAATGTTTCTCTACGTTTTACTCTGTAACTTTTCCCTGCAATGTCAGATTATCGAAAGCAATATACCGTTACGTCTGCTGGACTCCTCTGGTTGCGGGGATATATAGGGCTTGTAGGTTCATCAAGAACCCGAGGAACCCAGAGCCAATAAATGAGCTGCACCCTGCAGTGCGTTTTCATTCTATACTGGGTATACAGCAATTCATTTGCTGAAATATAAAGAGTAAAAAATTGCTATCAAGAAAACCTTTGTATTTCCAAAAAGGGCACAAGATAAGGTGTTGAGGAGCAGTGGTTATTTGCATATCTCTGAATTCCGGGGTGGCCATACTAGCATGTGAATTACAGGGCATTTCTCAAATAGATGTCTTTTTTACACACTCTCCTATATTTGGAAGGAAAAAATGTAGAGAAAGACAAGGGGCAATAACACTTGTTTTGCTAATCTATGTTCCCCCAAGTCTCCCGATAAAAATGATACCTCACTTGTGTGGGTAGGCCTAGCGCCCGCGACAGGAAACGCCCCAAAGCGCAACGTGGACACATCCAATTTTTGGAAAGAAAACAGAGGTGTTTTTTGCAAAGTGCCTACCTGTAGATTTTGGCCTCTAGCTCAGCCGGCACCTAGGGAAACCTACCAAACCTGTGCATTTCTGAAAACTAGAGACCTTGGGGAATCCAAGGAGGGGGTTGACTTGCGGGGCTCGGACCAGGTTCGGTTACCCAGAATTCTTTGCAAACCTCAAAATTTGGCTAAAAAAACACATGTTCCTCACATTTCTGTGGCAGAAAGTTCTGGAATCTGAGAGGAGCCACAAATTTCCTTCCACCCAGCGTTCCCCCAAGTATCCCGATAAAAATGATACCTCACTTGTGTGGGTAGGCCTAGCGCCCGCGACAGGAAACGCCCCAAAGCGCAACGTGGACACATCCAAATTTTTGGAAGAAAACAGATGTGTTTTTTGCGAAGTGCCTACCTGTAGATTTTGGCCTCTAGCTCAGCCGGCACCTAGGGAAACCTACCAAACCTGTGCATTTCTGACAACTAGAGACCTAGGGGAATCCAAGGAGGGGTGACTTGCGGGGCTCGGACCAGGTTCTGTTACCCAGAATCCTTTGCAAACCTCAAAATTTGGCTAAAAAAACACATGTTCCTCACATTTCTGTGGCAGAAAGTTCTGGAATCTGAGAGGAGCCACAAATTTCCTTCCACCCAGCGTTCCCCCAAGTCTTCCGATAAAAATGATACCTCACTTGTGTGGGTAGGCCTAGCGCCCGCGACAGGAAACGCCCCAAAGCGCAACGTGGACACATCAACATTTTTGGAAGAAAACAGAGGTGTTTTTTGCGAAGTGCCTACCTGTAGATTTTGGCCTCCAACTCAGCCGGCACCTAGGGAAACCTACCAAACCTGTGCATTTCTGAAAACTAGAGACCTAGGGGAATCCAAGATGGGGTGACTTGCGGGGCTCGGACCAGGTTCTGTTACCCAGAATCCTTTGCAAACCTCAAAATTTGGCTAAAAAAACACATGTTCCTCACATTTCTGTGGCAGAAAGTTCTGGAATCTGAGAGGAGCCACAAATTTCCTTCCACCCAGCGTTCCCCCAAGTCTCCCGATAAAAATGATACCTCACTTGTGTGGGTAGGCCTAGCGCCCGCGACAGGAAACGCCCCAATGCGCAATGTGGACACATCCAAATATTTGGAAGAAAACAGAGGTGTTTTTTGCGAAGTGCCTGCCTGTAGATTTTGGCCTCTAGCTCAGCCGGCACCTATGGAAACCTACCAAACCTGTGCATTTCTGAAAACTAGAGACCTAGGGGAATCCAAGATAGGGTGACTTGCGGGGCTCGGACCAGGTTCTGTTACCCAGAATCCTTTGCAAACCTCAAAATTTGGCTAAAAAAACACATGTTTCTCACATTTCTGTGGCAGAAAGTTCTGGAATCTGAGAGGAGCCACAAATTTCCTTCCACCCAGCGTTCCCCCAAGTCTCCCGATAAAAATGATACCTCACTTGTGTGGGTAGGCCTAGCGCCCGCGACAGGAAATGCCCCAATGCGCAATGTGGACACATCCAAATATTTGGAAGAAAACAGAGGTGTTTTTTGCGAAGTGCCTGCCTGTAGATTTTGGCCTCTAGCTCAGCCGGCACCTATGGAAACCTACCAAACCTGTGCATTTCTGAAAACTAGAGACCTAGGGGAATCCAAGATAGGGTGACTTGCGGGGCTCGGACCAGGTTCTGTTACCCAGAATCCTTTGCAAACCCCAAAATTTGGCTAAAAAAACACATGTTCCTCACATTTCTGTGGCAGAAAGTTCTGGAATCTGAGAGGAGCCACAAATTTCCTTCCACCAAGCGTTCCCCCAAGTCTCTCGATAAAAATGATACCTCACTTGTGTGGGTAGGCCTAGCGCCCGCGACAGGAAACGCCCCAAAGCGCAACGTGGACACATCCAAATATTTGGAAGAAAACAGAGGTGTTTTTTGCGAAGTGCCTACCTGTAGATTTTGGCCTCTAGCTCAGCCGGCACCTAGGGAAACCTACCAAACCTGTGCATTTCTGAAAACTAGAGACCTAGGGAAATCCAAGGAGGGGTGACTTGCGGGGCTCGGACCAGGTTCTGTTACCCAGAATCCTTTGCAAACCTCAAAATTTGGCTAAAAAAACACATGTTCCTCACATTTCTGTGGCAGAAAGTTCTGGAATCTGAGAGGAGCCACAAATTTCCTTCCACCCAGCGTTCCCCCAAGTCTTCCGATAAAAATGATACCTCACTTGTGTGGGTAGGCCTAGCGCCCGCGACAGGAAACGCCCCAAAGCGCAACGTGGACACATCAACATTTTTGGAAGAAAACAGAGGTGTTTTTTGCGAAGTGCCTACCTGTAGATTTTGGCCTCCAACTCAGCCGGCACCTAGGGAAACCTACCAAACCTGTGCATTTCTGAAAACTAGAGACCTAGGGGAATCCAAGATGGGGTGACTTGCGGGGCTCGGACCAGGTTCTGTTACCCAGAATCCTTTGCAAACCTCAAAATTTGGCTAAAAAAACACATGTTCCTCACATTTCTGTGGCAGAAAGTTCTGGAATCTGAGAGGAGCCACAAATTTCCTTCCACCCAGCGTTCCCCCAAGTCTCCCGATAAAAATGATACCTCACTTGTGTGGGTAGGCCTAGCGCCCGCGACAGGAAACGCCCCAATGCGCAATGTGGACACATCCAAATATTTGGAAGAAAACAGAGGTGTTTTTTGCGAAGTGCCTGCCTGTAGATTTTGGCCTCT
The DNA here is from genome assembly GCF_031143425.1 of Pleurodeles waltl. Lineage (NCBI taxonomy): Eukaryota > Metazoa > Chordata > Amphibia > Caudata > Salamandridae > Pleurodeles > Pleurodeles waltl. Next base: position 1,437,733,006 of record NC_090445.1, read on the forward strand.
AGCTCAGCCGGCACCTATGGAAACCTACCAAACCTGTGCATTTCTGAAAACTAGAGACCTAGGGGAATCCAAGATAGGGTGACTTGCGGGGCTCGGACCAGGTTCTGTTACCCAGAATCCTTTGCAAACCTCAAAATTTGGCTAAAAAAACACATGTTTCTCACATTTCTGTGGCAGAAAGTTCTGGAATCTGAGAGGAGCCACAAATTTCCTTCCACCCAGCGTTCCCCCAAGTCTCCCGATAAAAATGATACCTCACTTGTGTGGGTAGGCCTAGCGCCCGCGACAGGAAATGCCCCAATGCGCAATGTGGACACATCCAAATATTTGGAAGAAAACAGAGGTGTTTTTTGCGAAGTGCCTGCCTGTAGATTTTGGCCTCTAGCTCAGCCGGCACCTATGGAAACCTACCAAACCTGTGCATTTCTGAAAACTAGAGACCTAGGGGAATCCAAGATAGGGTGACTTGCGGGGCTCGGACCAGGTTCTGTTACCCAGAATCCTTTGCAAACCCCAAAATTTGGCTAAAAAAAACACATGTTCCTCACATTTCTGTGGCAGAAAGTTCTGGAATCTGAGAGGAGCCACAAATTTCCTTCCACCAAGCGTTCCCCCAAGTCTCTCGATAAAAATGATACCTCACTTGTGTGGGTAGGCCTAGCGCCCGCGACAGGAAACGCCCCAAAGCGCAACGTGGACACATCCAAATATTTGGAAGAAAACAGAGGTGTTTTTTGCGAAGTGCCTACCTGTAGATTTTGGCCTCTAGCTCAGCCGGCACCTAGGGAAACCTACCAAACCTGTGCATTTCTGAAAACTAGAGACCTAGGGAAATCCAAGGAGGGGTGACTTGCGGGGCTCGGACCAGGTTCTGTTACCCAGAATCCTTTGCAAACCTCAAAATTTGGCTAAAAAAACACATGTTCCTCACATTTCTGTGGCAGAAAGTTCTGGAATCTGAGAGGAGCCACAAATTTCCTTCCACCCAGCGTTCCCCCAAGTCTCCCGATAAAAATGATACCTCACTTGTGTGGGTAGGCCTAGCGCCCGCGACAGGAAACGCCCCAAAGCGTAACGTGGACACATCCAAATTTTTGGAAGAAAACAGATGTGTTTTTTGCGAAGTGCCTACCTGTAGATTTTGACCTCTAGCTCAGCCGGCACCTAGGGAAACCTACCAACCCTGTGCATTTTAGAAAACTAGAGACCTAGGGGAATCCAAGATGGGGTGACTTGTGGGGCTCGGACCAGGTTCTGTTACCCAGAATCCTTTGCAAACCTCAAAATTTGGCTAAAAAAACACATGTTCCTCACATTTCTGTGGTAGAAAGTTCTGGAATCTGAGAGGAGCCACAAATTTCCTTCCACCCAGCGTTCTCCTAAGTCTCTCGATAAAAATGGTACCTCACTTCTGTGGGTAGGCCTAGCGCCCACGAAAGGAAATGGCCCAAAACACAACGTGGACACACAATATTTTTTTTCACAGAAAACAGAGGTGTTTTTTGCAAAGTGCCTACCTGTGGAGTTTGGCCTCTAGCTCAGCCGGCCCCGGGAGAGGGGGGGGGGGGACAGAAATGCCCTAAAATAAATTTGAACCCCCCACCCCCCAAACCCCCCCTGCCCGGGAACGACCCTTGCCTACAGGGTCGCTCCCCCTGCGTGACATTGGCGCCAAAAAACAAATCCCCGGTGCCTAGTGGTTTCTGCACCCTTGGGGGCAGATTGACCTAAAATCGGCCAATCTGCCCCCAAGGGGGGCAGAAATGGCCTAAATACAATTTGCCCCCCAGGGCAGCGACCCTTGCCTGATGGGTCGCTACCCATCTCTAAAATAACAAACAAAAGAAAAAAGAAAAAACACAAAAAAAAACATTTGCCCTGGCGCCTAGAGGGTTCTGCCCCCCCCCTGGGGGCAGTTCGGCCTAATAATAGGCCGATCTGCCCCCGGGGGGGGGGGCAGAAATGGCCTAAAATAAATTTCCCCCCCCAACCCCCACTCCCCCCCGGGAGCGACCCTTGCCTACGGGGTCGCTCCCCCTGCGTGACATTGGCGCCAAAAAACAAATCCCAGGTGCCTAGTGGTTTCTGCCCCCTTGGGGGCAGATTGACCTAAAATCGGCCAATCTGCCCCCAAGAGGGGCAGAAATGGCCTAAATACAATTTGCCCCCCCAGGGGAGCGACCCTTGCAGATTGACCTAAAATCGGGCAATCTGCCCCCAAGGGGGGCAGAAATGGCCTAAATACAATTTGCCCCCCAAGGGAGCGACCCTTGCCTGATGGGTCGCTCCCCATCTCTAAAAAACACAAACAAACAAAAAAAAAAAACACCCAAAAAAAAATTCCCCTGCCGCCTATAGGTTTCTGCCCCACGCCTAAAATAAATTTGCCCCCCAACACCCCCCCCCCCCCCCCGGGAGCGACCCTTGCCTACGGGGTCGCTCCCCCTGCGTGACATTGGTGCCAAAAAACAAATCCGAGGTGCCTAGTGGTTTCTGCCCCCTTGGGGGCAGATTGACCTAAAATCGGCCAATCTGCCCCCAAGGAGGGCAGAAATGGCCTAAATACAATTTGCCCCCCAGGGGAGCGACCCTTGCCTGATGGGTCGCTCCTCATCTCTAAAAAAACAAACAAACAAACAAAAAAAACACACAATTTTTTTTTCCCCTGGCGCCTAGAGGTTTCTGCCCCCAGGGGGGGCAGAAATGGCCTAAAATAAATTTGCCCCCCAACTCCCCCCCCCAGGAGCGACCCTTGCCTACGGGGTCGCTCCCCCTGCGTGACATTGGCACCAAAAAACAAATCCCAGGTGCCTAGTGGTTTCTGCCCCCTTGGGGGCAGATTGACCTAAAATCGGCCAATCTGCCCCCAAGGGGGGCAGAAATGGCATAAATACAATTTGCCCCCCAGGGCAGCGACCCTTGCCTGATGGGTCGCTCCCCATCTCTAAAAAAACAAACAAACAAAAAAAAAAAAAAAACACACAAAAAAAAAAATTTGCCCTGGCGCCTAGAGGGTTCTGCCCCCCCCCCCGGGGGCAGTTCGGCCTAATAATAGGCCGATCTGCCCCCAGGGGGGGCAGAAATGGCCTAAAATAAATTTGCCCCCCCAGGGAGCGACCCTTGTCTAAGGGGTCGCTCCCCTTGCGTGAAATTCACGCAAAGAAAAAACTCCCTGGTGTCTAGTGGTTTCTGCCCCCCTTGGGGGCAGATTGGCCTCATCAAAATAGGCCAATCTGCCCTCAAGGGGGGCAGAAATGGCCTAAATATAATTTTCCCCCAAGGGGAGTGACCCTTGCCTAAGGGGTCGCTCCCTACCTAAAAAAATAAAATGAAACAGAAAAAAAAAAAAAAAAAAAATATGGTCCCTGGTGCCTAGAGGTTTCTGCCCCCCCTGAGGGGGGCAGAAAGGCCTTCCCGAAAAAATGCCCCCCATGGGAGCGACCCTTGCCCAAGGGGTCGCGCCCTTATGGAAATTTCTGTAAAAAAAAAAAAATCCCTGCTGTCTAGTGGGGTTTCAAAAGCCGGATTGCAAGCAATCCGGCTTTTGAAACCCTCGGAGAGACTTCAAAGGGAAGGGAATACTTTTACTTCCCTTTGAAGCCCCTCTGGGCCTCCCCCAGTGATTGAAAGAGAAATGCTTTTGCATTTCTCTTTCAATCACGCTGGAAGCAGAGCTTCCAGCGCGATGGGGGAGGCCCCTGTGACAAATCAGCGCGCGCTCGCGTGCTGACGTCACAGGGGGGGTGGAAGGGGAAGGTGTTCCCCTTCCATCCCCGCCTTGGGGGGGAAGGGGGTGCATGGGTGGTGCACGGGCGGCGCGCTAGCGCTCCCCCAAGTTCCCCTGTGCCTTGGACGAGATGATCTCGTCCAAGGCACAGGGGAACTGTAGCCTTGGATGAGATCATCTCGTCCAAGGCACAGAAGCGGTTAAAACACTGGGAGGGAGCAGTAGAACACAAGGGAATCAACTGACAGGCTGCTCCCGTTGGTAGTAAATGTTTTACTGAGAATGTCAGACTTCACTGTCATACGGAAAGATAGTGTGAATTTACAGAAAACATGCGCTCATTTTAGCTACAGGAGCACCTTTCATAACCCCTATGGGACTATTATGAGAAAATAGTTGTCTCTCAAACATGATTCGTAAAATCCCAGCAAAAGGCTTTTTCACAGGGTAACATTAACTTACAACACTGCACTATTCCTAAAATTAGTATGGTACCATCAACTAATGATTTATATTGTAACTAAAATCTGTTACCACCCTTCATACGTTTTCCTTTTTGTGACCCTCAAAACCAGCCATTCACTACAATGCATTTCAATGGGGTGCTTTCATGTAGATTGGTGCCAAGATGGCTGCCAGTACTTCCTGGTTGCAGGGCTGACAGCCAGTTAGATCTCACCATGAGATATGTGCTTATGTTCTGCCCAGAAATACATATTTCCTTTTCCTTTGATAACTCTGAAACTACTGAATGGATTTACACTAAATCACAAAAATGGCGCTCTCCAGACAAAAAAGCTAAATTTCTGGCAAATTTGGTGTAATTCCGTCCAGCTGTTTGGGCTGTAGTTGTGTCTAAAATCTCAATGAAAATTCATGGGGAAAAAGCGTTTTAGGACCCCACCGCCCACCTTTTTCTAGGCCCCAGCTCGATGAATCACCCTGTAACATTCAACATAGCAGCTGAACTGACTGTCATACTAGTTTTAAAAATGTCACGAAGATTCATCAAACTGGGCCGAAGTTATTGGCAAGACAAAAAAAGCTTTTCCTATGGAAACTAGGTCCTAACTATAACTACCTACTGTTGACCACCAGTAGGTTTTATATATATATATATTTTGCCTACTGGCAATCGCCAGTAGGGAGTTATAGTTAGGACCATGTTTCCATAGAAAAAGCGTTTTTTGACTTGCCTATATCTTTGGCGCCGTCTGACGAATCTTCACAAATTTTTCAAAAAAAGCATTCCAGAGAACCTTGTACATGGGAAGTTTTGGGATGATACGTCAAACAGGGGCAGAGAATAAGGGGGAGGGGGTCAAAAAAGTTGTGTTTCCTATGTTAATTTCCATAGGGATTTTGAACAAGGCTAAAGCCCGACCTGCTGAACCGAATTACACCAAATTTGACAGAAAGGAAGCTTCTGGTCCAGAAAGATGCCTTTTTTTCCTTGTTTGGTGTAAATCCATTCAATAGTGTTTGAGATATGAAAAGAAAAAGAAATATAGATATCGAGAGGCATGAAGGATTTGTGATTAATAACAAGCTTGTGAAGAGAAATGCACAGCTTTGAATGGCAGCCATCTTGGGACTCTGCTTCAGCCGAGTCCCACAGAAAAAAGTAAAAAAAATAAGCCAAGGGGCCAGGGTAGGGACACCCTGACCCCTAAGCTCTGGTATGGAGTCCCCGAGGGAACCCCCCTGGGCAAAAAAACATCTCTGTTAAAACATTTTTGCTGAAAATTCGTGAAGGATTTGCAGTCAAACGTTTTTTAAAGAAACAGCGCGGTCTCCCGCGTTGTTAATTCTGAAACCCCCGGGTGGGCCAAGTCGCGGGGGCATTGCTATTGTTAATGTGGAGCAGGCTCCCTGGCCCCTCCCGCAGACCCGGAGATGGTCATCTACCCGGGGCTAAAAAGATTATATGTGCGGGGAGAGGAATGCCCAACCTACTCCTCCCCACAGCCACCTCCCCCCAGCAGCCCCAGGGATCGCCACCTCGCTGGGGCTTTAAACTTAATTAATGCTGGGGGGGAAGGAGGTTTGGAGACTGCCACCCGGGGGACCGCCACCACCCCAGGACTTTAAACCCGGGGACCGCCATCCCCCTGGGCTTTAAGCTTAGTGCTGGGAGGGGGGTCACACAGCTACACATGGCTGCACATGGCTGGGAGGTTATTGGGGTTGGTCAAAGGCCGTGCATAGCACGGGGTTGGATGGTTATAGGAGCTTGTCGCAGGGCCTGCATGAAGGACAGGCCCTGCAGGCAACTGCGGCTGCGCACAGCTGAAGGCCATTCATAGTGGTGGTTGGATTAATGTACAGTAATGAAAATTACGTAAAACAAACAAACAAAACAAAAAAAACTCACTGAAAGAAAAAAAAAAAAGGTTATAGGGACGTTCTAGTTAGGTTCTGAATTTACTTGCACAAAACCAAAGAAATTCTGCAGTTATAGTCAGAATTATTTCAAGTAACTACAACTCACGCCCTGAGGTAACTAAAACTCGAGCCCTTGCCATGCACTGCTAATTTTCCCACAAATTACAGCACTCATGACATATTTTATAAGATCAATGGTAATGTCAATGTAATATCTGCAGTAAAATTATGGATTAGATAACTGTGCATGGCGGGGGCCTCAAAGATGCTTCCAATCAGAGGGTATATTCAGATGGTGCTGCTGCACCTCTGACCTAAATCTAGACATCCTAAAACATTCATGCCTTTGGAGTTACTAGGCTGGTGTTATAGTCCCTGGCTGTGGTGTCTACTGCATCAAGGCCACGCAGGATGTTTGTTTTGCAGATGTTCTTACTCACAGCAACTAGCTGCTCTCTTCTCATAGGGCGAGCCTCAGGAAGGTGTTTCATGAGCTCCACCATATTCACCCAACAGTACCATTCATACTTAGATAGGGGACCCACCAAATGTGCAATTCTCAATGAGTGGTTACCCAAAAAGATACCCATTTCCCCTGCTGCATCAATCTTTTTGGACTCTTGATCAGGGGAGCATCCCCTGTATCCTGAGTTAGGGGCCTTTTATGGGCAGTATGCACCACCAGTAAGTCAGGGATAACAGCACTTCTGATGTAAGTCAGATCCTGGGGAGCTAGCTTGTATTTCTTTCCTGAGCAATGTTACCACCCTGGCCTTGGCTGGTTCTTTTAAAGTGTCTGATGTGTTCTTAAGCATGCCAAGGTAACTGACAGACCTTTCAGTTTTGAAGAGGGTTTCCTGCAGGAAATCTTCCTCACCCTCTACTGTGTACAGCTAGACATGGTAAAGTTGAGCTACCCACTGCATGATAGCATGATACGCTATCATCTAGTGGGGATAACTGGACTGGGTATGGCTCAAGAACTGGGTCTTATAGTGTGAACCTTCAGTTTCTCATCAGATGAAGTCCAGCAAATGTATTAATTGACAGGAGAAATGGAGTACTCAAGCACTAGTACAGCATCCACTGAAAAAAACATTAAGCAGCTATTGTATCTCACTAAGAGGGAGATTAACCAATGGTAACACAAGTACTCATAAAATACTATAAAGCGCAAAGAATTCCTATATGATTGAGAATAGCATTAAAAACAACCCTGTATAAGAACAACCCTAAATTCATTGAGAACTGAATGCTACCCTCAATAAATGCTTCTTGGACTTTATTATTCTCATCATAGAGGAATTATCTAGGCTATTACTAGAACTAAACAATGAAATTAACCAATTGAAAAGTGAGTTGTCCAAAAAAATTGAGAAAAAGATTGGGAGAAAAGACTGACATACATCAACAACCAATCGGATCGTTATACAGTCGAGATTAATGAGAGAAAGGTCAGAAAATGTACATGAGACACAATAGACTATAAACTCTGAGAGGTTTACAATTGGACTGAAGTACATGCCAGAAAGAGACAGAATACTCAGTCATCTAAATCTGCAGCGGGGGAAGCCTCTTCATCAGAAACTGAGTCTATCAACAGCCGAACTGAACAAGACAGCTATAGTTTTTCGACGAATATACTACTGAGCTAAAACAATCAACAAGCATCAGGCTCGGCAACTAGTAATACCACTTTTTAAAAGGAATTAGCCCGGCTGCCAACAAAAAGCCTGAAGCGGGGGCAGCAAGAAAAGAAAAGGTTCACAGTTTTACACCCGACTTGAGAAGCACCACCAAGAATCAGAAGACAACTTAGTCATAAATATTTCGAAACACCACTTACTGAGGCTCAGACAGCGATACTGCAGAAAGGGACTTTGTTTGTGCCTACTTATCATTCCAGTATCATAGAGCAAGAAATCAGTCTTGAGGAATTTGAGATTACGTCACTACTTTAATAAAGTCATGTCTGGCACTTTGAAGGAAGGGCAGAATGCCCTCATGAGATTGAGATCTGAGACTTCCTTTATGGCCCCCTTCAGCCATAAAGTGTTAGTTCTTTTGAAGTCATTGTTAAACAAAAATTTAACAAAAACTACAAGAAGAAGACATCAAGACACTCCAATGTGACCATAAAAGATATGGCCAGCATTAAACAGATCGCGGAAAACCTTTTCAATAACATGCTGTAAAGCAGACAAGGGGGAGCCTAGTCATTATTATGGATAGAGACTGTTACAAATTGAAGTCTAAGACAATTTGACTTACATGAAATTGGAGCAGAACCCTGCCAAGGAGTTCCAAGAAACACACTTTAATTCTGAAGAGGGCAGCTGAGGTACCATCACTGAAGAAGACAAAAGGGATTTGACACACAATCAACCAAGAATCCTGAGCATGTACATGCTACCCAAGATTAACAAAAACCTTGAAAAACCACCTTTTTGACCGAATGTTTTCACCCGGGGAACCATACATCAACCAGTAGGGAAGTACTTGGATCGTCATTTGCAGCCGTTGATTCAAAGTATGAGTACATACATCAAAGATACTACTGACTTTCTCAATAAAATTGCTGTCATCAACCTAAAAGAAGAATGGTGTTTAACACTTTGCACCATTGATGTAAATTCTCTGTATATTTTAACTGTACATGATCTGGGGATAAATGCTGTAGAATATTTCTTGCTAGATACTAACAAGAAAGAAGACTTAAAAGTTTTTCTCATGGAGCTACTACATTTTAGAGTATAGCACAGCTACTTTATATGGATTGAAGAGGTTTTTTTTTTTTTTTTTTTTTTTTTTGCACAGAGGACGGGAAAATCCATGGGAAATTGTGCAGCTCTTTGCTATGCAAAACCTTTCATGCACAAATCTGAACTTGATCACGTCTTGCCGAACCAGACTTGGCAGAAACATTTGGTTACCTATTGGTGGTGTACTGATGACATTTTTGCTAGTTGGAAAGGTCCGATGGTGATCTGATCATTCCTACTGAAAATTTGAACCAGATGGATGACTGTATTGGTTTTACTCATACAATGGATAAAAAGAAAATCACATTCCTAGACATAGGGATAACCTTAATAGAGAACAAACTGGAAACAAATGTATACTCTAAACCAACAGACTGCAATAATGTTTGCATTACAACAGTGTAGGAAGCTGGCCTGGTGTGTGGTGGGTACTTACATCTTATACCAGGCCAAGGTATCTCCTCTCAGTGTAGACAGTGTCTAGAAGCCAGGCTCTCTAGAGGTAGCTGTGGATGAGCAGCCAAGGCTTATATAGGAGACATGCAAAGCTCATGCAAAACCACTGTAGTCATACAGCACTAACATACATCAAAGAAAACACTCAGTTGTACAAAAGTAAAGGTACTTTATTTTTGGTCACACAATACCACAAAATACTAGAAGGGCAACCCTCCAATTGGAGGTAAGTAATACACTAATTATATACACTAGTAAACAGTCATAGGCATAGGAAAGGTAAGAAAATAGTGCAAATGTAAATAACCAATACTGACCCGAGGGGTAGCCCAAACCAAATACTAAAAAAATGGAATGCGAACACAGGACCCCCCCACCTAGGTAAGTGGACTGTGTAGAGGGAAGCTGGGAGTACTAGAAAACCACAGAGGTAAGTAACACAGTACCCCCCAGCGACCAGGAAAGCAGGAGTAAATCACTGGAATTTCCCCAAACCACCAAAAAGGAAGGAAAAGAAGAAAAGAAGACTCCCAGACAACACTGCAAGAAACCAACGATGGATTCCTAAAGAGAAAGACCTGTGGAGAGAGGGGACCAAGTCCAAGAGCCCCAGTGGAGTCCAGGAGGAGTAGGAGCTACTTGCAGGAGTTGGTCAACAGTGATGAAGAACAGGTCAGCACTGCAGGCCTGGAGCCGGAGGAGAGTTCCTGAGGGATGCAAAAGATGTCCCACGCTGGAATAAAGATTGCAGATGGGTGTTGGTGAAAGAATTCCACCAACAAACCTTGGCAAAGGCAAGGCCATGGTTAGTGGAAAAGTGGTACTGCCGGGGACGAGCAAGGCACAGGAGGACTCAATCCTGGAGGGAGAGTCAGAGGGGACCCTCAGCGACACAGAGAGCCCCTAGGAGCAAAGGCAGCATCCACAGGACGGGGACACAGAAGTCGCAGAAGGAGCCCACGTAGCAATACAGAAAAGGGTCACAAGCCGCACGAGAACCATGCAGAGGGCTGTGCGTCGCAGGAAGGAGTGCTGAGGGCTGGAGCTGCTAGTAGCCTGAACTTCCCTTGGAGGAGATGCAAACAAGCCTTAGCAGCTGCAAGAGACAAGGTGCATGGGGATACTGTCCTGCGTGGGAAGGCAAGGGCTTATCTCCACTAAAGTTGAACAGCTGGCAGGGAGGACCAAGAGCACTAGTCCGGACCACCACCGATGATGCAGGATCCATGCAGCTCAGGATGAGAGGAGATCCAAGCAGCCAGTCATCATTGCAGTAGGTGCCTGTGGATGCAGGGAAGTGACTCCATCACTCCAAGGGAGATTCCATCTTCCTTCCCGTGCAGACTGAAGTCTTGCCATCCTCAGACGATGCACAGCCGGGGAAATGCTGCAGAAGCTGGAAGGAGCCACGGACACAATGTTGCAAGAAGAGTCTTCTTCCTGGATGCAAATTGTCGGTTCCTGAAGGGTCCCGCCGAGGTTCCAGTGGCTAGAAGTCGAAGTGGAGGTTGCAGTGGAGTCCTGCTGGAATCTTGCAAGCTGAATCTCAGGACCCATCCCAGAGGAAGACTACAAAGAGTGGCCTTGGTCACCTAGCCAGGTGACCACCTATCAGGAGGTGCTTCCGACGTCACCTGCCTGATGGCCACTCAGATGCTCCAAGAGTTCCCTGACAACCTTGGAGGCAAGATTGCAGAACGCAGGGACCATCTGGGGGAACTCTGAGCACCACCCTTGGGGTGGTGATGAACAGGGGAGTGGTCACTCCCCTTTCCATTGTCCAGTTTCGTGCCAGAGCAGGGAGTGGGGGGTCCCTGAACCGGTATAGACTGGTTTATACACATAGGGCACCAAATGTGCCCTTCAAAGCACAACCAGTGGCTTGGAGAGGCTACCCCTCCCAAGCTAGTCACACCTATTTCCAAAGGGAGAGGGTCTTACCTCCCTCTCCTAAAGGAAATCCTTTGTACTGCCTTCCTGAGCTTGATCAGATCAAGCAGCAGGAGGCCATAAACCTGTCTGTGGGGTGGCAGCAACTCAGGCGGCCAGTAAAACCCAGTAAGACTAGTGGTAGCAATGCTGGGGGTCCTCTGAGGAGCCCCCAGAGTGCATGTAATCATACTTCCAATACTTGCAACAGTATTGGGGTATGATTCTGTCATGTTTGATATCAAACATGCCTAGGTCCAGAGTTACCATTATGTAGGTGGACACAGGCAGTGACTTATGTCCAGTACACGCATAAAATGGCATCCCACACTCACGAAGTCCAGGAAAATGGAGCTGAAGTTCGTGGGGGCACCTCTGCTAGTGCAGTGGTGCCCTCACACACTGGTACTTGCACCCTGCCCTCTGGGCTAGGAGGGCCTGCCAAAGGGGTGACTTACAATTACCTGGTGCAGTGACCTGGTAGTGAAAGGATGCATGCAACCTTTCATGCAGGCTGCAATGGCAGGCCTTCAGAACACTTTGCATGGGCTCCCTACGGGTGGCATAATACATGCTGCAGCCCATAGGGATCCCCTGGTACCCCGATGCCCTGGGTACATAGGTACCATATACTAGGGACTTACATGGGGGCACCAGTATGCCAAATGTGGGGTGAAAAGTTTCCAACAACAATGTTTAAGAGGAGAGAGCATAATCACTGGGGTCCTGGTTAGCAGGATCCCAGTGAATACAGTCAAACACATTGACAAACAGGCAAAAATTGGGGATAACCATGCCAAGAAATAGGGCACTTTCCGACAAACAGCTTTCACCAGAGATCTTTGAAGATGCATTTACCATACTACCAGTTGCTCAGAATCAAATGCATCATTTCAGATTCGACAAAATTTTAAGTGGGTAAAGATCGCATGATGAAGTTCATGCAACATGCATACCCCAGCCATGGTATGATGAAAGCTATTAATCGGGTAAACACCAAAAACAGGATGGATTTACTAACATCAAAAAAGACCAACAAAGAAGTGGAAAGAATGGTCTATGTATGTAAGTTCTCCACCTTAAGTGCTAAATTGAAGAGAATAATATTGAGGTATTGGCCTGTGTCACAAACAGAAGATGATTTCAAAGGAATTTTTAGACAACTTCTACTATTTGCATATGAAAGGTCAAAAAATCTGACAGGACTGTTGGTACATCGCAGAGATACTCAGGTCCCCGCAAACACAGGGGGACTATGCCGTGTTTGAATTGTGGAAACTGTAACAACATCATTAGAGGAGTAACTATCACACATCCATGGAAGGTCATGAAGATCATACTGAGGATTACAGCCACTTGTGACACCAAAAAGGTGGTTTACTTGTTGAAATGCTCATGTGGATGGGTATCCGTAGGTAAAACAGAACAAAAATTAAAGGCCAGAATAACTGAATACAAAAGCAATACCTGAACCAGAAATGACAAATCGACAGGAGCAACAAATTTTCACACACTGGGTCACACTATCAATTAATTGAAATTTATGGTGTTGGAGACTGACAACAGAAAAACCTTATTGCAAAGAGAATCGTTTTGGATAAAGAAAGTGGACTGTTGAGCCCCAGGCCACTTAATGGCCGTTTTGAATTAAGCTGTTTTCTGTAATTAATTTTATAATTCATGTTTATTTGTAATACAGCATTTTTGAGCGGATTAGTTATTGTTTATAATCAGGAGTCCCTAAGTTACATTTCCATTACATTTAACGATTGATCTTACACCTTACCAGCGTTTGTAAACTGGGTACGCCTATTATATCTCAATACTATTTTATTTGGTATTACCGCTGGTTCGGTGAGGTGTAAGAGGTGAATACATACTGCCATTAAAAGATGGCGCGAACTATCCTAGGGTGAATAACGCAGAGTCCGTCGTCTATTTTTAGGGTGAATGGATCATTTAAACAGTAAGTATGGTGGCAGCATGAGGGGAAAGAAGGATGCGTTCATACTTAGGTAAGCGCGTTCACTTACAAATGGTTATACCGGAGTTTAGAAACCCAGGTATTGACTCAGGGTCATAATAGTCAGACTAGTGCATAATGAAAATATTTCTAGCTATCGAGTTAAGAACTTTCAATTCTATTAAGGACACGGAGGTGAGCATTACGCTTCTCTTTCCATGCTTTATTTTCTCAGAAGCCAATCAAACAAGAGATTTAAAAACACAACTTTTCCCATTAGGGGAAATATAGTCACATGACCAACCGTAAAGATACTCCTCTGTAAAACCCTGTGACATCATACCACTTCCTCCACCTTTGCAGAGATAGACATAATAAACGCATTCCAATAAACGTGAGTTCACCATTTAAACGTATAACTCTGTCCTACAAAAAACAACTTCAAAATATCTGGAACTAGAGGCACTCGAGAACGTCCTGCCTGCGATCTTGATCAATATCCCTCTGCTCTTGACTAGAAACTCAGAGACTGGTCTAAAAGGCTTCTGCAATGCAATGAGCAATTGCCCTTGTGGGTCCATGTGAAATTCACTAGTCGCGTCTTCATAAGCCCTGAGACAATGTACCACACATTGCTTATAATCATTAGGAAAAGCTGGGTAAGAAACTAACCTAATGTTAGTCTTGGTCTGTCTGGAAACTAAGAAGGATACACCTTCTGGACAAAACTGACGACCCTTGAGGTCCAAGGCTCGGACATCTGAAACTCTTTTCCAAGAAATCAAACACAACAACATAGGTAATTTTGCCGACAACTGCTTTCACAACAAATATCTGTTATCCGGCCAAGATTTACAAAACCGTAGCACTATGGTGATGTCTCACACGAGTATTTCGGTTGAAGGGGATTGAAAAACACCTCAACTTACATACCAAAGGTCCTCCCCAATTGGTTTACTTACCATTGACAGGGACATGGTCCGCTGAGATCTGTAGTTGTTAACTGACCTATAAGCCAGTCCTGATTCAGCCAATGAAGACAGAAAATTAACTACGGAACACCTATCTGCCTGAGAGGGATCCAAACTCCTTTCACTACACCATGTCGAAGCATATCGTTTATGGGTATTACTGGACCAGGCCTGATCAATGTATTATTGGACCAGACCTGATCAATGTAGGCAAAAGCCTGAGCCAAAACCCCTGGCAATTTCCATCTATTCCTGAAATCCTCCAGGCCACTAATTTGAGCTGGTTCGATGATATCAGAGGATGTGGAAGGCCTTTCGGCTCCAGTAGAAGATTCTGGAGATGAGGGCTCAGAAGAGGAATGTTGCACGACATTTCCAGAACCAAGGGAAACCACAGTTGTGCTCTTCACAACAGTGTTACTAGGACCAACCCGGCCTTCTGACGATTTACCAGAGAAAGAACCCTGGGGATCATACTGAATGGAGGGAAAGAGTAACCCTTGTGGATGGACCAATCCTGCAAGAACGCATCCATCGCCAGAGCCTTCGGATCGAGAGGCCAACTGAAGAAGGTAGGAATTTGTCAATTGTTCCTGGAGGCAAACAGGTCCACTGAACAAGGACCCCAAATGCGATTGAGTTATTAAAAGATCTGTGGGTGTAACCTCCAATCGCTGAAGTCTCTGAGGTGACAAGAATACCAGTCCGCCACTGAGTTCTTCGCACCTGGAATATACTCCACAATGACCAAAATCCGGTGTTGCAGACAATGCCAAAAATTCTTGGCAATCTCTGCTAACATCCGAGACCTCGTGCCCCCAGCCTGTTGACATAGCGTACTGCTGAAACGTTGTCCATCCTCAGCAGAATGCAACAATCTGACTTGGAAGGGGAAAGGCTCTTGATCACAAAAGATCCCGCCAACAACTCCAGACAGTTTATGTGGAGATGAAGCTCGTTCTCCATCCAATTACCCCCGTGGAGAGGGACCCGCACCTGGCGCCCCAACCCCACCTGCTGAGATCCGATTCCAAATGACATCCGGAGCAGTGCCACAAATCGCCGTGCCAAATCCTGCCTTGCCATTCCAGGCTTCCATGTGAGTCAACCACCAACTCAACTCCAACTTAGCCTCTGACTGAGCTGAATCTGATCTGAATACGACAACCCCTTCCGCAGGTGTTGAATCTTAAGATGTTGAAGTACCTTGTAAAGGTCCCGGGAATATCGCCCGAATAGACGAGGCTAGGAGACCCACAATCCGTGCTACGGACCTCAACGATATTATCTGGTCTCGCAAGGCAGACCTCAATTCCTTCTTGATGTTCTGAATTTTCTGAGAGGGGAGAATTAACTGGGATAACACTGAATCTATCTGAAATCCCAAAAATTCCATCTGTTGGGGAGGGATCAGGCAAGATTTTTGCTGGTTGATGACAAATCCAAGCTCCTGTAATAACTGGATTATCCGGGAAAGGTGCAGAATCACAGTCTGGGGATCTTGGGCCATCAGGAGTAAATCATCGAGGTAGACGATTAGTCTGACGTTCCTGGCATGGACAGCTTCTGCCACCGGTCTCATTAACTTGGTGAAATACCATGGAGCTGATGAGAGACCGAATGGCAGAGCCTTGTACTTGTAACCTTGCCCCCACCAAAAGAATTGAAGAAAATGCCTGTGAGGAGCGAAGAACTGAGAGGTAAGCGTCCTTCAGATCCAATCTGACCATCCAGTTACCCTCTTGATGAAGATCTCGTAGGACATGAATACCCTCCATCTTGAAATGCATGTATATTATTGTCCATGAATTGAATTTTTGTTAGATTGAGCATAAAGCTGGAACCCACGCCTCTTTTGCTGACCAAGAAAACATTGCTGATGAAACCTCCGGGTGAGGAGACAAAAGGTATTTGCAGTCTTTGCACAGCAGGGAAAGTATTTCCTCTGCTACAAGCTCTTGATCTTGTAGGGAAAAAGACATCTGTAGAGGGGGCGAATTTTGAACTAGAGAGCTGTAAAATTCCAGTTTGTATCCCTGAAATGACTCTAAGACCCATGCGTCCTGAGTGAGGAGTGCCCAACTGTGTAAAAATAACTGAATTCTCCCCCCCCCCCCTCAAATCACCTCTGAATAAGGTAGAATTCTCACCTGAATGTCCTGTGTCTTGGGAACCACTGTGGTAACCTCTGCCCCTACGGAAACACTAATGACCTCCTCAGGTCTGGAGGGGTAGAAGGTCTGGTCAGGGGTAGAAGGTCTGGTCAGGGGATTGGTCTTGCCAGCCTCCACATGACCTGTTGAAGGCTTCACGCTGGGAGCCCTGGTAAAATCCACTGCCTGACGAGCGGGCTCTATATCATCCAGCCCTTCCAAAAAGGGTGTTACGTAAGATTTTTTTCAAAGACAGGTATGCCTTGTCCAACGTATTATACGTTGCTGTAAACTTTGCCAGATCTTTGACAAAAGGACCCCCAAAAAGTAAGCCCTGTGCAATCGGACCGGCCTCAGAGGCTGCCAGGTCATTCAACTTAGGGTCAATACGCATGCGGATCGACCTCCTCCTTTCCATGGACATGGCCACATGGACATTACCCAGTTGGCAAACGGAGTGTTGCACCCATCCTATCAATATGTCCTGGTCAACCGGAACACCAGACTCCTTAGAATGGAATCCCAATTCCAGGATTTTAGTAAGGGGCCCTGAAATATCCAGTAGTTTATCCTGGCAGGAACGCCAGGCTCTGTCCAGTCCTTTCTTGGGGTCTCGACCATTTTTCATGAAGTTTACCATAGATGGATCCACTTCAGGCGTATTGTCACCTTACCATCTGGATCTGGTCTGGGACATTGATTTTAGCCTCGTTCTGGCCTCCTTGTCAAAACCTTGTCTAAGGTGTGACTGAACATAGTCTGCTACTTTTGGCAGAGGAGTCCAGTTGGTGGATAGGGGATGGACAATCTCTGTTGGATCAAAGGTAAGTACCTTTGGGGGGTTAGAGACCGGCTCCAAACTGTGATCATGATGCCTTTTTCTGCTGGGCCCTGGGACGTCGTCCTGATCACTGTCCGAAGAGCCCTTGGATGAATCCGAACCAATAAGGTTCCACAGCTTTAAGGGATCATCAGAAGAGGAGGCATGCGGTTGAGGATGGCTATATCCATGTTCGTCTAGGACTGTCGTAGACAGTTGTTCAAAGGCCTCGGGTGGCATTGCTTTGCTTTGGCTTTACTCTTGGTTTTTTCCTCTGTTTGCTCAGATGGTTTAGGTGCTGGGTCACCAGAGGCAGGAAGTGGGGGAGCCAGCCCTGATGATGAGCAAAACTCTTGAGGTGGGAGGTCACGGGACCGAGGGCCTTGGCTAATGCCTTATTATCTGATAATCGCACATTATTATCTAGTGCTTCCAGCAGGTTTTCTTCAAAAGAGAAGGAAAATTCTTGGTAATCCCCTCTGTCCTCTTCATAGGGATCATGATGGGATATGATAGCGCAGGCAAAATGACAAACAATAAATATAATTTTCCAGTCATAGTCAGGAGGAGTGCAACCCCAGCAGGTGCAGAAATTATGTTTAGAGAGCGGAGGGAGGCGCCTGAAGCACTTTAGGCCTGTGCTGAATTTCACGACCCTGGGCACTCTCTGATGCAACATGACGTGGGAAGCACTATGATGCACATGGAGGAAGGATAACTGATACTTTGTTGAGTCAAACTATAAAGAGAGTGGTGAAGCGCACCGTCCGATGCTGTACCCATGCCTCCTCTGCCGCGATTACAGGTGCGTGCCAATACACGCATGCACATCCGTTTTAAAACTAGAACGAGGAGACGCTCCCTCTCCTGCTCCACTAATTTCTGGGACTGCGAGAAGAACTCGCGTTCCGCTTTCAGTTACCAAGAAAATAACGCGTAACACACTGAACACCTTGTAATTAAATCGTAAAGTCAACGAGCACTTAACTGGCTGCGGAGCAGCAAAGAAAGAGGAAGTGGTATGATGTTGCAGGGTTTTATAGAGTAGTATCTCTATGGTTGGTCATGTGACTACATTTACTTTATGGGAAATATAGTGTTTTTAAATTTCTTATTTGACTGGCAGCTGAGAAAATAAAGCATGGAAAGAGATGCATAATCAGAACCTCTGGTCCAGACAGAGAATTGTATGTGTGCTAATTTCACATTCAGAAAACTGAGCGGTTGCGCTAAACGTGGGGAAGATGTAGTAAGCATGCGCTTCACTAAAGCAAGCGCACTATGAGAAGAAGATGAACAACACCAGATAGTAACACACAATACATGCACTAACCCTTTGGCACTAGAGTCATGCTAATGTTTTTTCACCTCGCGGTTGCGCCCGCCAGCAAAAAGGTGCACTAAATATGTGTTTTATTATCTAAACTAGTGAATTATGGTAAAGAGGCGAACAGCACCGGTTACTAATATACGATGCTTGCATGAACTCATTGCCACAATAGTTATGTTAAAATTTTCTTTTCACATTGCTTTTTTCACCTCGCTTGTTTGATTTAATTTGCAAACACAAGATCGACATTATTAGCTATGGGAAATGAGCTGTGTTGTTTAATGCGCAGGTTTACTGTGATTGAAACAGGTCTCTGAGGCACGTCCTAGTCCCTATGAATCACAATTGGTCACAACATTCACCCATGGTTTCAAAAGCACAAAGTTAGTTGGTTTAATGCACAGCGATCACCACAGGAGACAATTTGTTCATCTCATTTTGTTCACCACATGACAGGATCGATATTCATCCACCACTTGCATGAAGACAGGGTCGCATGACACTGACAGTGCTTACATTTGAATTACATGTTTTGGGGACTGTATCTATCCTTACTGATTACTTCTATTTTTTACACAACAGGATTATATATCCCCGGGGGAAGGGCAGCGGCCCAAAATTAATCAAGATCATTAAGATGAAGCAGATAACCAAGATCTACGATGATATTTTTGTATGGAGATTTCATCTTTGTGATCACATGTAGAACTACAATAAATGGTTGGAAAACAAGTAATATATGGTATGAAGTACTGATGATCTGTAAAGGAGGATAAATATTTTAAAACCCATCAATGGTGTCAGAGTACACAGAAGGGACGCTAACCTGGCACAGGAGTCAGTGCTTCAGTCATCCTGTAGGTCAACCATATTGTCTTACTAAGATCCTTAGCTCCTCCCACCCCACTCCCTGTTGCATAAAGGGCTTTTCCACACGGTCTTGAAAGTAGAAATGGCTTCCTGGATCAGTCAGTATGGAATGTGGAGGCAGAGGGGTGGTGGTGATAAAGGAGGTGTGGAAGGTAGTGGTGGAAATAAAGAGGACTGATAGAATATGTCTGACCTTCTTAAGGTTTGGTTGTGGTAGAGGAGGAGATGAATGTGGTTATTCCTTGAAAGCGAGGCGCTGATTCTTTGGGATGTTGTTGAGTCCTGGAGCCTGGAGGCTCAGTGAAAATTTTGCCAATGTCTGGGTAAATTAACAGTTTTGTCTGTTTCTCATCCAGGATATTAGCAAGTTTCCCCAGTAAAGACATCTCTGATCTTTCGATGCCGATAGGGGATGTGGCTTTGGTGCAGTGAGTCCTCTCTGTGCCTGGGCAGCTTGTTGATGATGCAGCATTATGAGGGCCACTGCCCATAATCTTGCTTGACATCGGTCTGGCACCTAAAAGAACATTCCTCAAAGGCTTAGCTTCTTGAGCTTTGGCTCAGGGTCCAATCCTCAACACTAATGTGAGAGCTATATCCTGCCTTGAAAAGTGTGTGCTTCAAGACTGACCTGAAGAGTTGCAGTGTCGACTTCATCTTGGGGCCTAAAGCTGCTGCAGTGATTGTTCAGGGAGTTGACCTATCTCTCTGATTCGGAAGGCTCAGAGAAGTAGGCCTCCATCTCTTCAAGTTCTTCTAGTTCTTGGCCAATAGGGATGACAGAAGGGTCAGCGTCTTCCTCTTCAGCTTCATGGATATCTTTGGCTCAGAAAATGTCGGCCATGCATTAAGTCTCCTTGCACTACGTGCTGTAGGGTGCCCACCATCTATTACTCATATGTCTGAGAGTTTTTTGCATGCTGACTCTTTGTGCTTTGGGGATAGGCAGAGATTACAGACGTTGAGGCGATAAGACCAGGCGTAATTCATATTGTACCTTGGAAAAAATGGAAAGGAGTTTGCTACATGGATACGTCCTTGGTGCATGCTCAAGAGTAGCCTTGAGAGGCTTTAAGAGGAAACATTTAGTTGATGTTGCAGAATGTTTGAATAGATTCTGAAAAACTCAAGAAAAAAAATATCAAATGAACCAAACCGAGGTATCGTGGCACATTTTAACACTTTGGAGCAGTGTCTTAAACGCCAAAGCTTAATGGTGAAAGAAAACAATCTGAGCTGCAGCCACAGCGATCTGATGTTTTCTGGAACAAGGGAGGAGTCACAAAAGGTCCTCCTTGAAGAAAAACAAGATGCCAACATCCAGGATCAACACTAGGTGATTTAGGGTAAGTATGCACAGCATGGGCAGCCACAGACAAACATGTTACGAATGGTCGCCACTGTGTTTATATATAATTAGGCCAGTTTTAATGGGAACAGCGTTTATTTCTTTTGCTAATACCTTTGCTGCTGTTGGACGAATCTTCATGAAACATTTCAACAAAGAAAAAAAACATCCAAATCAGTTCGGTCCTGCAGAGGTTTGTGGCAATATATCCAATGGAGCCAAGAAAAAGGTGGAAGGGGATCTCCCTAAACAATGATTTCCATTGTTATCTCCCATAGGAAATATTGGGAAACAATACAGAAAACAATTTGGTAGAAAGTTTGAACATTACTCAGAAAGCAGGCTTTCTGTAACTGGATGTAAATCCTTCAGTCGTGTGAGAAATTTGTGTTTCAGGAGATGTGGGAGGGGGTTGACAATATAAAACACTGGTTGGTGGCATCATACTAACTTTAGGAATTGTCTGGGCTAAGGTAATTTTATCCAAATAATGTTGATCCTCTTCTGGGATTTGATTAATCATGTTTGAGAGAAAAGTTTTTTTTCATGATTTTCACATAGAGGTTATGGAAGGCGCTCTGAAAGCTAAAATTAGAGCACATTTTCTATAAATTCATATTGTTCTCAACCATGTGAGAATAAAGTGTGACATTCTGAGTAAATCATGTACTACCAACATGAGCCTGTTATTTGATTTCAAATAACTAGGACATCTAAGGACCAGTTTACCTCACTACAAATAAATTCCCTATCTTTCAATATCAAGTCATTGCCCACCTCCTTGGGTTTGCTGTCCAACAACCCAGCATTTAAAATTATACAAGAGAACAGAGAGGAAATGGTTGTATTCAATCAATTTAAAAAAGCTTGTGTTCAAAGTCTAACAATCATGCTTCAACAGTTGCCAGCTGATGTAATTTAAAACATTTCTTTATTAGCTGGTTCTTCATAAAAAATAACAGCCAAAACAACCATGTTTCACTCATACAAGAGCTTCCTTGTAGCTGTAGTACACAAAATTACATAATATTAAGACCTCTAATTAGAAGATTTAACTCCCTCATACACTGTAGGAAGTTGGCTCTATATATACTATTTCAAAGTAAGAAATAGTGTGCACAGAGTCCAAGGGTTCCCCTTAGAGGTAAGATAGTGGCAAAAGTAGATAATTCTAATGCTCTATTTTGTGGTAGTGTGGTCGAGCAGTAGGCTTATCATAGGGTAGTGTTAAGCATTTGTTGTACACACAGGCAATAAATGAGGAACACACACTTAAAGACAAATTCCAGGCCAATAGGTTTTTATATAGAAAAATATAGTTTCTTAGTTCATTTTAAGAACCACAGGTTCAAGATTTACAAACAATACTTTAAATGAAAGGTATTTCACTCAGGTATTCTAGGAACTTTGAATTTTCACAATAGAATGTACAGTTTTGACAAAAATGGCAATAAGCTATTTTTAAAGTGGACACAGTGCAAAAATCCACAGTTCCTGAGGGAGGTAAGTAAATGTTAAGTTCAATTGTAAGTAAAACACTTGCAGGGTTCAAAGTTGGGTCCAAGGTAGCCCACCGTTGGGGGTTCAAGGCAACCCCAAAGTTAACACACCAGCAGCTCAGGGCCGGTCAGGTGCAGAGGTCAAAGTGGTGCCCAAAACACATAGGCTTCAATGGAAATAGGGGTGCCCCAGTTCCAGTCTGCCAGCAGGAAAGTACCTGCGACTTCGGAGGGCAGACCAGGGGGGTTTTGTAGGGCACTGGGGGGGACACACGCAGGCACAGAAAGTACACCCTCAGCGGCACAGGGGCGGCCGGGTGCAGAGTGCAAACAGGTGTCAGGTTTTCAATAGGAATCAATGGGGAGACCCAGGGGTCTGTTCAACGATGCAGGCAGGCACAGGTGGAGCTCCTCGGGGTAGTCACCACCTGGATTAGGCAGAGGGTCACTCCTGCACTGGAGTTCGGTTCCTTCAGGTCCTGGGGGCTGCGGGTGCAGTGTGGTTTCCAGGCGTCGGGTTCCTTGAAGCAGGCAGTCGCGTCAGGGGGAGCCTCTGGATTTCCTCTGCAGGCGTCGCTTTGGGGGCTCAGGGGGGTCAACTCTGGCTACTCACGGGCTTGCAGTCGCCGGGGAGTCCTTCCTGTAGTGGTAGTTTTCTGCAGGTCGAGTCAGGGGCGTCGGGTGCAGAGTGGAAAGTCTCACGCTTCCGGCGGGAAAAGTGTGGTC
This sequence comes from Pleurodeles waltl, assembly GCF_031143425.1. Classification (NCBI taxonomy): domain Eukaryota; kingdom Metazoa; phylum Chordata; class Amphibia; order Caudata; family Salamandridae; genus Pleurodeles; species Pleurodeles waltl. Next base: position 1,437,755,945 of record NC_090445.1, read on the forward strand.
TTTAAAAGTTGCTTCTTTGTTTCAAAAAGTTGCAGTTTCTTGAACAGGGCCGCTGTTCTCTGGAGCTTCTTGGTCCTTTAGATGCAGGGTAGTCCTCTGAGGCTTCAGAGGTCGCTGGACCCTGCTGGATCCGTCGCTGTTGCAGTTTTCTTCAAAGTAGGGAGACAGGCCGGTGGGGCTGGGGCCAAATCAGTTGTCGTCTCCGTCTTCACTGCAGGGCTTCAGGTCAGCAGTCCTTCTTCTTCTTTAGGTAGCAGGAATCTATCTTCCTTGGTTCTGGGAGCCCCTAAATACTCAATTTAGAGGTGTGTTTAGGTCTGGGAGGGCAGTAACCAATGGCTTCTGGCCCTGAGGGTGGCTTCACCCTCTTTATGCCTCCTCCCTGTGGGGAGGAGGGCACATCCCTAATCCTATTGGGGGAATCCTCCATCTGCAAGATGGAGGATTTCTAAAAGTAAGAGTCACCTCAGCTCAGGACACCTTAGGGGATGTCCTGACTGGGGAGTGACTCCTCCTTGTTTTTCTCATTATCTCCTCCAGCCTTGCCGCCAAAAGTTGCCGAAAAGGAGGAGTCACTCAGTCCTGTGACTCGAAAAGACTTCTTCGAAGAAAAACAACTTGTAACATTCCGAGCCCAACACTAGATGGAAGGACCTGTGCATAGCAGGTGTATCTGCAGCTACACATGCCATCGAACAGATATATACACACACATACACTAGAGAGTTTCCAGAGAGAAAAAAAACAGCACTTGCGGCAAGGTAATAGTGAAAAAGATTTCATCAAAATTAAGACTGCAGTTGATAAAGTATCAACCAGAAAGAGTGTTAACTTGAGGTAAGTAACTTGTTCTACAAACAGACTTTCAGCTGCAGAGTTCTCACCCTTTGCATAGATACCAAACCAGTGCCTATTAGGAGGTGGATGGACTTTAACAAAAAAAAAAAAATACTGCAGGACCAAGCAGGCAAAATGCCCCTCTCAGCAAATCTGACTTTCCAGTAAATAGTGCTTTGTCAATGTATGGAAGTACAGCCACGTAGGCGCCCGGCAAATGTCCAGGACAAGGGACTCCATGTGGCAACCTAGTAGTAGCAGCTTTGGCCCTGATAGAATGAGCATGTATTCCTTCCAGAGGATGCTTTTTAGCCAAAGAGGAGCAGGTCTTAATGATGAGCACAATTCAGTAGGACTTGGTTATCTTCTACATAGCGTAGCCTTTTTTTGCTCCAGAGAACCCCACAAAGAGTTAATTTTCCTCCCAGGGTTCTTTGGAATGATTGATGTAAAATCTCAATGCTCTCAAGGGGCAAGTCTCTTTTCTCCTCCTTATCGGGATGAGACAGACACAGCCAGGTGATGTCCTGGCCGGCATTGAATGACTTCACTTTAGGGAAGAAAGATGCCCGTGTCTGCAAAATCAGCTTGTCTAGGAAGAAGATGGTGTACCGTGGGTTTATAAAGACACTTTGAAGCTCACTCACATGCTGTGTCGATGTTATGGCGACGAGGAACACTGTCTTGAGGGTGAAAAGCCGCAAGGAGGAGCTGCAAAGCAGCTCAAAGGAAATGTACATGAGAAACCTAAGGACCAAGTTAAGGTCCCACTGTGGTATGACAAAGGGAGTAGGAGTTTCAATGTAGTCTGGAGGTGGTTGACAACTGCCTGGAGTAAACACTCCTTCAACAATCAGTCATTGAGATAGAGGAAGACTGGCACCCCTGACTTCTAAAGGCATGCTGCCACCACTACCATCGCTTTCGTGAACACCCAAGGGGCACTGGTGAGACCAAAGGGGAGCATAATGAACTAAAAAATGTTCATCGCAAACAGCACTTGTCGCTGATGGGCCTGCAGGACGGGTATATGGAAATAGGCTGGGCAGTCCATTGACCTTGACCACAGGGAAAGTGGGAACCACAGCCTCCATAGCAAAACTGTTGGGCACCTTAGAGAGGCTGGACTGGCTGGCAGTATCGGTGCCTCAGCTGAAACAACAAATTCAGTTAGGCTCATGTGGTTGGCCAGGTGGGGCAGACACCCACATGGAGCATGGTGTGGCCCTGCTCTCCTTTAAACACTCAAGAGTAGAGTCTGCCTTGTTCTCAAATAGGACAGTCCAATCGAATGGCATGTTCATGAGGAACAGAACACTGTCTGAAAAAACGGTGGACCACAGCCAAGCGTGGCAATGAATAAAGACAGTGGTGAAAATGGCATGCCCTGTGGACACGAATTGTGAATTTTGCCATGCCATGTCAGTCCTGTATTACCTGAGAAAGGATACATCGAAGATCCTGTGGGACCCCTGCGAGGACTTGAACCACTGAATCCCAAAGGTTGTGGTAACAGAACCCCAGCTGACATTTTCTAATCAAAGCACCCGCTGGTGGACGAGAAGACTCATTTCCCAAACCTTAAGAGAGCCTTAAGGAGCAGGTGTGCATAGCTTGAAGGGTGTGAACATGAAGAATTTCAAGACCAGGTTAAGGTTCTACAGCAGCATCACAAATCGTCTGGAAGGTAACAAATTTGTCCCAACTTTAAAGGAACACATAACAACTAGTGACTTAAACAAGGACTGTTAATCCTGTAAACATAAGACCAAAAGGGCAGAAAGGAAAAACTGTGCCCAAAGTTTGTCTCTGCTGGTAATAGAAGTACTCAAATAGAAGATCTGAATGTTTGGCTTGAAGAGTTGGTGGCTCAGGAATCAAAAGAAAGCAACAAATTTGCCCCAGTGCCCAGACTGGATGGACTGCGTGAAAGGGTGTCTGGCAGCAAGGAGAACATCCACCACCTCATTTGGCAACTCTAATGCATTACATTGCTCCACCAATGAGGTGTAAGGTATGGAGATTTGGATGCAGGACCCTGCCCTGCTGCTGAAACATGAGTATCTCTTGAAGCAAAGCATGATCGATCAGAGGGCAAATGCTCAGGTTCAGAAGCTCTGGGTGCCACACTCTCCTGGCCCAGTCCAGGGCAAATAAGATGACTTGGGCCCAGTTGTTTCTTAGCCCAAGGCAGAAGAGGTATTGATGGGAAGGAGTTCATAAGTCTGTTGCTTTATTTCAGTCAGAACAAGTCTCCTAATGAGTCTTTTGAAGGAAAAGCCAGCATGCAAAATTGCTGACACAGTGGGTTTCCAACAGAGGTGAATAGATCTAGCTATGACTCCCCCTACAGAGAAAACCTGCACCACCTTGAGCTGGTTACACCATTAGTGACCTACTACAAGAGGGCTTTCCAGTTCATCCAATCTGGCATTCAGAAGACTTTGCTATGTGGTTGGCAACTAGAAAAAGTTCTGTTGTTCCAGCCAAATCTCCTACCACAGTCGCAAGTACCCACTCTGACCTGTTTGCGGTAGTACGACATGGAAGTAGTGTTTTAAGTAGGAATGTGCACCAATCTACATTTAATGGAAAGCAGGAAGACTTTGTGGGCCAAGTGGATTGCCCGAAGCTTCAGCAGGTTAATAAGCAGCAGCCTTTCCACCAGAGACCAGAGGCCACTGATCTCCACCTAGCCTGGGTGACCACCCCTCCCCAACCCAGCAGCGATGCATCTGCCACAACTGCGAGCTCTAGGTGGGTAAGGGAGAGCAGCCTGTCGTGGTTCCGCTCAGAATCTCACAGCAACCACTGCAGATCCTGAGCAGTCTGCCTTGAAACCTGAAGAGAGTGGAGAGGCAACCCTGATGCAGACCCCACTAGGATTTGACGTTTCATTGCAGGGTTCGCTTGTGCCACCCAGCGTTGAAGATGCGGAAGGTGAATGACGCCAGACTGCAAGTTCCAGGACTGATCCCCAAACATCAGAATCATACCCTGAATATCCTGGACATGCTGTGGAAGAAGCTTCTTGACCACTACTGTGACCAGAAATGCCCAAATAGCTGGAAGCCTCAGGAGAGACTTCGGCTCATTGATGGTGAAACCAAGTGATGTCAGGGAGGGCTGTGACAAAGGCCATCACTTTTGTGAACATGTGAGAGGTGAAGGTAAGACAGAAGGGGAACATTTGAAAATGACCCTGGCCTACATTGATCTGGCGGTAACGCCTGGGGAAGGCAGGATGAATATAAGGAAATACACTTTCCGGAAGTCAAGGGACACCATCCAGTTTCTAGGGTCTCGGGCAGGTATGATCTGAGCTAGAATAGACATTTTGAAATCGGTCCCTCTGCATAAAGCATTTAACAGGTGAAGGGCGAGGATAGGCGTAATCCCCTCTCCTTTCTCTGGGTGAGGTCGTACCATGAATAATATACTTGCTTTACTCAAAGTCCAGTACCTGTTCGATGACACTCCTACAGAGTGAAAGATTACCTCCTGCATCAGGAAGGCCAAGTGCTCTTCCAAAATTTGTTCTGGTGCAGGAGGAAGATGCGACAGGGAAGAAATGAAGAGCAGTGTAGGGCAGGGAATAAATTAAAAGTAAAGTATAGCCCTTTAAATGATCTTTATGATCCTTTTGTGTGACATATTAGATCTCCAGCCCGTATGAAATGCCATTTACTGCCTCAAACTGGTCTGACATAAGCTGTTGAGGACATACTGAAGTGTCTTGACAGACACTGTAGGGAGGGAGGAGGAAATTGTGACTGCTGACCGGGCTGCCCTTGAAGTGTCTGCCAGTCTCACATCCACAGCTCCAAATGGACTGGACTATATGCTACTTTACTGGTTAGAAAGGCTGGCAATGCCTGTAGGCTAGCCCCCTGGAAGAGCCTATGAATTTCCTAAATGTATGGGGGAACTGTTTCACTAATTTCTGTAACCCCAAACAATGTGCAGTGGGCTTGGCTATCCTTAAACCTCTCTAGTGCAGAGTCTAACACCCAAAGAATCTGGACCAATTGAAGAGCATATTGATTAGGGATGCTAGCACATTGCCAGAATGCCTGGTCCACCCCACATATGCTTGCCTTCTAAGCATGACACTGATGCCAAAAGCCCTGCCAAGGTGATCTGTAGTATCCAAGCCCGTATGGATTAGGTACTTCAATGCAGCCTGTCCACCATGTGTTGTCAGAGTAAGAGAACCTATTCAGTCCACCAGGGCTGCTGGCAATAACGTGCTGGCAGTGTCACACCAAGCATGCATATGCCTGCTCAGTAATGAAACTACGTTTATGGACCCAAGTGCCAGGCTTGCAGAAGAAAACATTCTTCTACCATATGCATCAGTCATTTTGCATTCGCTATCTGGTGGGGTTGTCTGAAAGAAATTGGGACAGACCTTGCTACTTGAGGCCTGCACAATGGTGCTCTCATAGGTAGTTGGCTTACTTAGGAAGACTGGATCATCAGGAGCAGTCTTTCTTGCAGGCTACTAGCTGGCTGACTGGCAAACAAGTTTGGATTAAATAGCCAAGAAGTTATCAGTAAGGGCATCATTACATGGTAGGAACAGAACAGACAAAGTTGGCCCTAGTTGGATAATTTCTATAAGAATGTTTGTTTTTGTCTCAAATCTAGCATCTCAGCTGCCCTCTGACCACTGCTGCAAATGAGGCACCTTATTCAGTTGGTGGTCCATGTTAACCTTTGTTTCTGGGAAGGAGTCTGTGATGCTACGTGGAGCTGACCATCATTTGACCATCAACTCCATCTTGTTTGAGTGACTCCATTTTGTGTCCTGCTGCAGTTGCAAGGCAGCACAGGTGTTTTTCTTCACATAAGTTGTTTTTTCTCTTCATAAGTACAGAACAGGAAGGTTTCTGGAACACAATATGTGGAATGAGCATTTGATAAGGTTCACAAGGCTGAGGTTGTTTTGCCAAAAAGAAAGTACGGCTCTGCCGTGGAACAAACATGGGAGTCTGGCCAGCTTCTGAGAGTGTTTCCAACGCAGACGAGTACAGCCAGCTTTAAATATATAAGAGACGGGAGGCGGTTTCTAGAATTCTCTCGCGTTGGCCAGGGGTCATTTAATGGTCCCGATCAAGACTCCTGTCTGACTGATCTGAGGGCTCCCCAGTTGTGCTGGCCAGGATGTTGACTACTCAATCAGTGATGCATATTAAATCTTGATTATTTGGCCCATGTACACATGCTCTGTTGATGTATTGCACATTTCTTTGCAAGGTTTGATCACCCTATTTATGCACTTATACGTGTATTTATATACACAGGTTTTGTTGCACTTGAGTTATACTCTTATTCTCATATATTTGTGTCTTTTATTTGATGTTTAAGTGCCTTAATAAATACATTATCCAGACTAAGAGTGCTGAATACCTTTGGCATCGCGTCTTATTATTTCAAGAGTAAAGCAATACTACCATTTTATAAACTTGACTGTAGTGTATCATCAGTACTGTGAGGGAGGAGTTACCCCATCACCCTGCTCATCAGTGTCCTGTGGGTTCCCATGTGTGTCTTGTACACAGTAAGAGTCAAAGTAAAAAAGAGAATGGAACCTCAGGCTACATAACAACCAGCAGTGCTTTTGTTATCTTGTAACGTGATATCGGGTTGAGGTTGGTTCGAGGTCTGAAATGGGTTTTGGCACAGAGTCTTCTATGGGCACAGGTGGAGTTAGTAAAAGTGGTGGTGCAACAAGAGAAAACATGGATCTTGTGTGAGATGTGGAAGTCTGTACTGCAGTCAGTACGGACTTGGTAACTAATCATAAGAGGACAGACACGGTCTTAAAAGAATCCTCAGGTGGTAATGCAACTGGTAGTCCCTACAACTCCATATGTCATATCAGAGGGAGTTGGAATCTCAATCAATACATGCAGTACAACCTCCTTGAATATCATAATCTGTTGGAGGGTTGACGATGGGACCAGAGAAATGACTGTGTGTCGGAACAAGCTGAGGAAATCAGTTTTGAAACTGGAGGACTTAAAGAAAAGATTATGTTACTTATACTGTTAGCATCCGTTCGTGGCATACAGTGCTGTAGATTCACATGCTCTGCATACTTCTGCGATCTAGTGTTGGGTCCAGATGTGTACAAGTTATTTTTTTCAAAGAAGCTATTAGAGTCACAAGGTAAAGTGGCCCTTCCTCTCGGTGATAGTGCGCATGAGCATTGACTCCATTGTTAGATTTTTTTCACGCAGTCGGGTGAGAATAGGGTGTGAATAGATTGTTGGATAGAGAGGTCCATGGATATGAACTGTAATATAACACTGCAATAGCCACGGGTGTCTGGAGAGGAGGGCGGGTGCATGTGAATCTACAGCACTACATTCCACAAACAGATGCTTACAGAGTAAGTAACATAATCTGTTCTATGGCATGTATGTCTGTAGACACAAATACTCTGCATAGACTGTAAAGCAGTGCCCTCCAAAAGCGATGGCGAACCCGTGGGTGTTGTAGTTGTTTGAAAAAAAGAGTATGAAGCACAGCTTGTCCAACAGTTGCTTGTTTGTCTTGCTAATACATAAACGCAATGGTGTTTAGACTAAATGTGTGCAGATTTGACCATGTGGCTGCTTTGCAAATGTTAGCTATTGGTATATTACCTAAGAAAGCTGTAGATGCACCTATATTATGAGTTGAGTGTGCTCTAGGTGCTATGGGTAGAACTCTTTAAGCATTAGCATAGCAAGTTTGAATACATTTAATTACCCATCTTGATGTACCTACTTTAGATATATAGCCTTCACTGTGTGTGAAGGTGAGAAAGCAATATAGTTGTTCAATTTTAAGAAAATCTTTATTTCTATCAATTTATTACATTAATGCTCTTTTAACATCTAAAGTATGTAAAGGTCTTTCTACAACTGAATCAGGTTGTGTAAAGAAAACCGGTAATTCAACTGATTGACTGAGGTGGAATGTGGAAAAAAAACTTGGAAAGAAATTTTGGGTTGGTATGAAGGACTACCCTATCTTTATGTATTTGGAAAAAAGGTTCCTCCATGGTTAATACCTGAAGCTCACTCACACGTCTTAGTGAAGTAAATGCTACTTTCCAAGATAGAAATAAGAGTGGACAGTTATGCAGAGGCTCAAATGGTGGTCCTGTAAGTCTAGTAGGTACAATTTTAAGGTTCCATATTGGTGCTGGAGATACCCTAGGTGGAATTACCCTTTTAAGACCTTCCATAAATGCCTTGATGACAGGTATTTTAAACAACGTTAAGTGTTGTCTGTTTTGTAAATACACTGCTACTGCTGCAAGGTGTATTAGTATTTAAGTGTGTGCTAACCCACAAGTTTGTAAATGGAATAATTAGCAAACAATATTTTGAATAGTTGCATTAAATGGTTCAATGTGTTTGTTTTGACAGTACAAAACAAACCTTTTCCATTTAGGAGCACAGCATGCACTAGTTGTGGGTTTGCGTGCTTCCGTAAGAATGATCATGCATTCTGGAGGTAATTGTAAATATCCAAACTCTATGACCTCAGGAGCCAAATTGCAAGATTGAGTTCTTTGGGATTTGGGTGTCTGATTTCTCCATGGTTCTGAGTGAGAAGGTCTGGGTGTAGGGGAAGCTATGCGTGTGGAACTACTTAGAGTTCGAGGGGTGTTGTGAACTATAGTTGACGTGCCGAAGTGGGAGCTACCAAAATGAGGGTGAGAGGGGTCTGCCTGAGCTTCCTCACCACAAATAGAAGAAGGAGGAGAGGTGGAAAAGCATAGGTGTTAGACCTGACGGCCTTAGGGTGGTCATCTCCCAACTTTTTGCCTGCCTCTCTTCACTTTTCTAACGCTGTTTCTGCTGGTTTTAGGACTCTGTGCACTTTACCACTGGTAACCAGTGCTAACGTGCATATTCTCTCTCCTTTAAACATGGTAACAGTGGTTCATCTCCTACTGGCATATTTGATTTACTTACAAGTCCCTAGTAAAGTGCACTACATGTGCCCAGGGCCTGTAAATTAAATGCTACTAGTGGGCCTGCAGCACTGATTATGCCACCCACATAAGTAGTCCCTTAACCATGTCTCAGGCCTGCCATTGCAAGGCCTGTGTGTGCAGTTTCATTACCACTTCAACTTGGCATCTAAAAGTACTTGCCAAGCCTTAAACTACCCTTTTTCTACATATAAGTCACCCCTAAGGTAGGCCCCAGGGTGCTATGTAGGAAAAAGGCAGGACATGAACATATGCTTTTGTATATGTCCTGGTGGTGAAAAACTCTGAAATTCATTTTTCACTACTGTGAAGTCTGGTCGAAGTGATCCGTCCTTTTTGGGAATAATGAAGTTTAGTGAATATACTCCTGTTCCTTTTTGATGAACGGCGCTCCTTTCTGAAGGAGAGCCTGTACGTTCTGATTTAACAGTTGACCATTTTTAACAGAGAGTTTGTGTTTTCTGGGTGGTATGTTGGAGGTGTGTTGATGAGCTCCAGGCAATAACCATGTTGGATAATATCCAACACCCACTGGTCTGTTATGTTTTGCCAGTTGGGAAAGAAATGTTGTAGACGTCCCCTGATAGGTGTTGTATGATCAGGGGGAATCAGAAGAAAGCCACTGCTGTGATTTGGAAGGGGTAGCATGTGTGGAGACACCTCCTCTTTGACCTATTGAACTGTTTCTCCTACATGTGCCTCTGTAAAACCATCTAGAAGGGGGTGCTGAAAGGTTTTGCCTAAAAGAGGTAGAGAAGTCTGATGTTGATTGTTTATTGCCCTGGCTTGAAGGTAGGCCTGCAAAAGGAACCCCGATTATTGGCAGTTTGAAAAGTCCCCATAACTTTAGTGGCTTGAGCATCGTTTTTCATTTTTTCAAGTGATTGGTCTACGTCTGGTTAAAAAAGTGTTCTTGATCGAAAGGGGTATTTAAGAGTGTTTGTTGCACCTCAGGTTTAAACCTGATATACGCACCCAGGCTTATCTGCGTAGTAGTACACTGGTGTTTATACCCCTTGCAGCTGTATCTGCTGCATCAAGAGCACATCTAATAGAATTAATTGAGATTAACTTGCTCTCCTGGACAAGTTGTTGTCCTTTTTTCCTAAACTCTTCTGGGAGATGTTGAATAAGGAATTCCATTTCATCTCACTGTGCTCTACTGTATCTTGCTAACAGTCATTGGGTGTTAGCAATTCTGCAGTGGTTGGCTGCTTGAACCCTCACCCTTTTACATGATGCATCAATCAGTTTTCAGCCTTTATATGGAGGAGAGTCATCTCTGGAAGTTTGAGAATTAGCTCATTTGCGAGCATTTGATACTACAAGGAAGTCTGGTTGAATTTGACCTCATATATAAGCAGGATCGGAAGGGGCTGCCTTATATATTTTTTTTTATCAACTATAGGTGTAATTATCCTAGCACAGACAGGGTCTTTGAAAATGTCACCTACATGCAGTGTCATACCCTTTAGCATGGAGTTTCAAATAAAAAATCATCCTCTGTAGGGTCCATGTGTAATGGGACCTGATGAAATGGAGCGATCCTAGCTACTAATTCATTAAAAGATGTGATATCATCTGGTGGAGACGGTTTAGCGGAGTATAGTTCTGGGTCTGTATCACCTGGTGGATCAATGTCATGTGTCCCAAGGGTCTAATGGTGGCTGTTGTACATCATCACCATCCCCCCTTGATCTTCTACATAGGATTGTGAAGATCCTTGCGGAGTTCCCCCCAAAATATCTTCTATATTTGATTGTAAGTGGTGTGGTGAAGAAGGTGGAGGAGAGGGTGGTAAAGGCAGAGGAATTGGACTGGTGGCCATGTCGTTTTTCTTGTTCTTAGGAGCTGTCAGTAAATCAATGGCTTCCCCGAATGAAGACTGACGTTTAAATTGGGATGGTGCCAGCTTCAATGATTTTGCAACGATCTGACCAGTATTAGGCTGAATATGTATTGTCTTTTGTTTCGGATCGAGTTTCTTCGCCATAGTCTGTAAAATAAGCTCTAGTGGCAAAAAAGTCAATTTGGATAGAGGTGTCGAAATTTTCAATGCTGAAGAGGGCTTGAGTTTTGGTGCCGGTGTGGTTGGAACCGAAGACATTGATAGTTGGTTTGATGCCAAAGTCTTTGGAGTCGGTACATGGGCGGGAGCTTTAGGCTTAGCCTTTGGTGCCGACCCAGAGGGCAGGGCATCCTTGGCAGTTGTTCGGTGCCTACCATGGCCTAACGGCCGTGGTGACGCTGCAGTCTTATGTTCGGTCGGTGCTGAATGTTTTTTGGTGGGTATGACAGGGGCCTTTTTTTACTCATTCCGTGCTGTGCCAATGTAATTTCCTGTGTGTGCACGCTGGTTTCAGCCTCAGGGTTCGATTCGGAGTCTGGAATGGAAACGGCCTCCTCCGCTGCCGTGGAACCCTCATGTGGCCCTTCATCTGGTTCGATGTCTTGAATATCCAAGATGTCCGATGTCTCTTACAACTCCTTGCAATGCATTTCTTTTCTACGCGCCCGATGATCACACAGCGTCTTCTTTGATCAAAACGATCAACAGGTCTCGCAGCTTTCCTCGTCATGGTCAGGAGATAGAAAAAGGTTGGAAACCGAGTGGTGGTGTGTGTGTGGATATTTGGTGTGGCACCTCGGAAAAAATTGAGAAGGTGTCCGTTCCATCAGCAGTACGGAATTGTGAAAATAAAATAAGCCTGACCGTGCGAGGTATAAAGGCCAGGAGCGAAACTCGTCAAACCGACCAAGTATGATTTTCTTCTTGTTTTCGATGTACGTGGATGGAACATGCATTAAAACAACACCTATGAGAATGGAAGTGTATGCTGGTCCAAAGGGAACCTGAAACGGTCTCGAACCAGAGCCCTGAAGAACATGTCCAATCCCGATGGCAGTAAGAAAACAATCCAACAATGGAGTCAATGCCCATTATCACCGAGAGGAGGGTACCTCCTGACTTTAATAGCTTCTTTGAAGGAAAACAACTTGTACACATTCAGACTCAATACTAGATGTCTGATGTATAAAGAGCATGTATATCTACAGCTGCACATGCCATTGACCACAATGTTTATCTTGACACCATGGCACCTTTTTTTTTTTTGTTTAGAACGACAGAGGTGGGATGGGGCAGAGTCTTACGTAGTCTTTTTTGTGTTTGTGTCAGGGCTCTGACTAACCTTAAGACTGAGCAAGAAAGTATTTGTTCAAGAGAAAGAAACCTAGAGAGGGAGCAATATCTGTGCTTCAATCACAACCTTTGTTTGTGTTCAGCGATGTAGCGTTTAACCTCCCGATCCCATATCGCCTTCGGGTGCATGAGGGCACACATGTCCCACAACTTAAGGAGTTGTGACAGGAGCTCAGGTACCAGGTCAGTGCCTGACAGTGACTTGCTGCTCTCTTGGGATGGTTTAAAACCTGTAGTTTTTGGAGGGGCTATAATTCCCTAGCACACTGTCTAACAGTTTTGTAAATCACTGGAGGAACAACAAAACTTGGTAGTGGAACTCCAGATGTGCATCAAAAGATATGGAAAGAAAGGAAATGCCAGCACGTTTGGGTGGTGCTTTTATGTGACTCCACTCCATCATTACCATGGTGATCATGGAATCATGGAGCCAGCATGCAGCGACACGACTCCACCTGTGGCTGCAGCGCAGCTGAAGTTCTCCAGATCTTGTCTGGCATGCTGGGACATTCAATCTGTGGTTAGAGATATCCATTAAAAAAAAAAGGAATCGGTAATACACATCTTAGCAAGGGAAGTTACAGCCCCCTTGTATGGCATGCCTATGGCACCTTACATACAATAGCCATAAAACATTTAGAGAATCAGTTTCCAAGCTAGCTACTAAATGACACAGTACCAACAGCTTAAGAAAAACGGACAAACAGGACACAGGAATATGTGATTTTATGTTGAATTTGCCTACAAAAATGAGGATTTTGCAGAAGGTATTTAGTTTGCCACCTTCACAATACTTTGCTTGCTGAAAATTGTATATAGCTACCATATGATTCTGTACCACAAGGAAAACCTCAATTACAGTCCTAGGCTTTCATTTACCACTTTTTTGTATTCTAGATATTATAGTCAATATTTAATTTAAACTAATAAGTAATTACTTCTAAAAACATTATGTAGCAAAAGAAAAGCATATTAACAAGCAGGAGTTGTCTCAAAGACAGGAAGTTGTTAAGTAATCCCAGAAATCTATGCTTGAACAATTTTCCAGGTGTGTAATTGGTGTTGCTGGCATGGAAGGCAATAATTCTGAAACAGATTTGTAGTCTGGATATTCCTTGAGTACAGAACCACAAACAGGGGTTCTGTGTCACAGAACTAAGAATTTGGAGTACGTTTCAGATATAGCTGGCTAACGCTTTTAAATCATTTAAAGCAAGTATCTTTCAAGATCATCTGGGGTGCATTTTGCAGGTCTTTCACTTGTCAATTTGTAGCTGGTATGGTGTATTTTTCATTGATAAATGTGTTTTTTTGTTGACAGACCACAGGTTCATTGTTGCTACTTGCCATATTAAGTGTTATTCTTAACTTGCTTTGAGACCAAAGAATGTTCCTGTTAAAATATTATTTGTGAGATCGATGTACTGCACTACATCTGCCCCAAAACTGATGATTGCTATGCTCCATTTAACATTTCAACATAATTGTATAACTGATTGTGAAAATCACTTACACAGGCAATTTTGAGCAAGTGCCAGATCTCTCGCTGCCTCTTGCCCTGCATCTGCATTAGAGAGCTGTCTGCTTCTTTAATATTATTTAGCGCCATCTCAATTCTGGGAAGCAAGTCGATGATCTTCTGCTTACACCCCAATAATTTGCTGCAAAGAAAATCCAAAATTAAAGCTTTTTAAAAGATAGGTTCAACAACCAGAGACCTCAAGCGGAAAGCTTTGTTTCAGTTACCCTGTCACTTTCACACCCAGTGATGCTAAGATGACATTGTTATAATAGTACAGTCTCGCAGACCCCAAAATCACAGACATAAATGTGAGATCTCAATAATACTGCTATCACAAATCGCAAACTCTTGTGCACAAAATCAGAGGCTGGGCAGCTGATAGTACTAGATCTCTAGTGGGCATTACTATACCCCAAAATGGCTCTATCACAGTAGATATGCATTATCTTATTGTCTGGACAAAACAGCTCTCACTGTGATATAGTGTAAGAAAGCACCATCTTTTTGGCATGGTTAAAGCCACTTTATGACTGATGTCAGTGTGTTTTTGACTGTGTTTTCTGGGATCCTACGAACCAGGACCCCAGTGACTGTGCTCTCTACCTCTAAATTTGGTTGCTGGGACTGCACACCCCTCATTTTGCATACTGGTGCCCCCATATAAATCCTAGTATACTGCACTCAAGAACCCAGGGCATTCGGGCACCAGGGGATCCTAAAAGGGTGGCAGCATGTACTATGCCACCCATGGGAGTCCATGTAAAATGTGTTTGCAGACCTGCCATTGCAGCCTGCATGAAAAGGTGCATGCACACTTTCACTTCAGGTCACTAAACCAGGTCACTGTAAGTCACACCTATGGTAGGCCCTCCTGGCCTAGAGGGCAGGGAGCACGTGCATGTGTGTGATGGCAACCATGCATGAGCAGTGGTGCCCCCAAGAACTCCAGCTCCATTTTCCTGGACTTTGTGAGTGTGGGGACATCATTTTATGTGTTTACTGGGCATAGGTCACTACCTATGTCCAGCTACATAATGGTAACTCTGAACCTGGGCATGTTTGGTATCAAACCTGTTGGAATTATACCCCAATACTGTTGCAAGTATTGGCTGTATGATTCCATGCACTCTGGGGGTTCCTTAGAGGACCCCCAGCATTGCTCGTACCAGCTTTCAGGGGGTTTCCATACAGCCCATGCTGCTGCCACCCCTCAGACAGGTTTCTGCCCTTCTGCTGCTTGACCAGCACAAGCTCAGGAAGGCAGAACAAAGGATTTCCTCTGGGAGGGGGTAACACCCTCTCCCTTTGGGAATAGGTGTTATATGACTTGGGAGGGGTAGCCTCCCCAAGCCACTGGTATGCTTTGACGGGCACATTTGGTGCCCTCCTTGCATAAAGCAGTCTGCACTGGTTCAGCGACCTCCTCCAGTCCCTGCTCTGGCACAAAACAGGACAAGGGAAACTGAAGTAGCCACTCCCCTGTCCATCACCACCCGAGGGGTGGTGCCCAGAGCTCCTCCAGAGGGTCACTTGATTCTGCCATCTTGAATCCAAGGAGGGCAGAGCCCACTGGGAGCATCTGAGTGGCCAGGTCAGGCAGGTGACGTCACAGCCCCCTCCTGATAGGTGGTCACCTGGCTAGGTGACCAATACCCCTTCCAGGGCTATTTAGGGTCTTCCTCTTGGGTGGGTCCTCAGATTCGATGTGCAAAATTCCAGCAGGACTCCTCTGTAACAGCAAGTGAACTCCACAGGAACCTACAATCTGCAGCCCCTGCGACAACTTTGCCCTGCAACATCGTTTCTCCGGCTCCTTCCAGCAACGGCAAATTTTCCCCAGATGTGCATCCTCTGAGGGCAGCAAGTCTTCAGTCTGCACCAAGAAGCAAGAAGGAATCCCCCTTGGAGTGAAGGAGTCACTCCCCTGCACCCGCCGGCACCAGCTTTAACGACGACCAGCCACGTGGATTCTCTCTCCTGCAACTCTGCATGGATCCTGCAACACAGGTGGTGCTGCTGAGTGGTCCCCTTGGTCCCCTCTACCAGCTGTCTGACTTTGGGGGTGGTGAGTCTTTGTCTCTCCTTGCAGGATGGTACTCCTGTGCACTGCGATTCTTGTAGCTAACAAGGCTTGTTGGCTCTTCTTCTGAGGGATCTTCAGGCTCTGTGCAGCCCCGGCCTCCAGCACTCTTCCTTGGAACGCGTGGTCTTCTGCCTGCTGCTCCAGTGAGGTGGGACTCCTTTCCAGATGTGCTGAGTGGCCCTCATTGCGACTCCTGTGCCTGCTGCCTGCGAGTTGCCTGCGGGGGCTCCATGCACGACTTCTTCCTCTCCTGACTGTTGGGGGAATGCCTGGGACTCCTCTCCTCGGGGTGAGTCCCCTTGGACCTTACTGGTCCCTGGCAGCTCTGCAAATCTTCTTCTGCGACTTTTGCCGTTGCCAAGGCTTTTTGGTGGTTTTTCCACACCACTGACGGACTGCAACTCTTCTTATGACGTGGGACATCGACTGCATCACTCCTGGAACTCTTCCCCTGCTCTTGTGCTGCATAGCCAACTCCTGGTCTTAACCGTCGACCTGGTCCTGCATCTCCAGAAGGGTGGGCAGTGGCTCCTGCCCCAACCGGACACTTCAACTGGAACTGGACTTGGTCCCCTTCATTTGCCGGTCCCTCTTCTGTCTGGATCCATCTTCTGTGTCTTGCTTGGGTCTTGCACAGTCCTTTCACAAAGTTTCTCTGTGGGTTTGGGAAAAAAACAGATACTTACCACTTCTATCCTGATCGCTGGGAGGCAGTCTGGGGTCCCCAGTTCCTCCAACTCCCCTCTACAGATTCCACTTACCTGGGTGGGGGTCCAGCATTCACATTACATTTTTTTATTATATGGATTGGGCTCCCCCTAGGGTCACTATTGTTTATTGCTATTGCACTGTTTTATATTGCTTTTTCTGCTTTTTCATGACAACTAAGGGGTATATAATTAGTGTGTTTACTCACCTGCTAACAGTATAGCCTATATATTATTTTGCTATTTGTGTCACTAAAATAAACTACCTTTATTTTTGTAACACTGTGTGGTTCTTTCATGTGTATTAGTGCTGGGTGATTATAAGTGGTATTGCATGAGCTTTGCATGTCTCCTAGATAAGCCTTGGCTGCTCATCCACAGCTACCTCTAGATAGCCTGGCTCCTAGACACGGCCTACACTTCACTAATAGGGGATACGTGGACCTGGTATAAGGTGATAATACCATGTGTATTCACCACACACCAAGCCAGCATCTTACATATAGGCACCAAAGACCTCCCGTCAGATGGAGAGCACAGATCTGTAGTGTTGAGTCCTTCTTTGCGAAATGCACTTTCCTTTTAATGCTGCCATTGGATCAACCAACAACTAAATGACAGTTACACGGTTTCTTTTCTAGATGTAATGTCCTTTTTTAATCAAGGAACCTACTTCTCAATAAATGGAGGGAATGGATTACAATAGCAATGTCACAGTCTATGAACACATGAAACCTAACACTTGCGCTTCAAATTATAATGTATACCTGAGATGGCCAAACAGCTCCTTGAGGACGCGATCCTGACTCTGTACAGTTTGTATGATGATCTTCACCATCTCTGTGCTGTCGCTGTAGCCATGCTCTGTAATCGCATTTACAATGTTGGTTACTCCATGCAGGGAGACAGAAAATATCTTGGCTCACACCAAGAAAGATATAAGCAGTCTGCTTCATACATACCATCTACCCTAATAATCCATTTTCTGTTTGAATGAAAGTCCCAGACCAGCTTTGAGCCTCATGCTTGTGTTGCTTCAGTGGTCAGTCTGAATATCAGGTGATGCACTCTACTATCTTGCTTATCTTCTGAATATCAAACTGCAATCAATACTTTAAACCCTCAGATAACACAATTTACCTGGAGGTTTTCTCTTTCTCTCAGGTCTGCGTAACTTGTACTATGAACTATACAGTGCAGGGTCCCTTACAAATGTTGTGGATTAGTTCTGGAACCACAAGTCAACAACAAAGTGCCTTCAGTGATTTGTCTAAACATTATGAGACCTGTGCATATATGAAGGATCTGACAACAAATTTAAACTGGTACATTTCTCACTCTTTTAAATTGATTTTACAGACCAAAACAAACCAATTTACAAGCCTCAATTTCTATTTTGCTTTCTTTTAAACCAAACACAATTAAAATAAACGTCTGGCATTAAAAATCCGGTAGGCTTTAAATCACACTTCAACTCATTGACTGCAGTGGTTTCTGTGCACAACAGTGCTAATTATTTTCCCCAGTGTTTTAGAGAACCTCTGAAAACATTATAGGGGTGCTTCTCTTACCATTTGGGGCTTGTGCCCATGACATTTAAATATGTCATATGGGCTTCCAGAAGACATTCTCTTATGCTATATTACTCTATGTTAATAGGGGAGTCAGTGGGCTAATTCCCTTAAACAAAGTTTATCATAAGCAATAATCACTGGTCAAGAATGTGGATTCGTGCAAGTCAGGAAAGTTCCTTTTCAACCTGAGGACTGAGGACTTTGTAATCTGTTCTAGGACATCTTGATTGTCTTAAAAAAGTGGTGCTATAAAGTATTGGTTTGAGCTTTCATCAACGTTTTGCACCTTTCTTTATTTTGGGGACCCTTTTTTTTCTGGAGGTAACATTCACTTTTTGGTCTTTTATTCATGACATTTTGTCACCATCATGGGAGTTTTTTGGTTGAGCTCCTCTTGTGGCCAGAGTCTGTGAGGTATTTTCTTGTCTCCCTGCTTCTTATTGTAATTAGCTACTTCCCCAGAAGTAATACAATTATGTGGTTCTCTTTTGAGAACAGAAGGGGTTTACTTGTATTCTTTGCCACCCACCAAAACATTTGTTGAAGGAGTGCCGTTTAAGTAGCACCATTCCCATTAAAAGAGCTTTGCTAAAAAAAATTGAGAACAGTAAGTTTTTCTTTTCTATGCTTCTGATGTAGACTACACTCTGCATATAGGAATTTATGATGATCCTAAACAGACTATTAACATTTTCCTGTACAGAAAAATGAGGTGAAGGAATTAAAAGAATAAGTCCAAAATGTTGGCTTTCCACAATTGTTTTTTTTCCCTGAGAGTTACAACAAAGAAAGTGCATGATACACGTTTGTCACACCAAATGTATGACAAAGACCATATTTTGTCCAGTAAAAATAAAATAAAAACTACCATTCGTACAGCACTCACACATGAGCATTCTCTAGAGTGAAGCATGACAGTAACTGCAACATTTTTTTTTTTTTACTTGTATTGTCTATCAAGAACCGTGGAAACCTATAGAGCATCATTGAGAATAAGTGGTGCACATACATATTTCATCATGTCTGGATAACACAACGGGTCATGGCCGAGAACCGGAACATGGCGGACGCCTAGCGCTCCAGCTCCGGAAGGGCCAGCTGGAGATCACCGATCTGGCGCACCAGCCCGGGCTGATCGCGCACTAAATCTATGTGCCGTGCGGCTGACCGACAGGCGGTGCGGCTAAGCCCCCGCGGCGGACCCGAGGGGCGCTGTGAGCTGCGTGGGGCCGCCCGAACCGAGCAGAGGCCTGCGGCCCTACCTCCCGTTTAAAGCTGCGGCCTCGCGTGGAAGGGCGAGCCGCGGCGAGAGTGGAGATAGCGGCCCGCGGGAGACGGCAGCGGCGACCGAGTCCCGCGGTTGGACGGCGGGACCCGGTAAGAGCGGGGGGGGGGGGGGGGGGGGGGGGGCACCTGGGGACCCGACGGGCCCCCCCCCTGAGGGAGCGCACCACCTGGATTCAGAGGAGCGGGCATGGCTCTACTTTTTATGCACACGATTGGCACCCTTTTCCAAGTATGACTCTACTTGATCAGATTGAACACAAGCACAAAAGTCAAGGATTCCTACAAGTCTAAACTTTTCAAAAGAATAGTACTCAAAAGTTGGAAATCCTGTCCATCATTAAAAACAGCATCCTGGATTGTGAAAATGCTACAACTAGCTTTTACCAAATGTTTTATGAAAAACTGGCGATGAGGTTCAAACTTCGCACATATTAAGAGTGGCTAGATTGCCTTCATTATGGTGAAGTAATACTATGCATATTCCATACATAAACTAAAAAATAACCCTATGTGCCAAAGAAAGTAACGGAGGCATCAAAATGCTTCAATAGGCAAAGCCCTGCTCTCTCCAGTACAGCAGTAGCCTGTCAATGGTGGAGTTTATTGTAATTCTGGCAAGACATTTCAACATAACAGCTCCGTCTGACGAGACAGGAACACTTTAATACTTCACTGGCAAAGCGAGCCACTACATTGAGGCAGCCTGCTTGTTTTCTTCCTTCCTCACCGCCGTGACTCTACTCCCATTGGGGCTGCCTCGTGCGCACTGATCTATGCCCTGGAAGAACGTCGGTGGCCGGCGGACCGCCTGGCGGTGGTAAGCTGGGAGATCGCCGCGAGAGGATGAGACACCCTTTACCTCACCCCCCAGAAGAGGCGCAGGCAGCTCGGAACCACTATATGGGGGTCAGCATAAAGGATCCAAGGAGTCCCCGGGCATCCTGGAGCGCCGCCGGCCCATGAGCGTGGGCGACGTGTGGGCGTGAGAGAACGGCCATGAGCACAGTGAAACCACCGGTGAAGAGGTGGGTGTCTTGTGCGGGGGGGATCGGCTGATCCGACTGGTGTGGCGGGCCCTGCCGGCGGGAGCAGGCAGAGGGGCCGGAACAACCGCAGGCGGCGAGCAACCGCGACTGACAACAGCGTGGACCCCTGCCCCTGGGGATGAGCGCGTTCGGCGGATAGCCTGGGGCCCGTCCTGCGGCGCTCACAAACGGAATCAAAACTGTGAAGACCGCAACGAGGGGCCAGGGTCGGTGGCGACTCCCGCGGCGACGTGCAGATCGGCTGCCGGGCCTCCCCGGGGAGCGCCCCCTGTTTGGACCGATGCCCCCCAAGGGCCGACACAAAAACAGAGCCATGGACCCCCTGACACCACCGGGGGACGGCGAGGCGGACCCATTGAACCAGCCCCATACCAAGGTCCAAGACACCCTAGACAAGATATTGGGGGCAATAGAGGACACAAAGTCAACACTGCAACGAGACATCAACCAAGTCGCGATCGAGGTGGGACTCCTGAGAGCTGAACATCATAAACTGGCTGACAGAGTCAAAGAAACGGAAACCACTCTAGCGGACATCGCCCCGAGGCAAAATGACATGGCGGCGGAAGTAACCTCACTGGCCGGCAGAGTAGCAAGACTTGAACAACGTGCTGAAGACGCGGAAGGGAGAAATAGGAGGAACAACATACGCGTGGTGGGCCTCCCCGAGGGGTCCGAAGGGGCAAACATGGTGGAATTCTTAGAGAAATGGATGAGCACAGTGGTTGCACCGGAATGCCTGACCCCCTACTACCCGCTGGAACGCGCCCACCATGTGCTGTCGAGGCCTCTTGCTCCTGGCAGACCCCCCGTGCCGTAATCGCCAAACTCTTGCACTACAAGGACAGGGACATTCTCCTACAGAAAGCCAGAAAGACAGGCCCGTTTAAAGTAGCAAATGGGGAAGTGACGCTATTCCCGGACTTTACTTTGGAGGTCCAGAACAGGCGAGCCTCATTCCTAGCGGTCAAAAGAGCACTACGAACCGAGGGGATCCAGTACTCACTTCTATACCCAGCAAGGCTGAGAGTGATCGTAGAGGGAAAGACCACATTCTTCCAATCTCCGGAGGAGGCATGGGACTGGCTGGAGAGGCGCGGATCCCAAACGGCACGACCAGCACGGGTGGACGCTGGAGCGGGCGGGACCAGCCGCTCACCTAGGGGTAACAGGTCCAGAGATCGTCCACGTTTGGCGCCGACGCAAACGCAGAGAGAAACAGGCAGAAGGGCGGCCCGAGTAAGTGGCGAGGTGTCCCCTCGCGGGTGCTCGGGGGCAGAGTCCGACGACACGATGGTGTCCTCCGCCGGGGACTCAGGGAGCCCATCCCGGGCACCAAAGGTGACCCCGCAAACAGCCGACGAACTTGGATAGCCCAGCTGCGTGGCTGCGTCTGGAGACATGACGAACTGAATGAACGAGTGGCCCCTCCGGACCTGGCCGCTCCCCCTGACTTCACCTCTCGCCTGTCTTGTTTGGCTGGCGAGTACTGCAGTTATGTGTTTGGTAAAGTTGCATTCTTGCACAGCTTTTTGGGCTACCTATAGTTCCGGAGGTGCCCTGGGGCGGGGGAGTTGGGGTTTGCAGTTTCGAGTTAAATCAACAGCATGGGCAATAGAATCTGACTACAAAACAGGAACAGGCACAGGAGTGGGTAGATTAGAATACTGGGCGCACCGGTCCCCCAACTGTCAGACTCCAAGAACAAGATGGCAGATTACAACATCATAACCTGGAACGTCAGGGGGATGGGCACCCCGGCCAAAAGACATAGAATACTATCATTCCTAAAGAGAAGGGGTGTGCAGATAGCAATGTTACAGGAGACCCACCTGGCACCGGGAGAGGGAGAGAAACTTAGGCAGAGATGGAGGGGACAGGTGTTTGCCACGGAGTATTCAGCCTACGCAAGGGGTGCAATGATATGGATTAGAGCGGGTGTCCCCCTGACAATTGAAACCTCAAACATAGACAAGGAGGGCAGGTTTGTAATACTAGAAGGGAAACTACATGGGACCCCATTAGTCATGAGTAGCATCTACGCCCCTAATCAAGACCAGGTTCCATTCATGACGAGCCTATCAAGACACCTCACCCGCCAATATGTAGGGGAGGTACTAATAGGAGGGGACTTTAACGCAGTGCTAGATATAAACATGGATAGGTCCACCCCACCCCTACAAGGTGCAGCATCAGTTAAGATAGCACAAAGCCTGGTCAAGTGGCTCGATGCATGGGGTTTGGTGGATGTCTGGCGGGTGCATCATCCGACCGACAGGGATTATTCGTACTACTCGGGCCTCCACCGTGTGCACACTAGAATTGACAGGGTGGTCTGCACCCCGGGCCTAGTTCGTGGGGTGACACATTCCGAATACCTCGCCCGCAAAATTTCGGATCATAACCCATTATTGTTAACATTGAGAATATCACAGGATAGACCCCCCCATTCCATCATGGCGGCTGGCCCCTGCGGCGCTGGAAGATCAGGCGTACAGAGAGGCGCTACGTAACTACCTGTCAGAGCACATCGAAACTAATAAGGGATCCGCATCTTCCAGGGCAGTGGAGTGGGAGACACTTAAAGTGGCGACGAGGGGTTTCTGCCTCGGGCAGTCGGCAGGAGTGAGGAAAACGCTAGAAAAGGAGCTTACTGTTTTAGAGAAGGTCATACATGAGGGGGAACTAAGACAGGGCCTTACAACACAAGGGGAAGAATAATATAATTGTGCCCGTAGGGAACACTCCCAGGCTGAAGAAAGGCTCAGATGTCATAACATGCAGAGGCACATGGCATCCCTACAGTCAGAGGAGGGGAGGTCGGGACAGCGAACCCATCACAAGTGTATCAGACAAAGAGGGAAACTGCAGACTTAGCCCAGGCCTCATCAATGACGCATTCAGAGATTATTACCTGTATAGGAGACCCAGCAACCTTGAACCAATGACATTTGACAATTATCTGCGACAGACTCCGCTCCGGGTGCTGAGTCCAGAGGACAGGGACAGCCTGGGGGGGGCGGTGACCGTAGAAGAGATTAATGATGCCATAGCACAACTAGCCATGGGAAGACCCCCGGAACAGACGGCCTTCCTATGGATTTTTACAAAAAATACAAATCCTTATTAGCTCCTAGCTTGGCGGAGATGTACGCGGAAGCAGTACAGAGCGGGGAGTTACCAGGCACACTACGTGAAGCACTGGTGGTGCCACTCCCTAAGACCACCAACAGGGAAGCCTCGGTGTCCGACTTCCGACCGTTATCAATGCTGAACAGTGACTTTAAGATCCTCAGTAGGATATTGGCCGACCGTCTGCTTCCCCATATGCCCATACTGATACATGCAGACCAAAACGGCTTCATTCCTGGTCGCAGCACCTCCCTGAACCTTAGGCGTATCTTCTCTATCATGATTATGCCCAAAGAATCGATTCCGCCAGCCGGGCTCCTCCTGGCGGTGGATTTCGAGAAAGCTTTTGATTCAATTAGATGGGATTACCTGAGGTCGATGATGGTGGGAATGGGCCTGGGAGAAAACTGGGGGAGATGGGTGGACCTGCTGTACTCGTCCCCGCTGGCAAGAGTGAAGACAGGTAAAACAATATCCAGAACATACCCAGTGTTTCGTGGAACCAGACAGGGGTGCCCCCTTTCCCCGCTGCTGTTTGCCCTGGCGATTGAGCCCCTCGCGGCTCGTCTGCGGGAGGAGGGAATCGGGAGGGGGGTAGTATGGGGGCCAACTGAACATGTTGTCTCCCTGTATGCTGACGACATACTAATATACCTCAGGGACGGTGCTAGTGGTCTCCTCTGGGCCCTTAGGGTTTTAGAAGACTTCGGTGAAGTCTCAGGGCTACATCTAAACCGCGGCAAAACGTATGTGTTCCCTCTGACCCCCGGAAGTGCGCGCCCAGAACATGCCTGACACGTACCTTCAAGTACCTGGGTATTCAGATATTCCACGAACTGGGAGATCTCAGGGAGGGCAATCTGGGCAGGGCGCTACGATCCCCGAGGTCCACGGTTGGGTTCTGGCGTTCCCTGAAGCTATCAGTAATGGCCAGAGTGGCACTGTCCAAAATGATTATGCTCCCCCAACTCCTCTATTACTTTGTTAACTTACCGCTGCTGATTCCCCCGTCATGGTTCCGTGACCTGAACATGCTGCTAAGAGAACTAATTTGGTATGATGGCCGCAGACGCACTGCACTTACTACCCTCTGCAGGTCGACTATAATGGGAGGACTGGGCGCCCCCGATTTTGAGGCTTATAACTTGGCATCCCAACTGCAGTGGGCGGCTGGCTGGCTGACGGGCAGTGGACTCTTAGACCTATGCACACCCCAGGGGATAATGGAAGCAGCATGGACTGTGGCACGTATGATAGGCAGGAAAATAGCCCTACCTGGTAACAACATAATGATGAGTGTCGCATTGGCATGCTGGAAGAGATGTATGAAGAGAGTGGGCCCCCCGTATTCTCCGGCCTTACCGCTCTCG
Source organism: Pleurodeles waltl (assembly GCF_031143425.1). Taxonomy (NCBI): domain Eukaryota; kingdom Metazoa; phylum Chordata; class Amphibia; order Caudata; family Salamandridae; genus Pleurodeles; species Pleurodeles waltl. The sequence continues at coordinate 1,437,780,701 of NC_090445.1, forward strand.
GTGCTGGCTCTGGAAACTGGGGGGAAGGGCCCGGGGAACCTCGGGCTTGGCCCTTGGACGAGAGCGGGGATTGAGACGGTGGGTGGGCTGTTCGATGGGGGAGTGCTGAGGGAATTCCCTGCCCTATCGGGAGTGGGTGTCCCCCGGGGCCAATTCCTACTTTTTGGGAGACTGATTCACACCCTGAAAGACCACTGGTGCACGATAAATGCAGAGCCCGCAGCCTATGGGGTACTGCACCTCCTGCTGACATCGGGGGGAACCCTATCCGTTAGCCAAAATATACCGGGCTCAGGCCCGAGCTGCATTAGACCCCCTGCAATCCTTGAGGGACCGTTGGGCGGGCACTATTGGGCGGGAACTGACTGACTCAGAATGGAACAAAGCACTGGCATACCCTCGGGCGATTTCTCGTAACACACGACTAAGATACATCCAATATAATTACCTACACAGAACGTACCTCACACCACACAGGCTATCTTGAATATACGGGGGGGCCTCAGATCATGCCCAAGATGCTGGGGGGACGAAGCGGACTTTGACCACATGGTGTGGGAGTGCCCGGTACTTCAAATTGGCTGGAAGGAGGCACTGGCTGTCCTCTCTCAATTAATCGGAGCGGAGCTACAGCCCACCCCGGACCTGTGCTTGCTGGGTCTCAGGCCCACTGGGTTAAAGGGGAAAGCAAGCGGGCGTTTCTTGGACCTAACGCTGGCCCTTTACAAAAGGCTGATCTCAAAGGGCTGGAAGGCCCACCCCTCGTTGGCTGACTGGAAAAGGGATATTATGAAATGGTCCAGGGCCGAACTGAAGGTCCTGAAGGCTTAGGAGGCCAAGGGCATCCGACAGGTTCCCATTGGCCCGATTTGGGAAGACCTGGTAACGACCTGGGATGGGCTATCCAAGGGAACAACAAACGCCGAAGTGGAAGGGGGGGGAGGGTTAGCACACCCTGGGAGGTGGTCCCGAGGAGGAAGTCACCCAGGTGGTGCCTTGAGATCCCTGCACTGATACCCAGTCCCCATGGAGAAATGCGAAAAAGAGACGAACGAGTCACTGCCAGCCACAACGCTACGGAGGTCCGGGGGTGGAATGGGAAGACTGCTGCCCCATTTACCCACTGGTGCGCCCTGGGCAAGGCTTTCTCATTTAGGTCACTGTGCCTAGTTCCTCGAAGATTATCAACTATAAATCTCACCCACACATGCTGTAAAGTTGACCCTCTGTTCAGTTACATACCCTTCCTACCCCTCCCCCTAGTTTCCCTTCTCTTTCCTTTCTCTTCCTTTTCCTCCCCTTATTCTTGTTTTTTTTTTCTCTGTGTGGTTTCTCCTCCAAGTTGTAGACTGGAACGGGTCTTTTCTTCTTTAACTTGTTACTCATATGCGTGACACAGATCAATGCTATAGATCAATGGACTGCGCTGCACAGATTGTCAATAGAGCTGGATATTTGGAGTAAAGGCCCGACAAACGTATAAATGTTAATAGGAGCACCACAGGAATATACAAAGAAGCAGAATAATGTACACCACAAGCGCGGATTGTTTTAATGATCATGTACAACGAGTGCAAATGTTTACGTTGAATAGACATGCAAATGTATAATAACAAAATGTTGATAAAAATATAGTTTAAAAAACAAAAATGTCTGGATAACACAAGCAATAGCAGCAGTTGCAGAAACTAAACGAGGAAGGAAAAGGCACAAAGCATTGAAGGTAGTGACAGCTGTACATGTGATGCAATAATGGAGCAATAACAAGGCTGTGGGCCAGACATGAAACCTAGGGAGCAAAGTGGTTGCAGCACTGTGGCTGGCAGTGAGTGGCACTGGCAGTAGCATCATGTAATCATGCATCATACAGTTGAATATGTCGGTCACTATGTGATAGAGAAATGTAAGGAGCATGTATCAGTGTGATCAACATCTGTTCTCACCTATGGCACCCCTGGTATGAGCCACTCAAAGTGGGCGGATGTCATTCTTGGCCTCAATAATAAGTATATAGGTGTCCCAGATCACCTCTCCTACCCTTCCCACTCCCTTGGAGCGCAGCAAGCGCAATGTGTTAGCTTCCGCATGTGCCCACTGTGGGAGCGTGAGCAGCCACCTCTGTGTATGTGGCATTCAGGGCGCCTTCCACATCATGGCAATTTGCTGTTTCAAGAGAACAAAAGCAAGGTCTATGAACCTGTACACGTGTTTGTCCCTCTTTCCTTTGGGACCAATGCTCAGAAGGCAGAACTCAGGAGTGAGTTGCAAAGCATGCCCTGTCAGTTCCAACGTGGTAGCTGTAATCTCTGCCCAAGTCAATTGTAGTGGCGGGCACGCCCACACCATGAGATAAAAACTGACCTCCACCAGTTTGCACCATGGTCATTTTGGTGCATACGCAGGGAACATACGCTTAATATGTTGGGAGGAGAGGTATGCATGATGTGTGTAGTTAAATTGCGTGAAACGAAATCTGGGATTGCTGGACATCTCCGTCATGTGTTATAACACGAGTGTCTAAATCTTCGCTGTCAGTGGTTACAGGAGAACACTGTTCCAACTACTCAGACCTTTTCTAGTGTTTTCCATCACGCCAGTCAGCAGTGTCAAGTAGAACATGGAAATAGAACATCGCATGCCACCAAACGCAAGGAGAGCATGTAGTATGGGGGATGGGGACGGTTCTGCTTCCCTATCCTCCCTTACAGTCTTCACTTTTCTCTGAATAGCGTGATATGCCAAAAAGTGGCTCACACCCACGTTGTATGTGTCCATCATGTCTGGGAAGGACCGAAGAACTCTCTCATGGAAGAGCTTTCATAGATGGACAATCCTGCAACCTTCCATGACAACAAATCATCCGTCCTAGCTAGTGTGCAAATGCCCGGTAATTGCTCCAGCATTATGGACAGTGAGTAGGGAATGTGACGGTTTGTACCATTTACAAACCGCCACCAGCTGGCCTGCGCCATTGCCATCTGCCTTGACCCCTACTGTGGCTGACAGCCCCGATCCGTCAACCAGGTTAAGTACTCACCTCCTAAAGTACTTTGCAGACGACCGTCCGTTCAGTGCAGGGAGCTGCATCCAGCAATCGCATTGCCCACTATAGCTGCACCACTGTGTAAAACAATTCAAAGTTTGATACGCCAAGCCCTCCCTATAGCAAGGGTTTCTGTGCAATGGCAGGAGCCATCCAACGATGGCCTGCTTCCCATATCAAGTCTAGTAGAAGACCACTTAATTCCCAAAAGAAAGATTTGGGGAGCATCGGTGGAAGCAAAAAATATAGTAGTGTGGGCAGCACAAGCATTTTAGCAATTGCTACTTGTTGCAGCAGGGAAAGGGGCATCAAGCGCCAAGCGCCAGAAAGGTAGGTATCCCTGAAATGACCGTAGTGACCTAACTATGTGGACCTCTTTAAAGGCCCAGTTAAGTCTGATATATTTGGAAACTGAGGTATTTAAAGGTATCATGAAACCTTTTGAGGCGGTGTTCAAGTGAAGCACTCCTATGGGGTGCAGGAGTAGGATTAAGAGGGAACAGACAGGATTTGGGCCAGATGACCTTATGCCCAGCTATAATGCCCAAGTTGTCTAATAAATCCATCAAGTACAGATGGGAGGTTCCCACCTCTTGTAAGAAGATCAGCTCGTCATCAGCGCATACTGACACAATGTGATGGTTATCTAATTCTGGGATCTGCCAATTCTGTGCTCGTAAAAGCAGTTGGCAAGCCAACAGCTCCATGACCATCATAAAAAGCAATTGTGACAACGAACAACCCGGTCTGGTGTTCTTTGGATGAAAAAGCTGTCCAATATCAACTGGCCGGTCTTGACTCTAGCCATTGACTTTGAGTATAACGTGTGAATGCAGCCCAGAAACTCTGGCCCAAAGACCCTGCTCCTTAAGGTTGCCAATAAGAATTCTCAGCTAAAAAATAAAATAAAAAGTATCCTTACATGCTGCAGAATTCTGACAAATGAAAGCAGCAATGATCATAGTTTTTTTTTATTTTCCATATTAGCCTTCTGGCGTTCTGGATGAGCCACTCCAGCTGGAGGAGATCAGATTGGTCCTTTGACGGGGAGACAGGTGGGGGTATCAGCAGACCATTCAAGAATCCATGTGTCAAAGCAGGAACAGGGACACCCCCGGATCCAAACAGTTAATGATAATAGGCCTGAAAACTACCACTGATATTAACCTGCGTCGTCACCAGTGAGCCATTGTCCTGGAGAATGGCGCCAATCAGAGCACGCTGCTGGTCCTTCTAGACCAGCCACGCCAGCAGTCTGCCCAACCAATCGCCTTTCGCATGCAACATGGTCAGGCAACGTTTAGTCATGTCCTCCCAAACATGTTTCCCCTGCCTTATTCTGTTGACCAAGTTGATGAAGATGCTCAACCCCTGTTGTACGATTAGCCACTTCCATCTACAAAGGGCACAGCTTCCATTCAGGCATCACCAATTTGTTCTATAGTACGCAGCAGACCCCCCCACGTGGCAGCCATGCAGTGGCCCTGCACAACCACTTTGTGAGCATCCCACTACAGAGCCCAGGATGGAGTGGACCACTTGCTGAGATCTAAGTATCGAGTAATACATTTCTATTGATCATCCTGAAATGGGGGATCAAGCAGTCTGTAGTTGCCAGGTGGGAATTCTCGGGCGTGGTCTGCACCACTGAAGCAGTAAATGCAACGGGCAGAGACCTGATAGAGTGGGGCTAAATATTCTGACCCCAAAATCTGCGGTCCCAGCCGATCAGTGCACAGAATGAAATCTAATCTGATGCAGATGCCCTGAATGGGGGAGTAAAATGAGTATTCACGGTCCGCCGGGTGACCCATTTGCCACATGTCATGTAATCATCTTCGGGTCAGGCAACTATAGGAGTTGTCTGTTGTTCTAACACATTGCGCATTGCACAAAAGAGGGGTGGAACCCAGTCCACATCCGGCACACAGTTGAAGTACCCCCCACCACCACCAGAGGCTGGATGCTTGGGGACCCCAGAAAAGTGATGGAGAGTGTGAAACAAATCCAACTGGTTGGTGTTAGGAGCATATATCACTACAATTGTCAGTTGTCAGGGCTGCCCTCCCCAGCTTATCTGGCTGCTGCTGCCTCTACCTCTTGCCTGGGACGAACTGAGAGTCTCCGGATACTCAGTTCGAGGCCATCCTCCACCCGCAGGCTCGTCCCTGCGCCTCATCCCTGGTGCTCTAGGACCATCAGAAGTAAGTATTTTCCTTTTCCTTTTCTCTGTCGCTCTTTCACTCTTGCATTTTCTGCCTTTTTCCTTTATCACCCCTCGTTTTTCCCTAGTGCTTTTTCTTTTCTCCCCTCTTCCTCTAACCCGTTCCCCCCGCGAAGCACCTTTCCCGCACTCCCGCCTCCCAGCTGACTGCTCCCCCCACTCTCCTCCCCTTCTTAATAGCGGGCGCAGCACTGTGAGCGGGCAACTGCACTGACCTTCTGGTAGGCATCTGCTGCTGTCCCCAGCTGCGCCTCTCCGTGCCTGGTCCGCGCACAGCACCAGAAACCCTGGATCTCTGTTAAAACACCCCCTGGACTGCCTCAGTTACAACTCTGAGACCCATATCTCCCTCAACGCTGGTCGTCTCAACAACTGCTGCACCATCTCCCCCAAAGAGACCCATGGACCTTTCAACTGCAGGAACTGCAACTTCAGCGCCAACCTCAACAAACCGAAGGTACTCTCCGCACACAAAGATACCAAGAACCTCCACAACTCCATCAACTGCCTGCTCCTGAACATCTGCTCCCTCCACAAACACACCACAGAACTATGGGACCTGATCAACACCACCCAACCGGACATCGCTTTCCTCCCCGAGACCTGGACCAACCCCACCTCAGGTCCAGACATCGCCATAGTCATTAATGACGGTTCCAGCATCCTTAGGAGGGACCGGACCTCCTGCCCAGGTGGAGGACTCACCATCGTACTCAAGTCCTCACTACGTGTCAAGGCTTTCCAAGAAGATCACTGCACCACCATGGAACACCTTTACTTCCTGGTCCACTCCAACCACAGTTTTCATATATGATGTCATAGACATTGCTACACCCCCATGCTCTGGCATCAATCGACTACCTCCTCCTCGGTGACCTGAACTTCCACCTTGAGGACCGCACTGACCCAAACACCATTGCTCTACTTGACAACCTCTCCACCCTCGGCCTCAGACAGCTGGTCTCCCCCATATTCACCTCAAGCAACCGGATCACCATCAAGACCATCTCCACCTCAGACTGGACCGACCACTACTGCATACACTTCACAATCACTGCTCCCAGCAGCCGCACCCGCACCTCCAGGACCCCTCCCCACAGGAAATGGAACAAAATCACCAATGAGTAATTCTTCTCATCGCTTGCCAAATCCCTCCCTGGACGACGATGCCAGCACAGCAGCGTGCAACCTAAACGCATGGATCACCGAATGCGCAGACACTCTAGCCTCTCTCCGGCTGACATCGGCCAAACGCGTACCTAAGAAGGCCAGCTGGTTTACCACCGAACTCCAAGAATCAAAGAGTACCCGCAGACGTTTAGAGAAAAAATGGAGGAACAACCAATCCAGAGAAGACCTTGTCTCCTTCAGAGCTTCAAACGCCGCCCACTGTCGAAAAATCAAGAACGCAAGAAAGGACGCACTCCGGTAGTGCATAAACTCCTCTGCACACAACTCGAAGGAACTCTTCTCAGTCATCAATGAGTTCACAGATCCCACCCCCCTTCTGAAGCCACCTGCATCCCCCGTCACAGGACCTCTGTGACAAACTCGCTTCCTTTTTCCACCACAAGATCCAGGACATCTACGACAACTTTCTGTCACCTGGCACCGGAACCTGCGACTGACCCACCCCTCCAGAACCCGCCCAAACCATCCACGACTGGTCCACGCTCACCACAGAGGAAACAGTCAACATCATGAACAGCACCCACTCCGGAGCCCCACTGACCCCTTCCCGCACCACATATACACCAGAGCCAGAGCATCCATCGCCTCCGAACTTCGTAACACTATAAACTGCTCCATCAGCACGGGCACCTTCCCTGAGGACTGGAAACACGCTGGAATATGCCTTCTCTTGAAGAAACCTTCGGCCAACCCATCAGAACTAAAGAATTTCTGGCCCATCTCACTGCTACCCTACTCCGCCAAAGTACTAGAGAAAGCAATCAACACACAACTATGGAATTTCATTGAGGCGAACAACTCCCTGGACAGCTTCCAGTCCGGCTTCCGCGGCAATCACAGAACGGAGACACCACTAGTGGCAGCCACTGACGACATCCGATTACTCCTAGACTGCAGCCACACCGCAGCAATTATACTCCTGAACCTCTCAGCAGCTTTCGACATGGTCTCCCACAGCACCCTGTGCACCAGACTCCACGACATAGGAATTCGCAGAAGAGCCCAGGAATGGATCCACTCCTTCCTCTCCGGGAGGACGAAGAGGGTCAGACTCCCGCCCTACACCTCCAGACCCACAGGAGTCAACTGCAGAGTCCCCCAAGGACCCTCACTAAGTCGCACGCTGTTCAACGTTTACATGACCCCTCTTATTGCCATCGTCAGAAGCCACGGAATGAACATCGTATCATATGCCGATGACACACAACTCATCATTTCCCTCACCAGTGACCCAGACAAGGCCAAAAGGAACTTTCACTGACGAATGCAAGCTGTCACCACCTTGATGAGAGAAAGTTGCCTCAAGCTCAACTCCGACAAGACGGAGCTCATCATCTTCAGAAACGCAACCTCAGCTTGGGACAACTCCTGGTTGCCTACATCCCTCAGTGCCCCACCCTGCACGGACCGAGCACGCCCACAACTTAGGAATCTTCCTCAACTCCTCCCTATCCATGACCCGTCAGGTAAACTGTCACCTTCTCCTGCTGGCACACATTCTGCAAACTCCAGAAGATCTTCAGATGGATCCCAGCAGACTGTCGCAGGACAGTCACCCACGCCTTAGTCACGAGCAAGCTCGACTACGCAACGCCCTATACGCCGGCACCTCAACTAGGAACATCAAAAAACTTCAACTCATCCAGAACGCCGCCGCCAGGCTCATTCTGGACCTCCCTCGCTGAGAACACATTTCCCAACACCTGAGGACCCTCCACTGGCTACCGGTCGAGAAGCGAATCACCTTCAAGCTTCTCACCCACATGTGCAAGGACATACACAACGCAGGACCAGCCTACCTCAACCACTACGTATCCTTCTAAACCCCCGCCATATCCTTCAGCTCCACCCAGATGGCCTTGACCACCGTCCCTCGTATCCGCAAAACCACAGCTGGAGGACGATCTTTTACCTACACTACAGCGAACAGCTGGAACAAACTCCACCTGCACCTCAGACAAAGCCCGTCCCTCACCGTCTTCAGGAAGACCCTCAAGACGTGGCTCTTCGGATGAGGTCTTCCCTCCCCAGCACCTTGAGACCCTCACGGGTGAGTAGCCACGTCCATACCGACCCCCACCTTGTTAGCACTGTGGTTATAGGGGACCCCAGGGAGCAATCCACATAAGTAATCCTCAAGCATATGCAGATGAGGACGTTCCATGAACATGTCCCTGTCATTTTGGGCAGACCTTTTGTAGTTCTATAGCAGTGAACTGTATTCCCTGCAACATGGCGATCTGCGTGTGATGGCGCTTGAGGTAGGCATGAATGTGGTATCGCTTAGCAGGAGTAGACATACCACGTACATTCCATGTTAGCACACTGTACTGCTATATAAGATTATCTGTGTGAGTGCCAATGGCATACCACCGTAATGAGTGTCCCAGACAACGGATCTGCAGGCAAATGCAGCATATGCCTTATGTCCTATATTGCTTCCAACAGAGCAGCTTAATCCCCTCCACCATCAACATACACCCAAAGAGTGCTTAATTGTATGCAAATGCTCCATGAAAACAAATGAAAAACTGCAAAAACAACATAGAAATTGCCCACACCTCCTTCACCTCCAGATCACTTGACATTCGAGTCCCCGGCCACAGGCTCCCTCAAGAAATAACCAAGAACTTAGAAAACTGTACAATGGGCAAATCATGCTCGCTTTAGAGTCTCTGTGGAACGTGGAGAAGTCAGAGGTCTCATCATCGAGCTTGCACAAATCACAGTGGCTTACCTTAGCAATGTCCAGCTGCGCCTGTAGGCCACGTCTGCTGGTGAGCACCCCTAGGGTTCAAGTGGATGCACATTATAAGTGATCTGCAGACTGTGGAGATATTTTCGGGCTCCAGTGGACGTCAGCTGTTGAGGGCCACCCATGTCCGGGCCAAACTCTGAGGGCCGCTCCATTTGCAACCAGAGCAAAGTGGTTCGTGCTGTGCTGCAAAGCCTCTCTCAACACTCATTTGTTTCCCCTGCTTGAACCTGGAGTGGGTCGCTTTCATATGAGGGGTCAGAGCGTCAACCATTCTCCGGCGGTCGAGTCTTCGGGACGAGCATGAATCAGGCCCTTGGTATGTAGTCTGCTCTGGAGTGAGGAAGACATGGGTTGTCTCGCCGTCGATTACTCGTAGTTTTGCTGGGAAGAAGAAAGCATATTTAAAGTTTAAATCTCTGAGATGTTGCTAGACCCGGACATAGGATTCGCAGAGGCCTTGCACTTCAGCCGTGTAGCCAGGGTAGGCAGCTGTCATAGCATTCTCATATTTCCAGGGGCTCTTCACCCTAAACTGCTGGAGCACCAAGTAGTGATATCAGAAGTTAAGAAGTCATCAATGATGGGCAGAGGCTGGGCCCCTGGGGGTGGTGAAGTGATGATAGCCTGCCGGTATCCAATGAGCTCTTTCCACTGAGAAGAATGTAGGAACTTTGTCAGCCGGTACCGTGTCCATCAGCAAGTTTTTAATGAATAGCTCCACACTGGGGCCCCTTCAATCGTTCAGGAAATCCCAGCTGGCAGACACTTGCGCTGAGAGCGCCCGCGATGTAAAAAGGCCACCTCCTCGCTTTGCAGTTTCATTTGTGCCTGCAGCACCTGTACCATGGGACTTCGGTTGGTCACAGAGCCCTCTGTCTATCCACCGATCAGCCAGCTTACGATTATCAGCCGTTAGAAGATCCACATCTAGGAAGACTGTCAATTTTGGTCTCTAATGATGTTTTAGTGTCCTGGGTTGCTTGAAGTACGTTTTCAAATTGAGTGGAATGGTCATGAAGAGTGGCCTCAAGGTGACTCAAGGTGTCTAGGGCTCCGGTCTGCAGGAACAAGAGGGATGGTGGGATGGGCGACGGGCCGCTATGGTCTTGCGGCATAGGACTGGTAAACTTGGGTTTCGTCATCATGTTATCTCACTGCGCGGCCTACGAGATGAATGGGAGAGGCAGTGGGGCCAGGTGGCACCCTATGGCACACGTCAGTGTTCGCCCACAGGCCAGCAGCAGCGAAACGGGAAGCTGACCCTCAGCGATCAGCACTCAGGTCCCATTACACCACTACCTCTTATAAGGTCTTCAACACCATAGCCCACAGCAAAGAACGGGCACGCATGCCTGGCAATGCAGACTGGCAGCCCCCGGACTATTCCAGCATCAAGGGCCTCAATGTTGCATGCAGTGTGACAGGGGTAGTCCAAGAGTGGGTTCCCCTCGATGTATCAATCTTATTCTTAGCACCATAGGGGTGCAGTGCAATAGAAAAGAAGGGGCAAGAGAAGAGTGCTTACCTGTCCGTGGGATTAGGTGTTACCGGAACCCAGCAGGCAGTCCCGCTATTGGACAGTGTACTCAGAATTCCGCTGATCAGCTCGTCTCAGCATGTGCAGGGCCACCTGTCAGCAGGGTCCTCGGAGAAATCAAGAGCAGGTAGGCCTTGAGGGGAGTAATCTCCAGCAAACTCAGGTCTAGGGGAACCACAAAGTCATCCCATGTGGTTAGAAACTAGTCTGGAAGTGGAAGGCTGGCACAGACTGGTCAGTCTTACACTATCAGTTAGGCTAACATACAGGGAGCATCTCTAAGATGCCCTCTGTGTACATTTTTCAATACTTCCCACACTGGCATCAGTGTGGGTTTATTGTGCTGAGAAGTTTCATACCAAACTTCCCAGTATTCAGTGTAGCCATTATGGTGCTGTGGAGTTCGTAATGACAAACTCTCAGACCATATACTCAGTATGGCTACCCTGCACTTACAATGTCTAAGAATTGACTTAGACACTGTAGGGGCATAGTGCTTATGCAGATATGCCTTCACCTGTGGTATAGTGCACCCTGCCTTGAAGCTGTAAGGCCTGCTGGAGAGGTGACTTACCTATGCCACAGGCAGTGGTTGGTGGGCATGGCACTCTGAGGGGAGTGCCATGTTGACTTTGTCTTTCCTCCCCACTAGCACACACAAGTTGCAAGGCAGTGTGCATGTATTGAGTGAGGGGTCCCCGGGGGGTGGCAGAATACATGCTGGAACCCTTAGGGACCTTCTCTGGCCACTGGGCCCTTGGTACCAGGGGTACCTTTTACAAGGGACTTTACGGTGTGCCAGAGCTGTGCCATTTGTGGAAACAAAGATACAGTTTTAGGGAAAGAAAACTGGTGCTGGGGCCTGGGTTAGCAGGGTCCCAGCACACTTCCAAACAAAGCTGGCATCAACACTAGGCAAAAGGTAGGGGGTGAGCATGCCAACAGTGCATTTTCCTAGAGAGCCCATCAGCAGATTGGTTGCAACCAGTGTGCACACCTGTAGACTTAGGACCTTTCTAGACAGCGAATAAGAGCCCAGTTCACACAACGGGGAGAATGGGAAGATCGTGACGAATTTGAGGTGAGATAGAGTATGAAAC